>NW_027142358.1:1195615-1678112 GCF_026170545.1 Melanerpes formicivorus | reverse complement strand
TTCTTTTCCTTTTTTTCTTTCCCTTTCCCTTTTGCTCTTTTTTCTTATTTTCCTTTTTTATTTTTCCCTTTTTCTTTTTCTTTTTTTTCTTTCTCTCTTTCTCTTTCTCTTTCTCTTTCTCTTTCTCTTTCTCTTTCTCTTTCTCTTTCTCTTTCTCTTTCTCTTTCTCTTTCTCTTTCTCTTTCCCTTTCCCTTTCCCTTTCCCTTTCCCTTTCCCCTTTCCTTTCCTTTTTTTAGTCCTTCTCTGGACAGAAAATAGGTTTTACCTTTTGTTTTGTTTAAATAACTTGGATAACTTCTGAGAAATTGTCCTTTCTTGTATGGTTTCAAGCCCCTGCATTACTCTTTTATAGCTGCTCCTAAGGTCAGCTGGGGCACTTACATATTTTAGAAATGATGACATATTTAGGACACTGTGCTGGCATTGTGGATGAGAAAAAAATGGAGACCTATAGCTGTGTGTTTAGAGGAATGGCTATGTACACTAGCATACAAATTGTTTAGTGTACAGAAGCAAAACATACTTGTGGTACCATGCACGCTTGCCTTTAAATCTGACAGCCCCACACTTGTGCTCTGGTGCTTTGCCCTCATCCTTTACAGATGCTGCTGGATTTCAGCTGCCCTGCAACCTTGTTCTGCAAACACTGCTGAGCATAATGCTCAGTGCTGAGCCCTCCCTGGTCACAGCAGAATCTTTCATCCCCATCTGAAGCGCATCTGTATGCCCATTTAAAGTGCCCCTAGTAGGTGGCTCCTGAGGTGGCAGTTGTGAAATGCTCTGAATTGCTTTGGAATGAAGGGATATTACTGCAACAGGCACAACTGCTTTTGAGGTCTTATTCTGGCATGTGTAGCTTCAAGAGAGTTGTTGTGATCGTGGGTGGTCGGAGCTCAGCTTGTGTATTTTCAATCATTTATCTCAGTTGCTGGAGATGACGTAAGTGGAAGGGAATTAGTTTGGTGGCTGTATGGGAAACTGATTATTTCAGGTACAGTCATTTTATCTTTCTCCTGTGAGCATGGATTTACCTAGCTACTGAAAGAGCAGTGAAGAATTATGATTTCTAGGAATGCTCACCTCCTGGCTGAGATGGCAGTGAAATGATTAAATTCACTTTGAGCCACGTTTTTCAGAACGTAAGCCGACAGAATGGAGAGAGTTGACTACAGGGCTACAAAAATGATTCAAGGATGTGGAAAACCTGCCACATATTTAGAGGCTTAATTGGCTAACACTGCTTTAAAACGAAAATTAAGAAGCAATATGATCAGTACTTATTTTGCTGTTCCTGATGACAACCTTTTCTCTCTCACACACAAAAGCATAACAAGATTCACCCAAACTACTGAGTGCCTAAAAATACAAAATGTTATTTCTGGTTAGATATTTAGATAGATTGTCAAGTTGCAAAAAAGCAGAATGGATACATGAAATCAAGACCACTGACTTCCTAGGAGGAACTTAGCTCAGCCGCAGCTTGATTCAGGGCTAAAGGGCATTCCTCACCACGAATACCCAAAAGGTCAGTCTGAAGAAGGAGGAGTGATAAATCTTTCTGCCCTTGTAATCTGGGACTATATATAAGGGAGATAGGTAGTGGAGAGCAGGGCTTATTTGGAACAGACACTATTTTACAGCCTACTAAAGACTTCAAGGCCAAAGTGAATTCCATAATAATGGCAATTAGAGCATAGCTGCCTATCTTTCCAGGTTAGGCATTTGAGTTAATCATGCAAAGGTCATTATTAATACCACTCAAGCACAGCAGGATGTGTCAAACTACCTCTAAACCACCTCTGATAAAAATGGGGAGCAAATCTATCTTTCTCCCTAGCTAATTATAGAGTATTATATATGTATATATATATGGTTTTTAACAGAGTGACCACTTTAGAATGCAAAGTCCATTCCTACTTACCTAACTAATATCAAGGGTTAGTGCTGGGCTAGCCACTGAATAAGTGACAGATGCTCACTATTAAACCCTTTCCCTTTTGGAACAAAGAGGAAGAGAACAGGAATAAAGGAGAGAGCCTCATGGTTTGGAAAACTAAAGCTACTTTAATGAAAAGAATAACAAGAAAATGAAATATAAACAAATACATAGAAAACCAATATCAAACTGAGCCCCCTCATGGCAATTAGTCCCTCTCATCACTGACACCATGACAGAAATCCCAGGCTGGACTGAGCAGCAGACAGGAACCAGATTCTTGAGTTCAGGAACTAGTGGATCAGGATCAAAGGCAGAACAGACTCCTCCTCAGATGCTGGCCATCGAAAAAGAGAAGGGCCTGACCCTTGTGATTCCTCAGCTTTATACTGAATATGACATCTGTGGAATGGAATACCTCAGTGCTGAGTTGAGGGTGACCTGAACACTCTGCTCCTCCCCACAACTGCGGCTTTTACTCTGCACTTCCAATGCAGTACACAAGCTTTAGCTGTGACCTTGCTCTGCACCCCAGTCCTTGGTACGAACCAGAAACATTAAGCATTGTCATTACTGGAAGCAGACACTGCCTGTGAAAATATGCCATTAACTTCAGAAAGCACCATCACTTAGAAGAGGTTGAACAGAAAAGTAAACTGACCAGAATTAGTTCTGTTCTGACTCAAATCAGGACACCTAAATCTTTGACTGGAATTTCAGCACAACTTTTCTTTTCTTTTTTCTTTTCTTTTCTTTTCTTTTCTTTTCTTTTCTTTTCTTTTCTTTTCTTTTCTTTTCTTTTCTTTTCTTTTCTTTTCTTTTCTTTTCTTTTCTTTTCTTTTCTTTTCTTTTCTTTTCTTTTCTTTTCTTTTCTTTTCTTTTCTTTTCTTTTCTTTTCTTTTCTTTTCTTTTTTCTTTTCTTTTCTTTTTTCTCTCCTCTCCTCTCCTCTCCTCTCCTCTCCTCTCCTCTCCTCTCCTCTCCTCTCCTCTCCTCTCCTCTCCTCTCCTCTCCTCTCCTCTCCTCTCCTCTCCTCTCCTCTCCTCTCCTCTCCTCTCCTCTCCTCTCCTCTCCTCTCCTCTCCTCTCCTCTCCTCTCCTCTCCTCTCCTCTCCTCTCCTCTCCTCTCCTCTCCTCTCCTCTCCTCTCCTCTCCTCTCCTCTCCTCTCCTCTCCTCTCCTCTCCTCTCCTCTCCTCTCCTCTCCTCTCCTCTCCTCTCCTCTCCTCTCCTCTCCTCTCCTCTCCTCTCCTCTCCTCTCCTCTCCCCTCCCCTCCCCTCCCCTCCCCTCCCCTCCCCTCCCCTCCCCCCCTTCCCTTCCCTTCCCTTCCTTCCCTTCCCTTCCCTTCCCTTCCCTTCCCTTCCCTTCCCTTCCCTTCCCTTCCCTTCCCTTCCCTTCCCTTCCCTTCCCTTCCCTTCCCTTCCCTTCCCTTCCCTTCCCTTCCCTTCCCTTCCCTTCCCTTCCCTTCTTTTTCTTTTCTTCTTTTTCCTTTTCTTCTCTTTTATCTTTTCTTCTCTTTTATTTTCTTCCCTGAATAGAATTGATACAATTTACTTGAAATGATATCAAGTCTATTAGAAAATAAAAGAAAAGAAAAAAGGTATCACTAAGTACAAATATTTTTCTTCAGAAAATGAATACTGAAGGGAGATAAATGAATGCTGCCTGAGTAGGCAGGTAGAGAAAGAAACCAAGTAACTTGGAAAGTATGCTGCATAGAATGGAATGGGTAGATACAATCTGTAGTACAGCAAACCCCATGATTGTTTAAGAAAGAAAAATGATTGCACCTCTGTTTGGAAATACAAACCTTATGCCTAAATTTGCTATCCACTATTCCACATGGCTTGCAAAATTCTTAATTAAAAGCAATATTTTCTTCATTCATTGTAGAAAAGCTGTTTATATTCAACCACACTGCAAAAGTTCTGCCTCTTAAACCTTTCTTTGCTGAGGCTGTGCTCCCAATGCATAATTTTCTATCCCTCGGTAGCCCTTTTCCTTCACCTTTTCTGCATAATTAGGCAGCAGACATTGTCTGAGTCTTTGTTCGCAGAGCAGGACCTACATTGTCAGGGGTTGAGTCTTTTGCAGAGGATGAGCTCTCTGCTGTGCCTCTGCAAGGAGCATGCTGCCAATTATTTTTAGGGAAGAGCCGACTCAGAGTAAACATCCTTCTTTTAATGGCGAAAGACTTAGCTAGGAGAGGGAAATAATGAATCTTACAGAAAGAAAGAGCTGACCAAATTACTGAAGGAGAAATCGCTCCTGAAAGAGCTGACCACATTTCTGAAGGAGAAATCGCTCCTGAAAGAGCTGACCACGTTACTGAAGGAGAAATCGCTCCTGCCAGGGACTAAGAAATTTGGTGACAAAGCAAAACTCTCCAAACCCTGCAAGGTTTCCTCCATCTCTTCAATAATCCTGTTTTGCATTTTTAGAGCATTCCACATCTTCAAGATGCAGAACAGATGTTTTGTCGTCCTCCTAACGGTTCTGTGAAGCGGGAGAGCATTATCTCAGCTTTACAGATGGGCGAGGGATAGAGAGAGGTTGAATGATTTCTCTCCCACCATGGTGTGAATCAATGTCAGAACCAGGAATAGAACCTTGCTTGGGAGCACATGTCCACGCTGAAACCACTCAACCACACTGTACCCATCACATGAAGTGAAAAATTAATATTTAATATTCCCATTTCTAAAGTGAGATTTTGGATTTTAGGGGGGGGGGGGAAATTAAATATTTATTTCATTATGCATGATTTTATAAGTCTGTAATTTATACTAGATAGATTTATTGGCTTTATTCCCCCATGATAATTACATAGTCCTTGTTGATCTAATGGGCATGTCATTTTTAGTAATGTATCCATCTACTCAGAAAAACCCAGCATTATTTGCTCTTATGTACTCAGGAGCAGAGTGTACACATAAAATTATGCTGAGCTTCACTACCAAAGTGAAGGGCTTCCCCTTCTAAACGCAAATTAAATACACTAAATTAATTTGCAACTACTTCAGTTTTCTAAGCAAATTGAACCCTCTGATATTTATCAGGCTGGCAGCATCGCGGTCCTCTATTTACTTCAAATATTGAATGTGTAAGCTGCTGATACGTAGCAATGACACCAGCAGGTTGTAAAGAGTTTCCAAACCTTAGCAGTCTGCCTTCAGCAGGAAGGAAAAGCACCCAGTCCTTCTCATGGGATGGGCATCCAGATCTGTGTGCAGGATAATGTTCAGTGCTGATTTAGAGAGAGAATACTCAGGCCTGAGACCATTACAGTAAGAGAGGTTTTCTCTTAGTCCCAGCAATCTCCATTTGCTTCAGAAACTCATTAATTACTGCTGATAAAATGATGCTCACACAGCCTCTACAGCCATGGCATCATCAAAACCATAAATTTCAAACCCCAGGCCTTTAGCCTGGTCAGCCTCAAAACAAATTTATTCCCATGACTCAATTGTTTTTTTTTTTATCAAAACCTGACTTGTCCTGGAGCCACAAGGATCTGAATTTCCCTGTGCAGAAATTGCCTTCAATCTCTCTGCCTAGGAAGTCTTGAGATTCCTCTTGTTTCACAGGCCAATCTTGGGACCTTAACATATTGTCTTATATTATTCCAGGCTGGACGAGGCTCTGGCCAGCCTGATCTAGTGTGGGGTGTCCCTGCCCATGGCAGGGGGGTTGGAACCAGATGATCCTTGTGGTCCCTTCCAACCCTGACTGATACTATGATACTATCTTCTGTTTTTTCCTGGATGAAAACCAGATGAAACTGCATCTTCCTTTGTTTAAACAGTACATAGGAAACTGGCAACGCTGTGACATGGAACACAGAGACCTTAAAAACTACCCTGACATTTTCCACAAGTGAACATTGCATTTTCAGCTAAAAATACATAAAAAGCATTATCATCTTTTTCATTCCTGCATCATTATGAGCATGATAAATGTGAAGAATCCTACAGGTGCACTCAGCCAGAGAGCCGAAAGGGAGGGGGCCCTGCTGAGTGTCTTTAAATAAATGTCTCCTTCAAAGGTTAAGTACAAATGAAAGGATGCAGCATTTTTGTTCAATTACACTAATGTTTTAAAGGCAACATTACTGTCATGTAGTTCAAGTCAAATAACATCTTAGAAAAAAAACAAGGGAGAAGGAAAGAGTGACACAGAGGAATCTAGACCCTATTTCAGTAGAGAGGGAAAAGACAACAGTGGAAAGATTGGATGGGTTGGACTGTGAATGGATGTGTTGGTTTGGATCCTGCTTTGCTGCTTCTTTCTCTTTTGGTCCCAAACCACACTTCATTCCATGCTCATTGCCCTCCCCTGCCTGCCAGATTTCTGCTTAGCATTGCAAGGGTCCAAACTAATTACTAAAATAATCAACTCTCTTCTGCTTCCCTCTCTTCACTTCCCTGTCAGTGCTCTCTTCCTCTGCAGACAGCCTATGAGCACATGCAATGAAGAATTTGGCCAGCACACTACCATAAGTGGGAGAATTTTAATGGGAGAAAAGTAATGCAGATGGCTGAGAACCACCTGAGAAGGATTCCCAGGGTGCAACTAGCGATGATATTTACTATTGTAACAGATGCAATTAACTCTCCACCACAGAGCTTAATGTGAACAGGACACCTGCTCCAGGTGTGAGTGGTAAGAATGGTCATTCCCCTTTTCCTTCAGCTGTTAAATGGTGGGTAGTGCAGACACATGCAGAGCAGAAAGACTGGAAAAATCAAGCTGTTGGTGACAGCATTTTCTTCACTTCACATGGTCTCCTATTTCTCATGTAACAGGTGAGGTATATATTTTTTTCCTTTGTCTTCTAGTATATATTAAAGGCCATCCTATTGTAACTGCTTTGACAGTTGTGTCTTTCTCATTTATAGTATAGTCTGACTGACAGTAAGTCAGGGGAATGTCATTTGAACTCCTCATTGTAACTGGCCTGACAATCATCTCTTTCTCATTTATAGTCTGGTTTGATTGACAATAAGTCAGAGGATTGGCAGCCAGTTAGTTTGTTTTTCCCTGACTGCATATTTCTAGCTAAGAGAAAAAATAATATATCTACTCCTAAATGGTCTGGTAGCTAATTCATGCAGAATTCTAAGAGAGTGATATAGCTCAGCATTACTATTAAAATAATACTGTTCTTTGGCTTGGTACCAATTCCACTTTTAAGATGATGGTTTTCATTCTTCCTCCTCTGCTAATTGTGTGTCTATTTTCCATCAACATTATTAGAGCATTGTAGAATTACAGATTATATATTAGGAACTGTTACCTAGGTTCTTGACAGTCTTTCTTCTTAACAAGTACCAGAAAAATCCACTATCTGCTCTGGCAAAGCAATGTCTGTATACTATAATTAGGATATTTGAGGGGTTCTCTTCAGTGGTTGCTGCTTGTGTATTGTTGACTGCAGCAAGTCATTTGCAGGGTATCTAATTCTTTATAGAGAAGGAAGCTTGGCACTTGCTATGTTATTGGTAAGTGTAATGTTTAAATAAATACAAGTTCTCCAAAAGCTGGCACTCTGCTGTCTTGCACTGGTGGGTCTCAGAGCCAAAAGCAGCATAGTCTGTGGTGATGTAATAGCAAAGGGGTACTTTGCACTGACCTTCTTCAAAGCTTGGCCAGGAATCTGTGCCACAGAGGTCTGTGAAACATTCCCTCTGCAGCAGAACAGGAACTTGTCAGGATGCTTAATGCATCTGTACTTTCCCTGCAATGTCAAAAGGCAAAGGAAAGCAAGGGTATGGGAAATGGCTGTCCTAAAAAGCAGTTTTCCTTAGAAAAGAACCCTTAACAGCAGCAGATACTTGCATATTAGTGTTGCTCTGCAGTTTCAGCCTGATCTTTAGGTGCTCACAATTGGATATACTTCATGAGTGCAGCCACTGTGGAGGCGGGTTGAAGGGCAAGGGAGAAGGGTTCCTGGGCAGGAAATCAATAATGGTGCAATCCCCAGGATGAGGCAGCAGATCCTGCAGCCACTTATAAATCCATTATTCACATCAGTTCTGGTGTCCACGGTTTGCAGGTTAGAAAGGACATATTCTTCATCCTCCCTACGTGTCCTCACAAGATGCATTTCATTAAAGAAGTACTACAGCTACAGAGAAATACTAGTGCATATTCTTGTAGAGCACCCATGAAGTTTTTAACTAGGGGCATATGATGTCTTCATAGCTTAAATGTGCCACCTTCACAGGCAAATATTTTGTCTACAAATATTGAAAGGGTGCTTGGTTGCATGGTTTAGTTGGTTAGGTGGCTTGGATGATAGGTTGGACATGATGATCTCAAAGGTCTCTTCCAACCTGGTTTATTCTATTCTATTGGAAAGATTTTTGTCTAGTCATTGAGTCCGTGCTCTGCTCTGAAAGAGTTTCAAAGTTCTTCACAAAGAATCCAGTCAGCTAGATAATTTAAAGAAGCTTGAGGGACTGGAGACTGAGCAAGCAAAAGTATAAATTGCACTCGAGCTCCCAAGGAGCAAAAAGTAGAACAGGTATGTTTGTGTCTACGCTTGTTACTACAGGATGAAAGGGTGAAGAAAAACTTTAAATTGATGCTGAAAAGACTTTAGGCTGCAAAATTCTCATGCAAAAATAATCAGTAGAACAAGAAGTCTAAAATGAGAGCTTAAGGCACTGAGCTAGAGGACTGGAGTGTAAAGTTTGCTCGCGGTGAAGAGAAGAACAGTTATTCCTTGTTTTCTATTTCAAATAAATTTATTTCTGATGCTCTAATCTCAAGCTGCTGTTTATCTCAAGTGTGACTTCTAAAAATCGTTGCAACTAGTGGTGAATTCAATCAGCTGTTTTTCCTAGGTGAAGCCAAATAGGGACCATCACCCTTCAAACATTCAAACTGGTGAATAGCCCCAGTTAAACACTGACGCTATGAAGAAGGAAGATTAACACAATACAAAAATCAGGGGGAACAGAATTAAATCTCCAAGTTACTCCAAGGCTAACACAGAATCATAGAATCAATAAAGTTGAATGAGACCTCAAAGATCATTGAGTCCAACCTGTCACCCAAGACCTCATGACTACTAAACCATGGCACCAAGTGCCATGTCCAACCCTCTCTTGAACACCTCCAGGGACGGTGACTCCACCACCTCCCTGGGCAGCACATTCCAATGGTGAACGACTCTCTGTGAAGAGCTTTCTCCTCACCTCCAGCCTAAACTTCCCCTGGTGCAGCTTGAGACTGTGTCCTCTTGTTCTGATTCTGGTTGCCTGGGAGAAGAGACCAACCCCCACCTGGCTACAGCCACCTTTCAGGTAGTTGTAGACAGCAAAAAGGTCTCCCCTGAGCCTCCTCTTCTCCAGGCTAAACAATCCCAGCTCCCTCAGCCTCTCCTCATAGGGCTTGTGCTCAAGGCCTCTCCCCAGCTTTGTTGCCCTTCTCTGGACACGTTCAAGAGTCTCAACTTGGCACAGCACTGAGCTCTGTACTTACACTGGGGCTTCGGTGAATTCATTTAGTGTTCAGCATTCAGATAATGATATTCACTCTCATCTCTTTTAGTTAACCACTGATGGGCTGTTTGGGGCACAGTAGTAGCCAGTTAGGGAGTAGAAGCAGACAAAGTTGTTCATGCCACCTTTCCAGATCCTTTTAAAGCAGTTTCTCTTCCATGACTAGGAGCTGAAGCAGCTTTCTATGATCTGGAAAACAGAAACCTCTCTGAACTCTGTTTTGTTTTGTTTTGTTTTTTCCTTCCTGGGGATGCCCTAAGCTGTGCTTTTCACTAACAGTTAAATCTCAAAAAAATGGTGCTAATTATGGACACACACAGACACACACCCCCAGTAAAGGAAAAAGTGGAAAAATGGAACATTTTGCCCTCTGGGGAGCTATAATGGAAGACTTTAGTGCAGGGAAGAAAAAAAAATAAGATAATCAAGACCAAATTGGAAGCTCTTAATTTTTGAAACATGATCTTTCTCCAAGATTACTACAAGAAAAAGGGAAGATAAAAGCAACAGCTTGTGGACAGAGGGCAGAAAGAAAACATGGAAATTCAGCTCCCCTGTTCAGTAGTCTGTTCCAAGAGAACGCTACCTAGTAGAGTAAATATGCAAAGAGAAGAGCAAAATATACTGGTTTTACAGTCTTCTCTTTGAGAAGCTGCCAAACAAACAGCTTCCTCTGATTTATTGTGTTTATTAACATTTAACCATTAAACAGTATCACAGATGATGTTTATTTGACTGTTTCCCCATACTTCCAACTTTCACGTCCAAGGTGTGTTCATAGCTGCATCTAACAGGGAAATTCTTATGCCTATGTGAAAAACTTTTCCCTCATCCTTGTGTTTCTGGTGACTTCCTTTTAGATATTCCTTTTCCACTTTTAAGGAGGAAAAAGGATACAGCTGGGAGGAAAAGGCAGTTTTCATTCTTTCCACTACTACTGGTAAAACACCACCCTATATGACTGAAAATTTGACTTTGAGAGGTTATAAATAGAAGGCATTGTCATTGTCTAGCAGTTCTTCTGCAGAGGAGAGGTAACTGAGGACATGAATAAAACATTGGCATTAAAAAAAACCACACCACCAAACCAACATTTTAAGTTAAATCTCTAAGTAGCTGATGAAATATTTCTATAGCAGGCCTGTCAGGCTGTGTCCCCAAGTAGTAATCTCTTTTGCTTGGGTTTTGTGTGGTTGGCTTTTCTAAAGAACTTGCAAAAACACACCCAGAAAGCAAAGTATCTGAGTGTGGGCAGCACATGACAGCGTCCCACTCTTGGATTCATAGAACAGTTTGGGTTGGAAGGGACTTTCAAAGGTCATCTAGCCCACTGTCTCCACAGTGAGCGAGGACATCTTCAACTAGACCAGGTTGCTCAGAGCCCCGTTCAACCTGACTGTGAAAGTTTCCAGGCATGGGGCTTCTACTACCTCTCTGGGCAACACATTCCTGTGCCTCACCACCTCTATTGCAAAAGAATTCTTCCTTTCATGTGGTCTAAAGCTGCCCTCTTTTTAGTTTAAAACCATTACCCATTGTTCTGCCACAAACTGAGGTGAAGACTTCCAGTCTTGCCACTCACAGAGAACCTGTTGAGGTGCTTTGCTTTTCAGTGTCCAGCCCCTGTCTCGTGGTACCTGAATGCTTTGCAGTACAGCTGTGGTGGGTTGAAAATCCACTCCCCCCCTTAAATTTGCCAGGCCAGCTCAGTTTGAAGCAAATGAAAGCTGTGTTTGCAAGCAAAACTACAACCTGCAATGAATATGTACAAAATATACAGGATTTGCAATATTTACAGGTATTTACAATTGATAAACAGCACAAAGACCCCCCTGGCCAAAGACCAGGGGAGCTGCAACAGCTTTTCCCTTCCATGCTCCCCTGTACACAAAAGGGACAAGAGAAAATAGCAGAGAAGTTGTTGTTAATACCAATCACAACAAAGCGGCGCAGCCAAGATCAAGCAGAAGGGAGTTAGTCTCTCCCAGAGCAAAGAAGCAAAAAGAGAGATTGTTTTTCAGACTAAATCTTATGGTAGATCTCTCTCCAGTGGGATAGTTTAGAACTATCCTTATCTTCCTTTGTACACCCAAGAGTGATTTATTTGCATTTTACTACTTTCTGTTCAAGATCTGTGAACTTTCTTTAAAGGCATGGCCTAAAACTGTGACAACAGCCTGCTTGCTCTCCAAAGACTCTGAGGCAGAGTTCCTCTTCAGTGGGTAGAAAGCTTATAGAATAGTCTTGAGTCCAGACTTGATGTCTGTACCTGCCATCTCCTTGAAGGTGCATGATCTGACCAGCTCATAATGGGGAGGGGAATGGCACCAAAATCTCTAAGCTGTGAACCCTCATCAGAGTGCAGCTGGTTCTTGGGCTTCAATTCAGGTAGGCTACCAGGGAGATGGGCTGATTTGTCCAAACTGGTCAGTATCTGTGGCTGTGTCACAGGCTGAGGGTCTCTGGGCTAGGGCTAGAGCACTACCCTCCTGTGCAGGAAGAGGTGTGTGGAACACAAAAAATGTTCTGGGAGTTTATTAATACCCTCGGTAAGGCATTAGCTTCATTTTATGCATAATGCAGTGTATGTCAATAAGGTGTGGTGTTTCTCTGACAGATAATTTAAAATCTAACAGAGATTTACCATGCCAACATCAGCCAAAGCATCTCTGTTTGGGTCTTAATTCTTCTCCAGCTAAAGGCTGACAGCCCTGAAGACTAAAGCTTTTTTTACTTCTCTTTAAGATCTCAGCAAACTGCAGATATGAAGCACAGAAAGAGGTTGACCTTCATATTAACCTGAATCTCTTTTCCTGTTTTTTCTTGAACATATTTTATTCTCTTTATGCACAGTGGGGCTCTTTTTTTTTCCTCATGTGCTCTGCTGTTGAATGAAATGCCAAAAAGATGGAGTGTGCACTTTTACATCAAAGAAATGATGAGACCATAAAAACTCATTTCCCTTGTGACTTCTTAAATTGTTGTGAAGAAATTGAATGAGTCTGTTTGCAACAATGTGTCCCTTTAAATTCTGTTTTCTTATTTGTCTTAAAACACAAAGCCACAGTTTCATGTAGATCGTGATCCAAAGGCCACTGAAGTCAATAAAAGATTCTCAGCTACTGCAGTGAGCTGTAGGTCAGATTTTTCCAGCATTTCACTGTGTAAAACCCAGGAGAGGCTGTTTTAAATTGAACTGATGATCTAAAGTGTGTGGGGGGGGAATGCCTAGTGTGTTTTGTTTGTTCAGCTAGGTAAAAATTTAGCCTTCAGATGGGCAAAAATTAAGTGAACTGCTCTCTTACTGAGGAGAATGAATCTGACAAGGACAAGAAAGGTCGAGCAGTGGTTAAATGCAGAAATCCAAACCAGCAAAAATATTGATTGACTTCAGTTTTTCCTCACACACAAAGGTGATGTGCAGTAGAAACAGAGAGAGGAACAAAATCCACAATTTAGACTCTGTTGGAGGGAAGCCTTCCCCAGCTCTATATAAGAGTTTCAGATAATCACTCTCACTGCTGGGATGAGTGATTTGTTACCACCACAACCCAGTAAGTTACTAGAAATGGTCTTGATTGGAATGAAAAGGCATTGTAAAGCAATTAAGTTCTGACTATGAGCAAAGCTCCCACAGGGAGCATTAATTTTAAAAAGTAGATAAAGACTGCATTTAGTAGCTGTATAACTGTGGCTGTGCTGAAATATGGAAAAATGCTGCAGCAAGTCTACCCTGCTGTAGATATACCTTATCAGCTTCCAGAAAAAAAGCTTATGCTGTTCTAGTTTAGAAAAGCATTTCAACATATGATGAACTCTCTTTCATTTTAACTGAATATAAATGATACAAAATGCTAAGTCCTTTGCTTAATAAGTAGCAATTTGAATATCTGCTTACGGCCCGGGTTCAGGTTTCACTCAGTTCTCCATTCCTCTGAACTGGAGCCTAAATCCTTGGAATTGTTATGGTATCCAGAAATTTCCACTTTTCTCCCAGACACAAAGCAGCTTTGTTCTTATAGATACCCATACTGTGTATCCCCTTTTCTTTCCAAAGCTCCAGCCTTCTGCTCTCTTTAATTTGTAGTTTATTTCCCACTCCAAAGGCATGTAGTAATTTAAGCAGGTAATTGTACAAGAGCTCAAAATAGTGATTTCTTACTCTACCACTTCAAGAAAAAGACAGTGCTGGAGGAGATCCTAAACCTGTGCAGGTTTCTACTTCTGATTATCCTCAGGTACTGGTACTTGTCCTCCTCCTCTTTTCAGCATGTCTCAGACCCCTGTCACTCTTATACTTAGTTTCTGGTTGCTCAGTCTCGATCTTATGCCTAGAAAGAGACACTTTCTGTTATGCTTCCACGTGGGGATAGCAGAGCAACTTTGCTACCAGTAAAATATGCTTAACTATTTTCAAAATGCTGGAGTGAGCCAAGTGTCCATACCAAAGCCCTTGTGAAGGCATCAGGCCAGTTTCTCAGATTACATTGCTCTTAATCTTGCTTGTTTGGGTATTTTTCCCCCCAACAATTTAGAAACATGTGTCTGTTTATGTATCTGAAAGGAATTTGTCCATTGCCAAAGTGAGAATATGAGTGAGTTACCAAACAGGCCACCTAGCCTGACTGGCCATCTGTAGGATTCTGGTTAATTGAATGAGCAATTCTGTTACTGAAGGTCACTGAACCATCTTCTGAATGACACAAGGGCATTCTGGTTTGGTTTCTGGTTTGGGTTTTTTTTTTCCTGGTAGTATAGTTGAGAGCCAAGTAATTGAGCCAGGTTTTGTTCCACACTGTTGGTTCTGAAACTGTTGACACAGCAGATGCAGGAATGCAGGTTTAGAGAATCACAAAGGGATAAACAGGCAAATTTGCTCAATGCCTCTGACTGCAGAGCTCCTTGCACTAAGGGTTTATTCTCTGGTAATTAGAAAGGAGAAGCCCAACGTGTTAAAATCAGTTTCTTGTAAAGTACACTGAAAGCGGATATTTTATCCTATTGCCTAAAACTCAGAGCAATGCAAATTTTGTTTCAAATCCAAACAAATCAGGCACTTATTTCTATACCTGTACCTAACAAGCAGTCATGATAGATACTGCAGCCCTGATTCTGGAGGGTTGCAAGTCATTGGCTTCAGAGTTACTGAGACAGAGAAGAAAGCTCCAGTTTTGATTTGAAAACTAATAGGTTGTGAGAAGGGCCACAAGGATGATCAGAGGGCTGGAGCTCCTCTCCTGTGAGGACAGACTGAGGGAGTTGGGATTGTACAGTCAGGAGAAGAGAAGGCTCTGAGGAGACCTTATTGTGGCCTTCCAGTATCTGAAGGGGGTCTACAAAAAAGCTGGGGAGGGACTGTTTGGGTGTCAGGTAGTGATAGGACTAGGGGGAATGGAAAAGATGGGTAGATTCAGATTGGATGTTATGAAGAAGCTCTTCCCCATGAGGGTGGTGAGACACTGGCACAGGTTGCCCAGGGAGGTGGTGGAAGCCTCATCCCTGGAGGTTTTTAAGGGCAGGCTGGATGTGGCTCTGAGTAACCCGATCCAGTGTGAGGTGTCCCTGCCCATGGCAGGGGGGTTGGATCTAGATGATCCTTGAGGACCCTTCCAGCCCAAACAATTCTATGATTTTTAATATCCCACCAAGGTATTTTTCCTTTGCCATCAGAAAAAAAAAAAAAATATATATATATGTAGCAAGTTCATACTTTTTTAATTAAGAAAAATTGACAAGCCCCACATCTTGAAAACCTGCTGTATAAACAGCTTAGCTCCCAGACTTCCAGGAGTAATTTCATTGCAGGGTTTCTGAGATTATTTTTTCCTTTAATTTATTGAAAAATATGTTGGTTTCCCATCTGATGAAACCTTTGGCATGTTTATAATGTGCAATAAAATAATCACTACTCTTGAGGTTGCTACCCATTTTTCATTGTGATTAATTTTGGGGGCTGAAATACCTCAATAAATACATTGTTTTAAGGCTAAAAAGAATTGACTTTGAAGAGGAGGGGAAAAGGGAACTTTCTGCAGTCATATTGGGTAAAAAAATAATTCTGCTGATCACAAAATGCTCTGATGCCTTTTGATTAAAACCAAAATTAAAAGATCTGACTCTCTAGTTTGAGAGCCTTAGAGACAAAATCCCTTAGAGTGAGTCAGAGAATGAAAAGAGTATCAGGTAGCTCTGTGAACTTCTATATGGTCTCAAAAATGTGCTAGACTGGAAGAAAAGGAGAGGCTGAGGGAGCTGGGATTGTTTAGCCTGGAGAAGATACCAACCCCCTCCTGGCTACCACCTCCCTTCAGGTAGTTGTAGACAGCAATAAGGTCTCCCCTGAGCCTCCTCTTCTTCAGGCTAAGCAACCCCAGATCCTTCAGCCTCTCCTCATAGGGCTTGTGCTCCAAACCCCTCAGCAGCTTTGTTGCCCCTTCTTTCTTGCTCCTTTTGTTTTTATTTCCTTTCCACAGATCTCTGTTAATGAGTGTACAATTAGTGTTTGATATGGAGACCTTATTGCTCTCTACAACTACCTGAAGAGAGATTGTAGCCAGGTGGGGCTTGGTCTCTTCTCCCAGGCAACTAGCACCAGAACAAGAGGACACAGTCTCAAGCTGTGCCAGGGGAAGTTTAGGCTCGAGGTGAGAAGAAAGTTCCTCACCGAGAGAGTCATTAGTCATTGGAATGTGCTGCCCAGGGAGGTGGTGGAGTCACCATCCCTGGAGGTGTTCAAGAGGAGATTGGACATGGCAGTTGGTGCCATGGTTTAGTCACGAGGACTGTGGTGACAGGTTGGACTTGATGATCTTTGAGGTCTCTTCCAACCTTGGTGATTCTGTGATTCTGTGAACAGTTTCTGGATATGTCAGGACATTTTCCTGCAAACACTCCTTAAGCCCAGGTGATTAACTTCTCTGTTATCTTTTGCTTTCTTTTTCCTATAAAGTGATGTCCAGCACAAACTAAACTGGAATTTAAATTCAGTGGCTGGCTAGCTAAAATCTGTGTTGAAATAGTAGCAAGTAACAAAGGCTGACTCCCTTTGCAGTTACCAGGCTGATGAGCTGAGGCTAAAACCCTGAAGAATGAGGTGTTGTGCTGTCTTCTTGGGAGACACAACCCCAGTTTTCACTCCTTGTGCTTCCAGTATGTCACTGCCTTTTGAAAATATACAAGGAAAGTACTTTCTTTCCTGCTGTGATGCAGTGTGATGGATTCTCAGTGCCTCTGCTAGTACTTTGTTGTGCTCTCTAATACATCTCTCCCTTGGAAGAGAACATTTATACTTGAGAAGAATTCAGTCTCTGGTAATGCAGCAGAGCTAGAAAAGGCAAGAATGTTACTGGCCTCAACCTAGACATGCAATAAACTTTGTGGTGCAATTCGTGATTTCATCTTGCCACATTTTCATCCCAAATTAAGCATTAGAATATGTAGCTCCATAGTTTGTCTTTCAGAACTTGCCTATAAGACCTACAATTAAAGGAACAGAGCAAGTCTGATTAGGAATGATGTTGAGGTTAGTGAGGAAATAATGACTTCTGTTCAGATTTTTAGTAACATTATTGCTTCCATATCTGCTCAGCCAGACAGGTGAAACCAAGGCAAATCCTTCCTTTGCAGGACTGCAGATTTCAATGTTCATTTAAAACAAGAAGATTCAGATTGGATGTTAGGAAGAAGTTCTTCCCTATGAGGGTGGTGAAACCCTGGAACAGGTTGCCCAGGGAGGTGGTAGAAGCCTCATCCCTGGAGGTTTTTAAGGGCAGGCTGGATGTGGCTCTGAGCCACCTGCTCTAGTGTGAGGTGTCCCTGCCCATGGCAGTGGGGTTGGAACTAGATGATCCTTGTGGTCCCTTTCAACCCTAACAAATCTATGATTCTACAGTCACTACATCCTGAATATCTTCATAAAAGGAGTATTTCCAAGAACAATTTAAGATGATGTTCTAATAAATAACAACATCAGAAAGAACCAAAAAGCATTTGCATATAAATGATCATATTATTATTATGTCCTAATTTGTACCTATGTTTTAGGATGCTTATGAAGATTCCAGGGCTCATTAGCATATTAATTTCATGAAAATAACATAAAAGTACTGCTTCAGTGCATTAATCTTAAACCAGCCATAAGAAAAGATGTATCTCAGTTGTGCAATAGTAAAAATGATATTGCTCAATTTATTCATCTTTAGTGCATGTGGTAACAGAAAAATCACTTTGCAAAGTGCTTGATGTCAAGAGAATTCCAGGCCACAGTGAAGGAGTGCACACTGAAATAATGAAAACCATGATCTGAGGCTGTTCAGGAAAGAATTAGTGTGTTTATGAATGATAAACTCTGTCTTTCACTCCACTCTGTGCCAGTAAATTTTGCAGACACATAATAAGGGAGCATGCTTAACACTGAGGCAGAAGTTGTTATGACATTTAGGGGCATGCCATAACTGGAAAGGAATCTTTACCATGATTGCATTTACCACTGATGAAATAAAAAGCAAAAAGATAAAGGGAGATGGCAAGTTAAACAATAAATTTAATTTTGCCTTAGAATCAATTCCCTTCCAGTGTGATGGAATAACTGTGAAAGTGCTTTTGGAACAGAGATGTGAGTGGTGTTAGAGACCAGTCAGAGGTCCAGAAAATATGATCTCTGAAGAAAGACTGTGTGAACTGGGGCTCTTTTAGATTGAAAAATAGAGAAAGCTAGGGCTAGGTCACCTCTCTCCTAGCTTTATATCTCTGTGGTAATAAAAGGGGCTGAAGGAGGATCATTCCATCCAAAGACATAATCCTACTTTTCGGTAAATGAAAATTACTTCTGTATAGAAGTTAAGCTATCACCTATTCTACAGACTTACATAAGGAAATCAGGGGACACCAGTGTCCCCTGGGCTGGAAATAGGCTGGAAAGCATCTTGCATGGATGGCAAGATGTTGTTTATGTCCAGGAGAGGGTTGATTAAATTACTGCTCTTGCTAAAGTGCTCTTTTGCCTATTGTTTTATTATTTTATTGATACTTATTGTAGCAATATTTAGCTAATAGATCAGGTGGTGCTTGGAACTATGTCCTATTAAACCTGTAAATAAATAAATAACTGGGTTTCAACTGTGAGTGGTAAATGTGCTTACAAATATTACAAGGAAGATGTGGCCACTTCAGCAGGTCTTGACAACACAGCTTTCTAGAAGGGCTCCTAATCAATACTACACATGAAGTATGTGCCACACGGCCATATACTTTTCACTGGGATACAAATTGCATTTCAGTGTATGAAAGTCATTGTTATAAAATGGAAATTACTCTTGTAAACAATCAGATAAATGGTGGAGTAAAGAGAAACTCTTCAAAACTGATACAAACTGAGCAGGGAATTTCATTGTTCATTGCCCTCCAGGGAGCCTGTGATGACATTCACAGGTGGTTTGTTTCCCTTTTTGCTCTGCTTACAGGAGTGCTGGGATGCCTTTTGGTTTTGGATGGCAGGGGGTATTGCAGGACAGGGGTTTCTTGAACCCAGTCCTGTTTATCTTCTTTGACTGTGTTTATATATGTAGGTTGCTACTCTGCCTCTGCGCTTTCAATCTGTCCAATCCTGTGGAGCCCCTATTACAAGACAGAGATGGATGTGCTGGAATGTGTCCAGACAAGGGCCATGAGGATGATCAGAGGGCTGGTGCACCTCTGCTGTGTGGACAGACTGAAAGAGTTGGGGTTGTTCAGTTCAGAGAGGAGAAGGCTCCATGGAGACTTAATTGTGGCCTTCCAGTATCTGAAGGGGTCCTACAAGGAAGCTGGGAAGGGACTTTTTGTGGTGTCAGGTAGGGATAGGACTAGGGGGAATGGAGCAAAAGTAGAAATGGGTAGATTCAAGTTGGATGTTAGGAAGAAGTTCTTCCCCATGAGGGTGTTGAGACACTGGAACAGGTTGCCCAGGGAGGTGGTGGAAGCCTCATCCCTGGAGGTTTTTGCAGCCAGGCTGGATGTGGCTTTGAGTAACCTGATGTAGTGTGAGGGATGATGAACCTTGAGGGCTCTTCCAAGCCTGCCGATTCTATGATTCTGTGGAGGTGCAGCAGTACAGAAGCTTTTAAATGAATTCTTTTTCAGATATAGCTTTCCCCTCTCCCCCCACCTCCTTCCTTTTTTAAATCTAGAAGGAGCACCAAACATGTTAAATTGTTTGTGAATTTGCCGCTGATCGGAACCAACGTTCCAAAGGTTACTGGCTCTCTTTCTGAGAAATTGCAGCAATCCACTTTGTCTTCCAGACAGTTGCTGTGGAGGCTTGTATAAATGTGGCACATTTGTTCCTCTATCTTTTTAACTTTTCTTTTTTTTTTTTAAACTTGAGACTCTGCTTGGGAAGAAGTTGTTTTAAAAATTCATTATTATTCGATTGCAGGTTGGATGCCAGCCAACTAAATTTTTGAATTTGAAAGAAAATGCAGCATCAGCTTCTCTGCAACTATAATGGAATGAAACCCTCTAAGCACTCATTAAAAGGGCTTCTGACGTCTAGCAAAATTAGATGAGGTGTAAATCACTGAGCCACCATATGTGGGGTTGGAGATGGAATTCTTAATTCCGTGGAATCCAAACCCAAGGCTAAAGGGAAATTCAACTACACCAGCATAATATTTTGATGATGGAATAAGAAATACCATTGCAATGGGGTTATGTTTAATGTTTAACTTAAAAAATGTTTACTGAGAGAATCTCCACTGAGATCTACTTTGTTACCTGGCATACAGGCAAATGCTTGAGGAATAATGCTAAAGCACAGTAATAACTTTTCTCCACCAAAGAGTTTCTAAGGGCTGTAGAAATATTACTGAAAAATTCTTATTGTAGAAGCCTGATCGCTGCAATTATTTCTTCCCTCAGCTTCCTCCTGGTAATTTTGTATCACAGTATCACTAAGGTTGGAAGAGACCTTGAGGATCATCGAGTCCAACCTGTCACCACAGACCCCATGACTAGACCATGGCAACAAGTGCCACGTCCAGTCCCCTCTTGAACACCTCCAGGGATGGTGACTCCACCACCTCCCTGGGCAGCACATTCCAATGACTAATGACTCTCTCGCTGAGGAACTTTCTCCTCACCTTGAGCCTAAACTTCCCCTGGTGCAGCTTGAGACTGTGTCCCCTTGTTCTGGTGCTGGTTGCCTGGGAGAAGAGACCATCCCCTTCCTGGCTACAGCCACCTTTCAGGTAGTTGTAGACAGCAATAAGGTCTCCCCTGAGCCTCCTCTTCTCCAGGCTAAACAATCCCAGCTCCCTCAGCCTCTCCTCATAGGCCTTGTGCTCAAGGCCTCTCCCCAGCCTTGTTGCCCTTCTCTGGACACGTTTAAGTGTTTCGATGTCCTTCTTAAACTGAGGGGCCCAGAACTGGACACAGGACTCAAGGTGCAGCCTAACCAATGCAGAGTCCAGGGGCACAATGACTTCCCTACTCCTGCTGGCCACACTATTCCTAATGCAGGCCAGGATGCCATTGGCCTTCTTGGCCACCTGGACACACTGCTGGCTCATGTTTTGGTGGTTGTCGATCAGCACCCCCAGGTCCCTCTCTGTTTGGGAGCTCTGCAGCCACTCTGACCCCAGCCTGTAGCTCTGCATGGTTAGATAACAGCGTATGTCAGGCAAAGCTTGCTGTTGCTTCTCAGTCACTGAAGGATGGAGCTGGCTCTGTTGTGGAGGTAGAAAGGATCAGGAGATATAGAATCACAGAGTCAATAAGGTTGGAAAAGACCTCAAAGATAGGGGGTTGGAAGGGACCACAAGGATCATCTAGTTCCAACCCCCCTGCCATGGGCAGGGACACCCCACACTAGATCAGGCTGGACAGAGCCTCAGCCAGCCTGCTCTTAAACACCCCCAGGGATGGGGCCTCGACCACCTCCCTGGACAACCCATTCCAGGGCTTCACCACTCTCATGGTGAAGAACTTCCTCCTCACATCTAGCCTGAATCTCCCCACCTCCAGCTTCATTCCATTCCCCCTAGTCCTATCACTACCTGAGATCCTGAGAAGTCCTTCCCCAGCCTTCCTGTAGCCCCCTTCAGATACTGGAAGGCCACAATTAGGTCTCCTCGGAGCCTTCTCTTCTGCAGACTGAACAGCCCCAACTCCTTCAGTCTGTCCTCACAGGAGAGGTGCTCCAGCCCTCTGATCATCCTCCTGGCCCTTCTCTGGACACGTTCCAGCACCTCCACATCCCTCTTGTAACAGGGGCTCCAGAACTGGACACAGTACTCCAGGTGGGGTCTCACCAGAGCTGAGTAGAGGGGGAGGATCACCTCCCTTGACCTGCTGGCCACACTTCTCCTGATGCAGCCCAGGATCTGATTGGCTTTGCGGGCTGCAAGTGCACACTGAGAGCTCCTGTTGAGCTTTTTGTCCACCAGCACCCCCAAGTCTCTCTCCTCAGGGCTGCTTTCCAGCCAGTCACTGCCCAGCCTGTATTTGTGCCTGGGATTGCCTCCACCCAGATGCAGGACCCTGCACTTGCTCTTATTGAACTTCATGAGGTTGGCTTGTGCCCACCTCTCCAGCCTGTCAAGGTCCCTCTGGATGGCCTCCCTTCCCTCCAGTGTGTCTGCTGCACCACACAGCTTGGTGTCATCAGCAAACTTGCTGAGGGTGCACTCAATGCCACTGTCCATGTCACCCACAAAGATGTTGAACAAGCCAGGTCCCAGGACTGATCCCTGAGGGACTCTGCTTGTCCCTGGCCTCCACTGGGACATGGAGCCATTGACAGCCACTCTTTGGGTGCAGCCATCAAGCCAGTTCCTTATCCATCTAGTGGTCCACCCATCAAACCCATGTGTCACCAGCCTGGAGGCCAGGATGTGGTGTGGGACAGTGTCGCAGGCTTTGCTCAGGTCCAGGTAAACGACATCAGTTGCTCGCCCCTCATCTATTAATTTTGTCACCTGCTCATAGAAGGCAACCTGGTTGGTCAGGCAGGATTTGCCCTTGGCAAAGCCATGCTGACTGTTCCAAATCACCTCTTCACTATTCTTTTGAGCGAGTAGTGACTCCAGGAGGATCTGCTCCATGATCTTTCCAGGCACAGAGGTGAGACTGATTGGCCTGTAGTTCCCTGGTTCCTCCTTCTTACCCTTTTTGCCCCCATCTTCAAAAAGGGTAAGAAGGAGGAACCAGGGAACTACAGGCCAGTCAGTCTCACCTCTGTGCCTGGAAAGATCATCAAGTCCAACCTGTCACCCAAGACCTCATGACTACTAAACCATGGCACCAAGTGCCACGTCCAATCCCCTCTTGAACACCTCCAGAGACGGTGCTTCCACCACCTCCCTGGGCAGCACATTCTAATGGCTAATAACTCTCTCTGTATGAAGCAGTCTTGCCTTCAGTTTTCCTTGTACTCAAAATGCAGCTGGAAAGTGCTGTTTCTTTTCAATAACAATAACATTGTTAGTAAATGTTTCCATTGCTGTTGTTTCTATTGACTCTTGTTGTGACTGGGGCTTTCTAATTCTGATTCCATGCAAGTTTCAAAGAAAATTGCCTGGTCTGGAGTCTTTGTAAACAGGCAGAAGGGAAGGGATGTGGGTGCATCACCTGAACAAATAACTGCACAGAAGAGCAGGTCTCACTTTGCTATACACGAAGTAAGTTTGAGTTTGATCCCTCCTGGCTCTGTTTGAACTGTAGCTTTATGAGATTATATAGTTTATTATATGGTTTTACAGTAACTTATATTGCCAGGCTGTGATTCAGCCTTTAACTGCACTCTTGAGAATAAAGGTGAGATGGTGTTGTTTGATCTTTATTATTATCTAAATGGCTTAATGAGGGCAGGTAAAGAGTCCCTTCATGTGCTTCAAAAGTGTAACAGCACCAACAAGAAAACCAGTTTGAACAGAACAGCACGTGTGTTTTCCTCTTTATATTGCACACAAGAATGGAATATTTCTGTACAGAAACGTAATGTCTATGATGGGATGGATGAATAGATTTTGATTCCTCAAAGAGAACTATTTGTTTGTCTCTGAGTCAGACAAGTTGGGACTCGTGCATCACATTTTAAGGGGATGGCTTTGAAGGCAAGGGAGAGATCATGTGAGAAAACTGGCATTTGAAGAAATCTTACACAGAGTTTCAAACTTATTAAGAATAAAACCATTCTTCAGGGAAGCAGTGAGCTTTGAAAGACTCAAGATGTGGAGCACCATGCTGAGAATAAGGAAGGGATTTGGTCCCTTCACACTCTTCCCTGGAGTTGGGAAGCAGAGCAGTGGGAGTGTGTTGGGATCAAAGGATGGTTGGTAATTTATTTTGTGTCCTTTTCTACTGCTACTTTGATACCCAGCATAAGCTGAAATGAGTAATGTTCATTTCTTGAGGAAAATATGGTGCATTTGAAAACCACTGTTCAAATGAACAATAATCCAGCTTGGCTTCCTTTGTGTTAGCCAAAGCAGCCGCGTCTTCTGCTTGAGATAAGGGTAGGAAGACTGCTTAATTTCAAAGGTTTTTCACTTTTATCTTAGACTGGGAAATCTGAATACTTTAATGGGTTTAGGATTTTAATTTAATTCCAGGTTGCTCATCATTTCACCTTTCAGCTGGGCTGTAGAGATAATTCAATCATATTTCCCTTGACAAGTCATCTGAATTACACTTATATTCCTCTGCTACCATAATAGAGAGTGTGACAGACACTTTTGCCTTTCCTCCTCCTTTATCCCTCAACTTAGGGACTGTTCTGGTCTTGCTCTATAATGCAGATGTCATCTGACACAGGCACATGAAAGACAGCCCTTGTATGAAAATGTAATGTGGTACTTCTGCATAGGCACATTGCCAAAGAGTTTGGAAGTGAGGCGAGAGAGCAGTCATTGGACAAGAAAGGGATCAAGCAGGCACAAACTCTATCCTGGAGGTTTGTGGAGCGTGGCCTTTATTTTTACCCACCCTTCAAACACCATACTGATCTGTTCACATACTTTTCCCATTTCATATTTTCTGTGAAGACTCCTTTTATTTCCTCTTACCAGAGCTATTCCCTTGCAGTCCATGATACTCACACATGGAAAAGGATTCTCTTACGTGATTCTTAAACCCAAATGGGTGATCAGGAAAGGCAGAAATATGAGGTAGCAATTTCTTAAAGTAAAGTTTTTCTGTTAGATTTTACAAATTAATCTCATGTGTGAGAGTTCTTCTCTTGGAAGTTCCCCAATGGAGCTCAAACATTTCACAGATTTGGTTAAGAAGATGATAAAATGAATGCTGTGACATTTCCATGCTCAGATAAGGTCTGTCTTTTAATGCTCATCTTCCTTTTGAGGTCACCGAATGTGAAAAACATTTTATTTCATCACCTCTATTTATATGTTACCCCTGAAGGTCAAGGCAGTGATAGCTCTTTAGGAGTTCACCTCTAATGAACCTCACTGTGCTTTGCTGCTTTAGAAGCCATTGGGTATAGGCTGCTACCATCAGCCCAGCAGGTTGCAGATGATTCTGCTGCTCTGCTCTGATGAGACCTTGCCTGGAATATTATGTCCAGCTCTGGAGTCCTTAGCACAAGATAGACATGGATCTGTTTAACCGAGTCCAGAAGAGGGCCCAAATATTATCAGAAGGCTAGAACATCTCTTCTATAGAATAGAATTAATCAGGTTGGAAAAGACCTTCAAGATCATCGAGTCCAACCTATCATCCAACACCATCTAATCAACTAAACCATGGCACCAAGCACCCCATCAAGTCTCTTCCTAAACACCTCCAGGGATACTGACTCCACCACCTCCCTGGGCAGCTCAGGGCTGAGAATGTTGGACCTGTTCACCCTGGGGAACACCTGGGGAGGCCTCATTGGGGAATTTCAATACTTAAAGAGGGCCTGTAAGAAAAATGGGGACAGTATACAAAGAAGGATTTTTTTCTTTTTTATTTTTACAGTGTGAGTGGTGAGGTAATGATATATGTTGCCCAGAGAAATGGTAGAAACCTCACCCATGGATGTTCAAGGTCAGGCTGGACCGGGCTCTGAGCAACCTGATCTGGTTAAAGATGTCTATGCTCACTGTGGAGGCAGTGGACTAGATGACCTCTGAAAGTCATCTTGCTTCCAACTCAAACTATTCTGTGATTCTGTTATCCCACTGAGATGTTTCTGCCTCCTTTGCTACAGTCAGCTAACTGTACTCCCAGTGCTTTCTTTCAGTTAAGAGGAAAACTGGCATCAAAGACACATAAAACGCTTTTCCCTTGAGGTTCACACTGCAAATCCTGAGTGTATCCTCCTTAATTGTAGACTACACAAACCTCTGAAAGCTCAGAGTCCAACCCTATCCTTCATGTGGTATCTGTTGTTCTGCTGGTATAATTTTCTGACATTCTTCAGAGATGTGGGCATTCATTTTTGCCCAGAGTACTCACAGGAAACATCCATAATTGTCTGCTATTTATAAAATTGGCATTCATTTGATATTTGGTAGGTATTCACACACAATTCTGGACATCAAACAGCTTTTTTTTTTCTTTTGAGACTTTTTTGGGTGCCTTACTGTGAAGAGTCCCTTTGAGCTGGGGAAGGGACAATAGGAGTTTTCTTATTCATATAGACAGCTTCTAGAATAAGGTGTGATGTATGTGAGGCTATGTGAATGGAGGGTGTGGGGAGGGGAAAGGAAGCCTGGAACAATTACAAGCAGAAGTGTGCTAGTGTGTCCACATGTATGTTCTGCCAAGGCTGTGTCAGGCTACAGAGCCTGATGGGTGCTGTAGATAACAATACAGTGTCTTTATGTAAGGCATTGAGCACACAATGTGCCCCCATGGCCAAGGCCAGTGGTTTCCTGGGGTACATTAAAAAGAGTGTGACTAGCAGGTCAAAGGAGGTTCTTTTCCCCCTCTACCTTGTCATGCTGAGGCCTTATCTGGAGTATTGCATCCGGTTCTGGGCTCCCCAGTTCAAGAAGAACAAGGAACTGATAGAGAGAGTCCAGTGGGGAGCCGCTTAGATGATTAAGGGCCTGGAACATCTACCTTATGAGGAAAGGCTGAGAGAGATGGGTCTGTTTAGCCTGGGAAAGAGGAGACTGAGACCTCATTAATGGTTATAAATATCTAAAGGGTGAGTGTCATGAGGATGGAACCAGATTCTTCTCTGTGGTGCTCAGTCACAGGACAAAGGACAATGGACACAAACAGGCAGTTCCATGTAAACATAAGGAAAAATTTCTTCACTTTGAGGGTGGTAGAGCACTAGAACAGGCTGCCCATGGAGTGTGTGGAATCTCCATCTTTGGAGGCACTCAAAAAATGTCTGGATCTGTCCCTGGATGGTTTCTTAGGTGATTCTTTTCTGGCAGGGAGAGATTAGCCCTATCCTTTATGTGACATCTCTGTACTGTGCTGCTTTGGTAGTGCCATGAATGCTAACAATGGGAAAAGTAATGTAAAAAATGAAACCAGGTTATTTTCTGGTTGGTTTGTTTGTTTGGGTCTTTTAAAGTAATTCAGGTAAGGCAAAAAGAGAGAACAACAGGTGCATAGGGGAGATGTGTTGAAGAACATTTGCTTTAAAATCCAATTTAAAACTAAATTTAGACCACTCTGTTAAAGAAAACCTCATGAACCCAAATCCCACAATCATATCACAAACACAGTATTTTGGTCTTTAACTGTTGTCAAGAGAGTTCTGTAAGCTCTGGCTTACTGTGCTTTAAGAGGGTGCACTCTAAAATTCTCCACATGTAAAAGTGAGGAGTATTTAGTATAATTTCCTCTAGTCTAGAATTACTTCCAACTGCTCTCAGATTAATAAAAAGAACTCTGTACCTTTCTAAGCTTGACGTGGATAATAAATAGTGGGCTAAATAAAGAAATCCTGGAAAAAGAATATTCAGGTTGATATAACCATCAAAGAAAGTGAGCAGGTAAGGTCAGAATGAAAAATTAAGTGAAAACTTCATAACTTCTCTGACATTATAGTAGTCCTCCAATCAGTAAATTATCTAGACAAAGTTTATTACAAATTACTTTTGGCAGTGGAATTAGGTATTTGAATTATTTAAACAGGTGGAAAGCGGCTCAGACCATTTTTAACACTGGTGGGTTTTTTTTTTATTATAGATGACAAAGCAATCTTACTGTAGTCTGGAAAAATTAGGGGAAATACAGCATTTAAATACAGTAAGCTTAATAACACTACTGTGTAAAAAGGTGTGGTGTAATGGTGAGAGGCCTCGAGCACAAGCCCTACGAGGAGAGGCTGAGGGAGCTGGGATTGTTTAGCCTGGAGAAGAGGAGGCTCAGGGGAGACCTCATTGCTCTCCACAACTACCTGAAGGGAGGTTGTAGCCAGGAAGGGGTTGGTCTCTTCTCCCAGGCAACCAGCACCAGAACAAGAGGACACAGTCTCAAGCTGTGCTAGGGGAAGTTTAGACTCGAGGTGAGGAGAAAGTTCTTCACTGAGAGAGTCATTCGCCATTGGAATGTGCTGCCCATGGAGGTGGTGGAGTCACCATCCCTGAAGGTGTTCAAGAGGGGATTGGACGTGGCACTTGGTGCCATGGTTTAGTCACGAGGCTTGTGGTGACAGGTTGGACTTGATCTTTGAGGTCTCTTCCAACCCTGGTGATTCTGTGATTCTGTGAAATAAGAATACTCTGCTTCCCAATTATTTCTTTTTTTAACAAGATTTTACTAAACCTTCTCATTCTCAGGCTTTCTTATATCATGCAGCTATTTGTCTTCATGGCATAACAAGATTATCTGGTATAACACATCTAGAATGTTACCTTTGATTGTGGATTCTCAATCTTGATACTGATGCACAGCTAATAAAGTTCTCTTGGCAGTGATGTAGCCACAGATCTGCACCGTGTGGGGCAGTCAAAAGTCATATTTCATAATCTTGCTTTGAACAACATTTCAATGTTTAGTGTGACCATGTGCAGCTCTGACAGAAGTAAACCATGATGTATGGAATTCATTTCAGTGATCCAGATGCATGCCTCATCTTGTAATGACAGTGGACAGGTAAAGTCAGCGTGGCTGGGAAAGGCACCTGAGAAACTCCACCATCTGCTTTTGCTTCAAGCTTGCGAAATTGCTTTTAGAGGACTTAAAGAAGTACAGCATCAGCATGAGATGGAGTATTTGGAGAGGAAAATGGGTCAAACCCAACTGACTAGCCATTATAATGTGGCATAATTCTTCTGGAAAACAGCAGTCTCCTGATACAAAGGAGCACAGGTGTTACTACTACTATTTCAAGCACAGATCTGTCCCATTTGACCTGAATATGAATATTATCATGCCACTTGTGACTCATTCTGTGCTTTTCTTTACTTTATTTATTTAATTATTATTATTATGGCTTGCTTGTGCTATCTTTTTATACTTATCATTATATATGTGTCCTTTCCCCCCCTATATTTTATGATTTCCTTTTAGATTTTCAGATCATTAAAGAGTTCTTGATGCAATCATATTAATTTTTGATGTACTTCTAATCTTTCCTGCATGTTAGGACAATTTGTTGTTGTGCCTTTATCTCTTGCATTCCTTTTTTTCCTTATCAGTTCTCAGATACTTGCATTTCCCTGAGCTATTTGAAATCCATTACCCTTATTTTGTTATTCACAATTTAAAGGAAGAATGGAAGACTTATCATTTTTATGATCTTTTCACTTGAATTAACTTCCACTTTAAGATTCTCAACCACTTCCTCCTACAGAATTGGAATTAAATCTAAAATAGCTATTTTTGGTGTAATTTCCTCCACTCCATAAATGAAAAAAAGCAGCCCCTAGCACATCTGAAGAACTGAATAGACACTCTGTGTCCTGCCTTCCTGCTTTATCAAACAGAGCTTCAGATAGCTGTATTCCTATCTAACCACTAGTCCTGCCATGAAGGTCTTTCATGTTTCTACCTCCTGGATACCTCCAATAAACAAAGCCTCCTGGTCAGAAATTCTGAGGTGTAAACCTATCATTATGTGCACTTTACTCTGTTTCTCTTCCCTGCTTCAACTGGTATTCAATAAATTGTCATGTTTCTTTTTCATAGACTTCAAAAGTAAACATGCTCTTCACAAGCCACGCCAGCTGACTTTGCCTACGTCTGTTCTTCTAGACTATGCTGTACCTTTCCATAACTCCATTCCAGTATTGCTGTGTACCCAGACACACTTCTGCAGTGAGAGTTAGGTCACACCAGGATATTAACACCATAATGTGTCACAGTATCACCAAGGTTGGAAGAGACCTCGAGGATCATTGAGTCCAACCTGTCACCACAGACCTCATGACTAGACCATGGCACCAAGTGCCACGTCCAATCCCCTCTTGAACGCCTCCAGGGACGGCGACTCCACCTCCTCCCTGGGCAGCACATTCCAATGGCAAATGACTCTCTCAGTGAAGAACTTTCTCCTCACCTTGATTCTAAACCTCCCCTGGTGTAGCTTGAGACCTTGTCCTCTTGTTCCGGTGCTGGTTGCCTGGGAGGAGAGACCAACCCCTTCCTGGCTACAACCACCTTTCAGGTAGTTGTAGAGGGCAATGAGGTCACCCCTGAGCCTCCTCTTCTCCAGGCTAAACAATCCCAGCTCCCTCAGCCTCTCCTCACAGGGCTGTGCTCAAGGCCTCTCCCCAGCCTTGTTGTCCTTCTCTGGACACGTTCAAGTGTCTTGATGTCCTTCTTAAACTGAGGGGCCCAGAATGTCTAGCACTTATATGTCAGACTGCCGTGTTAGTAAATCTATGCTTCAGATATTTGATGGCTCACTTTGCATTCTCCCTTTCTTGCAATTTTTTTTTCCTTTCTCTCCTCTCATTCCTCCCCACCTTGGCTTTGACCACACATATTCTGAATCTATGACCTGAAAAGGAAATGAGAGAAAGCCTGCAGAACTTTTTCACCACTACTTTTCAAAGCCTTGCTCATGAAGTGCAATTTACCAGACTGGTAAGAAAGTTTTCCTCAGCAGTTAAGATTAAACAGCTATCCTGAACACTCATCTTCACCCTGGCTGTGCAGCTAGACCTGCTCCCAGCACAGTTTAGGCCTTTATCCCGAGTTGTTGGCAACATGGACAGTGGTACTGAGAGCAGGTTTGCTGATGACACCAAGCTGTGTGTTGCAGGAGACATGCTGGAGGGAAGGGATGCCATCCAGAGGGACCTTGACAAACTCATGCTCCACAAGACCAAGTGCAAGGTCCTGCATCTGGGTTGGGGCAATCCCAAGCACCAATAGAGGCTGGGCAGGGACTGGCTTGAGAGCAGCCCTGAAGAAAAGGACTTCAGGGTGCTGGTGGATGAGAAGCTCAACATGAGCCATCAGTGTGCACTTGCAGCCCATAAAGTCAATCATATCCTGGGATGCTTAAAGAGAAGCATAGCCAGCAGGTGGAGGAAGGTGATTCTCTACTCCACTCTGGTGAGACCCCACCTGGAGTACTGTGTCCAGTTCTGGAGCCCCTGTTACAGGAAGGATCTGGAGGTGCTGGAGTGTGTTGAGAGAAGGGCCATGAGGATGATTAGAGGGCTGGAGCTGCTCTGCTATGGAGACAGACTGCGAGAGTTAGGGCTGTTCAGTCTGAAGAAAAGAAGGCTCCAAGGAGACCTAATTGTGGCCTTCCAGTATCTGAAGGGGGCCTACAAAAAGCTGGGGGGGGCCTTTTTAGGGTGTCAGGTAGTGATAGGACTGGGGGGGATGGAACAAAACTAGAATGGGTAGATTTAGGTTGGATGTTTAGGAAGAAGTTCTTCACTATGAGAGTGGTGAGACACTGGAAGATGTTGCCCAGGGAGGTTTCTAAGGCCAGGCTGGATGTGGCTCCAAGCAACCTGATGTACTGTGAGGTGTCCCTGCCCATGGTAGGTGGGTTGAAACTTAGATGATCATTCAGGTCCCTTCCAACCCTAACAATTCTATGATTCTATGAATAGGGTGAGCATCTCTACGTGTAGTTTCTTCAGGCCAACTACACAAACAGGACATGCCACATGAGAAGATGTTTTGCTGTGTGGCAATATCTGTATGTCTAGGAATGTGGAAAACTTTTTACTTCAGGGAAAGAAGATCATTCTTAATAATGATGGCTTCTACCACTCTTTCAGTCTGCAGATGTGGAAATCAATGCCTTAGGCTAATTAAATAACTGCTTGCATGCTTGACAAAATAGTGTATTTATACATGAGAATTATTTCATCAACTTACTGAAAATCATTTCATTGAATGAATACAACATGCCAGTTAGATTCCTGGCATATAATGTTTCAATGTTAATATTGAGGGTGGTGGTGGGGAAATAATCTACTCAGTTTCTTTTTGATATCTGTATAGCAGACAAGACAGGGATCAATGCATGCATAGCCTCTCAGTTTTGCCAATTTTATGCAAATCAAAGGGCAAAAAAAGAGCATCATTTTATTCCATTATTCCATTATGCCTAATACAATTATTGTGTCATTATCCTTGTGGCAGTCTATTTGATGTATTTGTTTTTCCATTGTTTGCAAGTATCATTTCCCAAAGTTTAATAGCACAACTGCTCAAGTATTTATAGAAAAGAGAGGAGTTGTTATATTTAAATTGTTTTTTAAATGCATAAAAGGGAACTAACAGGAAAAAAAATCAGCGGGCTCTAAAAGTAGTAACTGGAAAAGAAAATGCAATTTTAGGAAACCCAAATTATTTCCTTACAGTGTTCAAACAAAATATTGAGAAATGAAGTATTGTAGAGGTTATTGTAGTAGTCACTGTTAACAGTTATTAAAAAGAAGAGCAAGCCTCAGTATGAGACTATACTGAAATAGAATCAGTGAGACTAGGTAACACCACCCCAAAGAAGCTGTACTGTGATATAAATTTAAAGGTGGAAATTTTATTAACCAAAGCACTGATCATGCTGTTAAATTAACACCTCCCCATTTTGGGGCTTTTTTTTTAAGAGATGATAATTTAACAGTTCACAGCATCACAGTACATCAGAGGTTGGAAGGGACACCACTAAAAACAGATTGGCCCCCTCCACTTGACACCCACCCCTCAGATATTTATAGACATCTTCTCAATACTAAACAGCCCCAAGGCTCTCAGTCTCTCTTCATAGGGGAGATGCTCAAGTCCCCTAATCATCCTCATGGCTCTCTGTTGGATTCTTTCCAGCAGGTTTCTGTCTCTCTTGTACTGGGGAGCCCAAAACTGGACACAGTGTTCCAGGTGTGGTCTCACCAGGGCAGAGCAGATGGGGAGAAGAACCTCCCTAAACTCTTTTCTTGATGCACCCCAGGATACCATTGGCTTTCTTGGCCACATGGGCATATTGCTGTCCCATGGAGAACTTGCTGTCCACTAGGACTCCAAGGTCTTTCTCTGTGGAGAGGGCTTTCCAGCATGGTATCCCCTAACCTGTACTGTTTGTTCCTTTTTTTTTAAGAAATGAAGTTTGTTAGCTTCAAAATATGGACTGAGAAGTCATGCTTTACTAGCCTTAGGAGAAACTGGTGTAGGATTTAAAAGAAGTGCCTGGGTAAACTATAATGTGATGAGACAAAACCAGTAAGCCATTAATAATAAGTGCAGCCTTCCTAAATCTTACACACCCAAGAAAGTCAGTAAGAGAAAATCAGAGCCCATGGTTTATCCAGAAAAATGTGGAAACCTCTAGTAAGTTCTGAAGGAGAGGTATAAATCCCAGTAAGGTCAATGGAATTTTATTACCATCAGATACATTTTTCACCATTTTCCTGAGAATTATTAATAAAAATAATAGATAGAGGAATAAAGGTAGCAGTGGTATGTATCCTAATGATAATTTCCTGATTTAGAAAAGAATGAGAGAAAATAACTCAAACTAAATGCTTTCTCAGCTAGAAAAAGTCTAATAGCTGTGTCCCTTTGGGAACATTAAGGGTGTTGGATAAATTCAGTATACCTACTAATGATGTGTAAGAAAGGTTGAATTGTGAGATGGAGCTTTGCTGACAAGGGAAAAAAAAATGCCCTATCTTAGTCAAGATTAAGTGGGATTGTGGAAAAAAAAAAGCTCCAGAAGGAATAGCGGTGAAAATGAAATGCAGCAGAGCAGATGCAGAAAAATACTCAGCAGAAGGGATATTTGCAGTGGAAACTGTCAGTGTTTTCCAGATAATTTGTGATATGTTGCAGGATGCATCAAGGTTTCAGAACAGCATCATTTAGTGGAAAGACATCTAAGGAAAATTGTTATTTAAAATATAAATCAAAGGCTCATGCTCCGAGTCAAGATCAATGTCAGCAGATTGATTCAATCAGAGATGGGAAGGCTATCAAGTATAGCCAGGCTATTTAACTTTTAGTATGTGTACAGAAAGTATATAAAAAAACCATCATATGATTTTATTTCCTGGTTCAGTAGACTTTTATTTGAAACGAGACAGGTGTTTCAAATAACAACAATGTCATTGTCAGCGCTGATAGGAGTTGGTTTTGTCTGGTCTCTCTGGGGTTTTTTTTCCTGAAGTCTCTCCCATCTTTAAATGGACCTCAAGCCAATTTGTAATTCACCCTGCTGTTCTTGAGCCAAAGTCAGTATTCAGTATCACTAAGGTTGGAAGAGGCCTCAAAGATCATCGAGTCCAACCTGTCACCACAGACCTCATGACTAGAGTAGGGAGGACACTACTGCCCACTGCAGGCTTGAACTCACGACCTTCCCATTAAGGGTCTTATGCACTACCAACTGAGACACATCTCATCTCAAGTCCACTATTCTAAAATAGCTGTGCAAATATGTAATTGCTTTTTATTTCTTCCTGATGAAAAATTGCTGCAAGGGAACAAACATTTCAGGAAAAATCTAACTCTTCCATTGCAGAATTGATTTTACACCTTGGTTTATGCATAAGCATAAAAAAATTTAGAACTGAGTCCAATATTTGGGTATTTTTCTCCAGATATTCGCTTTGGATAAAATAACATAAACACTATCTCTTCCCCCTCGTGTTCAGTAGTCCTTTCTGAGTTTGGTCAATGTCCTACAGCATTTACAGTCCTTATTGTATGGCAGTTTGCTCACCAATGATCATTGGAGAGGATGGTGACAAATGTGACTTACCTGCTGCAGGAAAATACAGGCATAGGTGTTAAGAAAAGTAAAAGTTTCTCTCAAGGTTTCATTTTAGAAGGGTGCCAGTGAATCTCCTGTGAACTTTACTTCTCAATTTAAAATCCAAAAGAGCAGCCAAGGGAAGGCTTATATTTTTAATCATATAAAATTGATGCCTCCCCAGTGTTGACTTAGTGGATAAGACAAATATGAACAGAAAATTGTAACACATTATTCTGTTAGCACTAGAATCTGCTGAGAAGGGATAAAATTGCTTTACCTCATAGAAGAGACTGATGGTTTTCATATCAGAAAGGGTTATATGGAATGGCTCAGGTGCCTCTCAGAATCACAGAACAGTAGGGGTTGGAAAGGAGATCTGAAGATCGAGTCCAACCCCCCTGACACTCAATGAAAAGTTAGCATGGGATTTAGGGGAAAAAAGATTCTGTTGTCCTCCCCTGAAAGTGGTTTTTGCATATTTGGAAAGAAAAGGGAAAGCGTAAACTCGAGTTATTCTTGCAGGATTCAGTAAGAAGCCTGTGCGCTGCACACCGTAAGGCCTGTACTGCTCAGATGTGTTAAGGTAGAAGAGCTCTTGAAACGGTATCAAAGCACTCCACAGCTGTTTACCTCCACTGCCCCGATCTACATGCTACTTTTGCAAGTAAATCACAAGGCCAGCTCAGATCTATATGTCCTTGCCCAGAACCAGTGCAGACCTTGCCCTCTTTTATTTTATGAGAAAGGAGAAGAGAAAGGACATTGAAAAACCTCTGATTCTCTTAACATCCTTGCAGAGAGGCCATTCACAAAGGCAATCCTTTCCCCCCACCCCCATTCTATTCAGCTGGTTATATTGTTCAACATCACTGCAAAAAAAATCTGTCTGCACTAGATACCCTGAACAGGACTAAGCATCCACAAGCAAAGAAGTGGTCTGCAGTGAGAGCTGGCTGGTGTCAGCCTGTAGGAGTTGGCCAGCAGAGGTGTATGCATGTTTGTGTGGGTGTATGGAGGAGAGGATGGGTTCTGCTCCATTCATGTCCTCAGGATGTTACAGAAATTCTTAACAACTGGCAAAATCTGTGTTTCAGAGCTGCCTCCCTTTATCCACTCCACCCTGCCTCGCAACAGCAGCCATATAGATCTTTGAAAGTACTTTGTTTTATTAAATTAACACAAATGTATCAGTGTTTTTCTCCTTGGTGTACTACTGCTTAGGCTTTGATAGTAACAGCTAAGAAGACTTTACACTTTTTCTTTTGCTCTCTTGCTACAATGGATGTGTTCTTGGAAGGGTTTATTCGCATAACCTTCTATAGCACTACTTCAGCGCTACTTAAACACTGGAGAAGTTATCTAAATGCTTTAAAGTTGCAAATTCTACCCAAGACACTGTCGTACATTAGCCCTTTGAAAGTGTAAACTATTGAACCGGAAGGAGGTAAGGTGTAAAGTATTACACTTCCAAGAAAAATGTAACTTACAGATATTCATGTAACGATGAAAGGATTGACAGATCTGACTACTCTCAGCCAGATGTGTTAACTTCATCTAACACACACAAAAATCCCATCAAATCAGCAAAGAACCCATGCTGACATTTGAATATTATTAATTCCTAGGGTTATGAAACATCTCCATTGATGCAACACACAGCAATCAAAAGCTTTACATTCCAGCATTTTCGTAGTGTGTTACTTCTTAGCCAGAAGATAGCTGTCCACCTTTCCTTCAACTGCTTATGCAGTAAAAGTACCCTCACACTATTCTCTGCACCTCTTGTAAGCACCCTAGTCCTTTGCTGACAGCCTATTTGTATTTTTCCTTCAGCTTCATGGAATTGCCTGAGACCTGCCCAACATAAATTTGTATCTTTTCTTTTCTGTTTTCTCTTCTGTCTTACTTACTTTATCTCTTTTTCCTTCCCCTTCCCCTTCCCCTTCCCCTTCCCCTTCTCCTTCCCCTTCCTTCTGAACTCCTTCCTTCCTTTGGAATGGTTGTCTTTCTGTATTCTTTCCTGTCTTTTTCTCTTTTCTGTACTGAAGAAGGAAGTTGACATTCCATGGACACTGATCTTTGTACTTTTGAACCGATCTCTTCCCCAGTAGAGGACTGTTGAGATTTCAGCTTTGCTGTGAATGATAATATCAAAACTTTGGCTGACTTCAGTATACCTGAAGTAAACCCTTCCTTTAGTCTGAGGAATAGATGGTGCTTGCTTGAGAACTTTTTCTGGTTGTTATAAAGGAAGAAGGCAAGCAGAACTACTGCATGAAGTGTTTCTGGATTAAAAAGTAGCCTTGAACTGACTGCATCTTGAACTATACTCTATTAACTGCATTTCTGGTCTCACAATGTTATTTAACAGAGGACAGTTGTTCAGCAGCTTTAATCACATGTAATATTGTACAATTAGCAGACTGTTCCACAAAGGCTTCAGCCTCAGCTGCTTTACATAAAATATAAAGCAACAACACAATTTCCTATTCCTCTCGTTGCATGAACTCACCAATTCATTACAAAAACACATACAAAAGAGATGTCTAATAGCTCAGAAATGTGTCTGAACCAGAACAATGAAATTATCTATCTCAGCTCTGTGAGGAGGACAATATACAGGCTCCTGGACGGAAAGTATCTTGTGGGCCACCTGACATCCTCGGGAATGAAACTGAACAAATCATTTTCATCTGCTTCCCAAACACACTTTCAGGTGTTCCCCTCTGTCAATACTGTAAACTCCTTAAAGCATAGAATGTTCCTCTGCGATGTTTGTACTTCACTTAGCACTGACATCCTGATCTTGGTTGGACTCTTACATCACACAAAGTACAAATAGATACTGCTGGATGTTACTGTGTTCCTCGCTATAGTAGTGATGGACTTTGGTTTTTTAGGAATTCAGGTGGGGGTTTAATGGTATTCCTGCAAAAGCAGGTTTAACCCCAAACAACTCCTCCATGCTCCAAGGGTAAGAACGGAAGAATCTGAAACAATGTCAATTTGTGTCTTATTTCAGACTCTAGCACAGGAGACATTGGACCTGTGTTTTGGGGAGTGTACCAGGAGATTAAATTAGAGACCTTCTCTTTATCTTCTTGGAATAGAGACATCATAGCATAAATTGTCAATTTCAGTGCTAGCCAAAAGTTTCAGAGGGCTTGACAGCTGTTACTGCCTTCATTGTTTGACAAGAAGACTCCTGGTTTTTTTTCCTTGTAAAAAAGATCATAAAATGAAAGGAGGTTATAGCAAAGTTGCAAAAGACTGGCTGTATATGGCACAATTGGTTAGAAACGAGACATTTTAGGCAACTTGATTACAACAATCACTTTTGTCGAGCACCGTTTATAAAGCTAGGAACTCTAAGCACAAGGCAACGTCTTGATTTGAACCATAAACCAGGAAAATGGAGTAAATCTCGGGAAGGTAAGGATTCCAGAGCAGGCTGTGACATCTCTTCTATATTAACCTTGATGAGTTCAAAGAAAACCGCCTTCTTGCTCAGCAGGAACCGAGGCAAACACCGGAGCGGCCCGGTCCGGCTGCTGTGGAAACGGGATCAAGGTAGCGGCACGGCAGACACCAGCGCCTTCCGCCGTCAGATGCCCTCCCTGCTACCGGGAGCCAGGAGAAGCGCCTGGCCGGGGGCTCCCGCTGTCCCTCTCCGCTAACGAACGCCTGCCGAGGCGTCTCTACCCCCGCTCGCTGCTCGCCCCCCAACCCCGCCCGCGGGGCCTCCGAGCCAAGTGCGGGTGGTGGCAGCAGCGCTGCGCCGGCTTTCTGCGCCGGGTGGCTCCGCTGGCAGTTCCCCCACCGTACGCCCCGTGTGGGCGGGAGGGTTGTCTGTCGAAGCGCAGGTTGCCGTGGCTGGGAGCTGGGGAAGGGGAGGGAGACACGTGTGGGGTGCAGGAGCTGCCGGTGAGCGGTTACCCCGGCTTGTACCTTTCACCGTTCCGGACGGAGGGGAGGGTGGTCTCTCCGACCTCACTGCTCCGCCAGGAGCGGGGTCCCCTCCCTCCGCCGCTGGGGAACGGGTGGAGGGACGGATCCAAACGGACCGAGAAATGAGGGGGGGCCCCGGGGGCCGTTAAAGCGAGCAGGCGGCACTGAGAGGAGATGACAATTAGCCTTTAAAAATGGCTGCTTGGAAGCTGTCAGCTGGGACACGGAGTGGTTGTTAGCCCTCCTCTCCCACCCTTGTCCCGCCTCTCTTCCCTGCAGAGCTAATAACGAAGAAGGGATAAGAGCTCCTCAGCACCCTCCTCACTGTTGTGTCCCCCCGCACGTTGGTGCGGGATGCCGTAGCGGCTCAGGGGCCCGGCCGCCCTCACTTCCCATCTGACTGGCGAGAGGACGGCTGCGCCTCCCTCCTCCCCGCGCTCCTCCTCGCTGCCGCCTGCGTGTGTGCCGCGGGCAGAGAGACTACAAAGGAGAAGGGGGAGCCGGGGGGCTACATGATCGAAGGGGGTGCGGGTGTGCGTGCACGCCGGTGGGGGGCATATTTGGCGAGGAGAAAACACAAGGTCAAGAAGCAGTTCTGCTCCTCCATGGAAGAAGACCGGAGCGATGAGCCCTGAGGAGGACGACGAAGAGAAGGGGCGGATGGTTGAGAGCTGCCGCTGCGGGGCTTTCCCTCGGGAGTGACGGGGCGCAGAAGGCTGAAGGGGCCGGAGGAAGGCAGCGCTGCGGTCGGGAGGGGAGGGAGCGAGGAGAGGAAGGCGAGAAGGAAGCGGGGGGTTTGAATCTCCGTGGCTGGATTATTTCTCCTCCGAGGAAGCTACCCCTGCCCGGGGTGCGCGGGCGGCTCAGCCATCGCTGTCCGTCGCCGGCCGCGCCTCGGCCCATGGCCCCCGCGGCGAAAATGGAGCTGGGCAGCCCAGTGAGGAGAGTGGCAGCTGCCCCCGCGCCCCTGGGCGCCTGGAGACCCTTCCCCTCCTCTTGCTGCTGCTGCTTCTTCTCGCTCCTGGATGTGAACAGCTGGCTGCTCTTCTACGGCTTCTTGTACCTGGCCCTCTATGCCCAGGTGTCCCAGTCCAAGTCCTGCGACAAAATCTCCTGCTTCTCGGGTCATTGTGTCAACTCCACCTGTGTTTGCGACCAGGGCTGGGTGGGCGACCAGTGTCAACATTGCCAGGGCAGGTTCAAGTAAGTCTCTGCGTATTACAATGCCCTTTTTCTCCTTCTTGCACCCTTTTCTGTCGTTTTCACTTTTCCCCCTCCTTTTTTATTTTTTCCCCTGGGGGTGTGTGTGTCTGCTGTGATTTTGTTCATGTGTGGTGGAAGTATGTGACAGAAGTTAAGAGTGAAACAGTCTCGTCCGCCTCGTGGTGCCTTCCTCTAAGAACGCAGGACCCAGTCCCCCGATGGAAAACTGTACCTGCTGGAAATTGTGCTGCTGGAATTAGGCTGCTCTACTTGCCGGGAACTGAGAGACAGGGAGAAATCGGCCTACAGCCGAGCTGCTGCCGTCCGTTTTGGAAGTGGTGTGAAAATGATGTGCATTTCATGGGGCAGCCCAGGGAGCAGAAATTGTTAGTGTGTTTGAAAGACGTTCTCCTTCTGCATAGAGAAAGCGTTTTGTTCCTTTCAGTCTTTCCCTCTTTCAGCTGTTTTAGCTAAGTGGGCATTAGGGGCATTCAGGCTAAGACACGTAACTTAGTGAAATGTGCATCACTCATTGCAAAGTTTGCAGGAGAAGAGCGCAGTAAATGTAAACCAGTAACAGATTTTTGCGACGGAATGATGGTCAGTGAAGCTAGAACTACCTTTTCGTTCATAGAAGTGAATGTGATGCCGACTCATTGATCAGTAAGATGGAAGCACACCCTGACACTTGCTTTTCTGTATGTAATGGAAAAGAAGACTTAATTTATAGGGCTGTCACTTTCCCCCCACCCCCTTTGGTATTGGTATAAAGACTGACAGTGAGGAATACTGTTTGCTGTTATTTCGCCATATAACCTTGGACAGGACATCTCGTTTCATTCCCTTGTAAAACATCTCTTAAAAAGTGGAACTCTATTATGTATATTGACATGTACAGCTGGAAAATGTTTTCTAGTTAATAATGTATTGGTGAAGCTGACTCCTACAGAATTCGAATTCTGTCTTTGGCAAGTACTTTAATAGGCAGAAGTATCAGTAACTATGGGGTCTTTTAATTGTGTTTTAAGTCTGTTTGTTTTTTTCCCTTTGGAGTACTGGAAATAAGCTACGTAATTTACATCTCGTAAACATTTAACCCGAGGTCACTTTTTAGTAAATAAAAACTAAGCCCAGTAACTTGTGAACTTGTAAGTTGAGTAGCTGGGAGTCAGACATGTTGGCTGAAGTGATGACATGCTGCAGAGGAAGAAGCAATTCGCTGATAATACCTGGTGGATTATTCTATCAGGGAGATTACGACTGAGCTGTAAAAGTAGTACAAGGAAAATGTAAATACGTGTTTTGTGCATATGAACATGGTAAAAAGATTCTGAAGTTGGTCGTTTGTCACCCGTGTGTACTGAGGATTTGGGTTTTGTCCTGCTGTGAAACAATAGGTGAATCGCATAGTGATTGAGAGTGAGGAGAGGAGACCCAGGTGAATCTTCTTTGTGTGTGAGGATCTGCAGGGAGCAGACTTGCAGAGCTATTATTTCCTTGCTTTAAAGAGATAACTTGTATCCTTTGTCTTGATGCTACTCACAACAGACCCTAATAGTGCAAGGGCTAAGGCAATTTTTAGTTTCTTGCGTTTTCAAGCTTATTGTGAACTAGTGTATTCTCTGAATGGTTACTGGAGCCTTTATCCAGCCCTTGTGGGTATTTTCTTGATTATCTGTTAAAACATTTGTTTCCTTATATTGGTGGTATTTGTCGAGTGAGGAGGCACAGTGGTTACATTTTCATGGCTGGTAGAAAGTTAATAATCCATCCCCACCTAGAGGAAGTTCTGCCTGATTGTTGGAAGGGCACTTCTTCAGAGCTAAGCTAATACAGTTGTTAATCGATGCACTGTTAGGAGTTTTGGTGGAATCAGAATAGATTTCTCATTAACTCCTCTATCGTCTTTTGTGCTTAGCTTTAGTGATGACAGTGATGCTGGCATTGTGATTTTTCTCACAGGAGTAAGCTGTTTATATTATGTTGGGGACCTATTTTTGTTACTGAGGACACTTTCCTAGTGGTATCTTTGATAGCTCATCTTTCATCTGTATTTTTAGAAGCAAAATACACTCTGCAATGAAAATAAGCATTTCAGGATTTAAAGCTTTTCAAGTCCTGCGAGTTGGGGATGGCATGAAATATGTTAGTGTCTTACAGTGCAAGCAGCAACTCAGAGTGGTTTTATTTTGAATCTTGAAAGTACAGATGGGACTTGAATGGGTGATAAGTCAAATATATGTATTTCCAGGAGAAGAACTGGAGCAGGAGTTGTAGTCTGCCTTATGGTTGGGTGATGCAAAACCTTTTCTTACTTCTGTGACAATTGATGGTTTGGCTATTTATCATGGAACATTTGCATATAGTTTGTGAAGTGAGAGTGTCTGCTTCATACATAAGTAGCCATTGCTGGACTTGGGCAGCAGTAGTACTTTCATCTGACCAGTGATGCTGGATGTGTATAACTTCTGCAGCAGCTGTTTCTGTCAGTAAGAATTATTATTAAGAATGCTTCAGAACGGTTGTAAAGATTGAAAAGTGTTTGGCTTATTAGCTGCATTATCAATTAATTTATGGGTTGTAGGTATGATCTATACAAATGTAGACAGAGCCTTGTGTGTTATTGTAGACATTGTTTCTTTAAAGTTTCGGGAGTTTGAAGTGCCTGGGTAGGTCTCTGCTATGCAAGAGTGAAACTGAGCTTTGAATGGTGTAAATTGCACATATGTAAAACCTGTTTTCTACTACTAGATTATTTGAGGAAACATTTTTAAGGGTATGGTTAAAAGACTTGAAAACAATGGGGTATTTATTTTTCTTCCTATAAGTGAGGTATGGCTATTTTTGCCCATCTGGGAATGAGTGGCTTGCATTAGCAAGTGTCAGAAACATTACGGTAAGAGGAGTAATCTACCTAGGTGTAACCTGGGACCATTAATTCTTTGGACCATTAATTCTTTGGTGAGAGAGATGTGGTATTTTTAGCTTTGTTTTCTAGACTGATAACAATGTAGCAGAGAGGCATCAAAAATAATTGATCAATCTTAGTCAGCACTTGTCAAAATTAATTGACAGTACTGTGGTAACCTTGCCTTTTCCCTGTAGAAATACTGAGTAAGTAAACTACTTTTCAAATGTTGCCCTTGGCTGGATGGGAGGGGAAAAATGAGCAAAAAGATCCTCTAGCACTTAAGGCTCTTCTTTTTACGGACTTCTATATTTACTCCTTGTATTGTGAAGCATGTGGTAACTCATTATATAAATGGAAGTGCAGTTATTCTTTCTTCGATGTGTTCGTATCCATGTCAGTGACTTTTCAGAGTCATCTAAGCCTCATCTGTCTGGCAGCAAATTGTTTTACTCTTAAGTTCAGGATGGATTTCTAAATGTGCAATTCTGATTTATTTCCTTATCTTTCAAATATTTTCCTTTTAATTTTGTTGTTTCTCCTTCCCTTTTGCTCTGAGGGAATGCAAAGCCTTTATTTATTTTGTGCCAGAATAAAAATTGTGAAATTTAGTTATCAAAAGAGAGAGGAAAGGAATTCTGTCTGCGTGCTTACAGGAGAGAAGGGAAAGATAAGAAAGCCAAGGGGGGAGCAGGTTCTCCTTCTGTAGCAGGAGGACAAGTCCCAAGATGTAAACAAAACCAGGAACATAAAGGCAGTGTCCGGTTTTACTCTGATTTATTAAGGAAGTGGAGCTTTTAATTCTACATTTGCCATTCTTTCTTCCCCTATCTTATACTTCTGAATTTGTTGACCAGTTACAGTTTTTTGTAATGATGTAAGAGTGGGCAGAAGAGAGGGAAAGGCTGCCCAAATCAGTTGGGTTATGAGACTCCAGGGAATTCAGGGATATGGACATCATGAATAGCTCAACTGCAGGGAAAGCTGCACTCACAGCTTCTACATATTTACATGTCAAAATCAATCAGTCTTGGGTTGCAGCACTACAGGAAAATCGGTTTCATTAGCTTTGCTAGTCACAAAATGACTTTTTTAGAAGGAAAAGAAGTTTCCTTCAGGAAGATGAGGTTACTCCTTTCTCTAGCTCTGATTTATACATGGGTGCATGGAAGAACATGAAAATTAAATGGCTTTTAAGTTGAATTCTTGACTGAAAGTATCCAGTCTTGTAAAATACTGCCTTGAAAGTAGATTGTGTCTTCAGGTTATTGTTACTTGATACATATGCCAACTGGGACTGAAGCTAACAAAGCAGGCTGTATGGGATGGGTGAGCACCTCTGACTACCTGCTTCAGTTAATCTATTTTGCCTAGTACTAGATACCCAGTTGTTATGGAGACAGAGCAAATTCATCTGTTTGATAATTAAACCTTGTCTACAGACATTCTTACTGCACTTATGAATTACCTCCTGCATGGTCTCCTTAATTTCTAGAGCTCCTATAAAGGATTTTGTGTTCTTCAAGGATAAAACAACTTCTAAGTGCAAGAACCTTCACAAGTGAAATGTTAAAAGGTTATCTGATTTTATTATTCCAGGCAAAATCTTTAATTCTGTCTAAAAATGAATTCTGCTGTGTGCAGAATGACTCACACAAAATGTCCTTAACTTGCAGATTATAAATAAACAATTATGGTGTATGAGAAATAATCTTTAGGGAGGAAACAAAAAGTTGTTTCTAGCTGCAGCCAGTTGAAGTTTATGCTGCTGTTAAAAGGGGCAACTTTATGCTTCATACTTCTTTTTGATTACAGCTCTCTGCTTCTTATGTAAGCATTAATATTCCTGCACAGTTGAAAAGTACCAACAGGAACATATCTCCATGCCTCCCAGGCAAATATTAGAGAGCTCACTTGCCTCATATTACTTCACTTGTGTAAGTCTCTTGCTGAGCCAGAGGAGGTATCAGGAATGAGCAGGTGTAGATGAGAGAACAAAATTGTCACTTCTAGAAGTGGTACAGAGTTAGCTTGCGTTAACTTCAGTGTGAAAGAACATCACCATTAAGCTGGTTCTACTTCTGTCACCTGGGATTAGAGCTTGATTCAGGCTACCAGTTGCAAAACTTCCTTTGTCTTCAGCATGGCTTGTGTCTGATTAAAGGCATATGCATAGTTACTCTTACTGACATCAGTAGAATTGTGCAGGACACATTACACCTGCAAATTGCCTTTTCATATGTCAACATGTGAAGGTTAATATAATAGTGGAAACATCAGTGATGACGATTTTTATCCTTATAAAATGTGATCTTAAGTTGATTTCAGCAATGGTGCTCTGAAAAAGACTTCTAAATTGGTGCTGTCAAAAATTTTAAATGCAGTCATAATTCATAGGGTAAAGACAGCTAAAATTTGTAAGATTTGAATTGGAGAATGCTTTTCTTGTTCTGAAAGGTAGAAGCATAACACATACAACCATACCAAACTCCTACAAACTAAACAGTCTGCCATCAAAAGTGCTTTTTGGAGGGAAAATAATCTTTGAAAGCTCAATTATTTTTTTATTAATGTAGTTGTTGCTATTGCTTAAGACTTTCTATATAGGATTGTTTAAGCTGGAAAAGACCCTTTAGGTCAGAGTCTAGTCATGAACCTGACATTGTCAAGTCCATCTGGATGCTGTTTTATGGGTTTTCACAGAAAGGACTACAAACTAACTTTCTGATTACCTATTCTTATGTCTTGTCTTATGCAGGCTGTAGGGTAACTCTGAATTCATTCCTGTTTGCATTGAACACATGTTTAGAAAAGCATCTATGTGTGCCTGGAAATGCTTCCAGTGACTGAAAACCCAGTACAGACTTGCAGAGTTCTTTCCCTTGATTAGTTATCCTTGCTGTTTTCTATAACCAGCAAGACCAAATGCATCATTCTCCTAATTCAGAAAGTCTAACTTAACTTAGTTTTTGTCTCTGACTTTTGTTTTTGTTTTGCTTCTTTTTTTTTTCCCCCCTGCTTTTTCATGTTTCTCCTGTCTAGAGTCAGACCTTAATTGCAGAGCCCTCAGTATGTCAGGACGAAGTTCCCTGTGTGGATTAAAATATTGTCACCTTCTCTTCACTGAGAATGGAGGAGTGTTCCTTGAGTCATCTCAATGTAAAACAAGTGTTTCCATCCTTGATGGCTCTTTTGGTTTTTAGCCTTCCCTATTGTGTCAGCTTTCTTGAACTATGAATGCTAGAACTAGATGCTTGTCTTTTGGTAATGGTTATACTGGTGAAATGCAGAAGCAGAGAAAGTGCTCCCCTGCTGCCTGGTACCCTGCTGTGTGCAGCTGCAGAGAATGCTTGGAAGCTTAGTACTGTCCTGGCAGCTCGCTCTGGTTTTCTGCCTTAACAAACCTCTTTCTACCCTTGTTTAGCCTGGAGAAGAGGGGGCTCAGGGGAGACCTTATTGCTGTCTACAGCTACCTGAAGGGAGGTTGTAGCCAGGAGGGGGTTGGTCTCTTCTCCCAGGCAACCAGCACCAGAACAAGAAGACACAGTCTCAAGCTGCACCAGGGGAAGTTTAGGCTTGAGGTGAGGAGAAAGTTCTTCCCAGGAAGAGTTGTTGGCCATTGCAATGTGCTGCCCAGGAAGGTGGTGGAGTCACTGTCCCTGGAACTGTTCAAGAGAGGGTTGGACATGGCACTTGATGCCATGGTCTAGTCATGAGGTCTTGGGTGACAGGTTAGATGATCTTTGAGGTCTTTTCCAACCTTATTGATTCTGTGATTCTCAAACTAGTCTGTGAACTGAATGCAGCCACCTGTGTTTGTGGAGACACTTAATTGTGGGGCTACAAACACATATGTGTTTGGGATGGAGCAATGCTCTTTTAGAAATGCTCCCCTTCAACCCAAGCAATACATAATTAACAATGTAGAGAGTCCTTTCCTCTAAGTCTGAGAACATCTGTGGGACCATCTCAGCACAAGTTGGGCAAAGGGAGGGCTCATGGATTTTTGTAGTCTAGTTTGTTTGCAGACTAAGCAGTTTGTTACTTAAGCAAGTAAGTGTGGGAACAGATGGCTGATGACCCTGTTAGGCCTTCAGACAGCATCCAAAGGCTGGTTGCCATTGCTATGGCTGTGTGAAAAAACTCAGTTGTATCAAATGTATGCTTCAGTCTATCCATAAATGCCTGTGCCTGTGACAGCATTTAATACTTCTTAGGTTTTAAATTTAATTTGGCAAATAAATAGTCTCACACATTATATCTCCTTACTTTCTTAAAAGTAGGCATGATGGTCACATTTTGGAAGGCATTACCATAATTCATGTCATCTTTTTTAAATGAGTATGAGTACTTTTTGAGATATCAGGTAATTGCCTTTCTGCTTACCTTTTACAGTCCTATACCTTTGGGCTTTTTTTCCCCCCTCTCAATTCAGCAATTTAACATTTTACTGTCATCTTCTGTAGTTCCCTCCTCTTGAATTTCTCCAGTGCATCTCAAAATGGTACCTGCTTCTCCAGCTGTAGTCTGACCAGCGTAGCAAGCAGAGAAGGATTATTTTATGTCTTTAAGGCAGCCAGTTCTCCTGAATGTAGGTAGAAGAATAACTGCCTCTATGCATGCTGATTTGTATACAACCTGTAATTCCATGACTGCTAACTTCTCCCACAGAAGGAGCTAAATGGTATTATTCCAGTTCATCTTACTGGGGTTAATTATGTCTACTGAAGTGTAGAAATTTGAATTTATTTTTGCCCCTTCAACTTCTTTTTTTTTGTTTCCCCAGGCAGTATTAGATGGGATCAATGGTTGCATGATCTGGAACTGTATGGAAAGTTTCATTTATAATCACTTTCTAAGTAGGAAAAATCTATGTATGTTTGTAAGATCACAAGCGTTGTCTTGAGAGTTGGTAGCTGCTGCCTGCACCACGTAGTGAGAAATCCTACTTAAAGATCAATGAACTCTGCCAGAGAGGATGAAATTCCATTTGTGTGTATTTATCAAGTTCTTTTTAAAACCCTACCTTTTCCATCACAGGCATTGTTCTGTTACTCAACTATGCCAACAGGTTTTTGAATTACTGTTCATGTTTGTTATTCATTCACCTTACAAATCAGTAACATAAAGTCAGTACTTAGAAAAATTAAAGCCCGAGTGCATATATGTCAAGGTCCCCATCATGGCAGTTGCATCGATTTTGTACACTGTAATGTAAGTCATAAAACCACAATGCCATTTTTTTTTGGTGAGGGTTGAAAAGAGGCAGTTGCCAGACATCAGCATTGCCCACTGGAGGTGCAAAGTTTTCCTCTTCCTCAGAGTTCTTCTGTCAAGTCCAAGGGAAAATTACTGACGTGCACATAGAAAAGAGCTTGCTACTTTGTCTGCATATAGAAAAATGTTCCTGTTAGTTTTTCAGCATCAGCATATGTCAAAATACTCTATTTTTAAGAGGAATTTTGCGGTGAATTTTGGGTGCATATAGGCCTGTGAGGTGAAGAACAAGCACAGCAATCTTGCTGCAAAAATGGTTGGGGCATTTTTGTGGAACAGCTTGATACAGAAATGGAGCAAATAGCACTACTGATACTGTAGCTTCATAGCGTGGGTCCTGAAAAAAAGTCAGGATTGCTTCTTTCTTCAGTGTGTTCTTAAGAGTATGTATACTCACCTCTTTTAAAGAGTATTTGTAAGGCATAAGTATCAAACTGAAAAAATCAGAATGCTGATTGCCTTGAATCTAGGATAAAAAACACCATTTTCTCTGCTGGTATAGAGCAATTTTACAGCTGCATAAGTGAACCCAGATTCTGGAATAACACAACTTCTCCAGAGAGAGAAGCAGTACTGAGAGGTCTCAAATCTAAACCCCAAAGTTGAAATTAAGACAGACAGCAAAGCCTAACAGAATCTGGTCTGCCAAGACACTAATACAGCATGAGGGAGAATAGCAGAGTGCAGCCACCATGATAAACCCTTTAGGAAGCTGACTGATGAGGGAGGCAGCAAGGAAAAACAGCTCACTGCTCAGAAACTTGTCATTAAAGGCATTATTACCCTTCAGTGGATTCTTAGCATTTTTGCATAGAGATAATTCATGCAATATAACAAGAAGAAAACCACACACAGGTTTTCAACAAATTGCTTGGATTGTCTTCAGAGAAGCTACTCCTTGCCTATAGCTCTCATTATGCCACCATTCCTCCTCTACTAAACATCATATGTATCCATTAGGAAACAGGGCTTTTTTTTCCCCCCTTTCTCTTATGTTTTCCAAATCACCTCATTCTGTATCTGAGAGATGAGCAAAACTAGATGCTTGGACATTGCAGCTTCTTTGTTGAATGTTGGTACCCAAGTACACATATTTTCCTGTAAAAATGATTTTCCTGAGGTCTCCTCTGAAGTCAGAAAATGCTTTCTAAATGCAAATGATTCCACTTAGGGGAGAGGGAACATGGCTGTTGTGCTACATTTCAAGAAACCCAAACTACTGAGCACTATACCACCCCCAATCATTTAGAAATTATCAACAACTATAAAAATAATTACCTAGTCTTCCACAGATGGACTTTCATGTGATGTATGTGGAAAGTTTCTGTAAAACTGAGCGGATTTGAGTCAATCTGCAGAGTTCAGCAGTGAACTCTGTGCTGTCTACAGAATTGCTTCACCAATTAGCAGTACAAATCTTGCCAATGTTTTCCAGGTGGCAGTGGTCCTCTTTATCTCAACTCGGAAATCCATGCCTTCTAAAATAGCACAATATCCTCCACTGACCCAGAAAAAATGTCAAGAAATATAGCTTCCTCCCTCTTATCTGACATAATGCACACATTTGGTATCTCCTGTTTTAATGTCATGGTTGAACAGAATCATATTCGACAGGCATCTACTCTATCAGAAATGCCCAGGCGAGTTCATAGATGCCATTGAAAACGCTGCCTATAAATAGGCCTGCCACTGTGCTCAATACATTAGGTATTGAGAGAATATCAAGTTGACATTTGATAGAAAAAACATGACCTCATACATTTCTTTGTGTAACTATGCCATTTAATTAGGGCAGCAAATGCTACTTTATTTATAAATTCCAAAAGGTTAAGAAGCTGTATAAAAATAATTCCTGCTTTGAGCAAGACACAAACTACCTGAAGTCACTGCCTGAAATCCTTGTGCTCAGTTTCATGGCATGGTTACTCCTTTTCTCAGAAAAAGAGGAAGGTTTGAAATACTCAGAATTCTGACTATTCCATTGTGATTCAGAAGAAGATTAACAGCGGTTCCAAAGTTTTCTCATGTATCCATCAAGATAAATACTGTTAGAGGAATTACAGGAGTATCTGCCCAGAAGCAAGGAGACACCACATTGCTGTAACATTTGACAAAGACAAGAGTTAGTTTAATCATAGTGCCATAGTATCAGTCAGGGTTGGAAGGGACCACAAGGATCACCTAGTTCCAACCCCCCTGCCATGGGCAGGGACACCCAACACTAGATCAGGCTGGCCAGAGCCTCATCCAGCCTGGTCATAAACACCTCCAGGGATGGTGCCCCAACCACCTCCCTGCACAACCCATTCCAGGGCTTCACCACTCTCATGGTGATGAACCTCCTCCTCACATCCAGCCTGAATCTCCCCACCTTCAGCTTCATTCCATTCCCCCTAGTCCTATCACTACCTGAGATCCTGAGAAGTCCCTCCCTAGCCTTCCTGTAGGCCCCCTTCAGATACTGGAAGGCCACAATTAGGTCACCTTGGAGCCTTCTCTTCTCCAGACTGAGCAGCCCCAACTCTTTCAGTCTGTCCTCATAGGAGAGGTGCTCCAGCCCTCTGCTCATCCTTGTGGCCCTTCTCTGGACACATTCCAGCACCTCCACATCCCTCTTGTAATAGGGGCTCCAGAACTGGACACAGTACTCCAGGTGGGGTCTGACCAGAGCTGAGTAATGGGGGAGAATCACCTCCCTTGACCTGCTGGCCACACTTCTCTTGATGCAGCCCAGGATCTGATTGGCATTCTGGGCTGCAAGTGCACACTGAGAGCCAAATTTGCCAAGATAATAAAGAAATAAATAATGGAGGAGGGTGGGGTGGGGTGTGGAAACCCAACACAACCCCAAACAACAACACAACCACCATAGTCTGCCAGACTGAAGTGGTTCTTCCACTTATTTTTTTTATCCTACCACATTAATATCGTTACCATTTAATTTAGAAAAGTTCTGTACTTGGACATATGATGTTACTCTAAATACAGCCAGAAGTAAGACCTTACGCCTATGTTATCCCTGGCATTTAGAATAGAATAAACCACGTTGGAAGAGACCTTCAAGATCATCATGTCCAACCTATCATCCAACACCACCTAATCAACTAAATCATGCAAACCATTTAAAACAAACAGAAACCCAAAATCTCCCCAACAACAGAATTACAGTTGAGGTTTCTTTTAATTGCTAAAGTTCTTTTCTCTAGGTTTTATTTTCTGCAAAGTAGTCCCCCTCCATTTCCAGAAGTAATATGGCCAAGTCTATTTTCTAACATATTATTTACATTATTTTGTTAATCTTTTTCCACTTCATTTCTGTTGCCTAAAATAGATTTCAATCCAAGTGGGTTTCCCATCAGATTGTCTACAGGAAACACAAGATGAACATGAGTGAAGAAGTTACTTATGAACTTTTATGTGTTTGTGTATAGTCTAAGCATATGTCTATATACTGAGTCATATATAAGCATTTTACAAGGCTTCTATAATTAATCAAATGTGCTGCAGTATCTTAAAATATGGGACACAAAGCATATAGACAATACAGAACAAGGTACTTGGCAAAAAGGTAATGCAGTGTGCCAGTTTTTCACTGTTCATCACTGTAAATCTCATTTTCATTTGTGACCTAGTTCAGGGTTTTAACTTAAGCTTCCTGAGGTAACAGCCAAATGCTCTAAATCCAGTGTGACACCTACTCCTAAATTTCTTATTGTCTATGTAAGAGAAGTTTCTAAGAAGTACCTGTGCTCAACAAGAAGCAGCTATTTTTACCTTTCAGTCATGTAGATGGATTAGTACCTAGCCATCAAATTGTGTGTTTAAGGACAGAGTTCTTCTGACAGTAAACTGTCTCCTACCATAAGGATGCAAGCACCACTTCTCACCAGCTGGATTGATTCTGAAATTATCCAAATGCAGTTAACTTTGACACTCCAAAGGCAAACAAAGACTTCAAGTACCTCTGCCCAGGGAGGTGGTGGAGTCGCGGTCATTGGAGGTGTTCAGGAGGAGACTTGATGGGGTGCTTGGTGCCATGGGTTAGCTGTTTAGGTGGGTTGGATTGGTTGATAGTGGTGTTGGATGATAGGTTGGACACGATGATCTTGAAGGTCTCTTCCAACCTGGTTTGGTTTATTCTATTCTAAATAAAGTTTATTCTTAGCATCCCTAAGGCTACATGAACAGAAGTGTGTTTCATGTTACATTATTTTTCCTTTGTTTGGTTTTCAACGTTTCCATTCAGCATCCTCATTCTGGTTTTTGGTTGGTTTGTTTTAATATATAGAAGCAGTCAACTCCCTCTCTTCCACATCTCCTCAGCACACATGCTGCCTCACAAAAGGTTCCCAGCCCTGGAATATGACCTCAGACAGTGGAACTGTTAAGATAAAAGGACATAATAGTTCATCAAATAACTTAATTGATTAATAAATTCAAAGGGCTGGTTGCTGTCTAGGTTTCAAGTACTGTCTTTTAGATAATTACATAGATAATCACTTACTTTTTGACTTCTGTGGCTATAGTGATTATCAGGACATTATTCATACAAAGCACTTCCCTCTTTTTGCTGTAAAGAACTGGAATAATGGCATTCAGGTCTCTGGGGTATTACAAGGCATACCCTGTTTGGGGATATGAAAGATTCTTGCTAGCAATAAACCCGCATCATTTTAGAACACATAATTCGTGGCAGGTGTCATTTCACTCGCATTTTCTGCTTGGCTTTAATTCATGAGTAAGTCATAACACTGTCAGTAACTTGTAATGCTCCCTGTGGAAGGGGATGAAGAGCTATCAGAAAGGAAAGACAACAATATTTCAAGTCCTAACTATTTCAGCTGTCAGTTTCATAGAATTGAGCATTTCACACATTGGTAGAGGGAGGTTTGGTTTTGTTGTTGGGTGGTCTTTGTTTCTTGTTTGGATGGGGTTTTAGGTTCGGGTTTTTTTTCAGAGGGAGTGGGGGTATATGTTTGAGCCTATAACCTGTTCTGTATTTAAATGAAACACCTTCAGACTTAATGGAAATACTATATTTTAAAATTACAACATGTTCTTGCTGGTTTTGGTTTTGACCTTCTAGGCTCTCAGTTGAAATGAAACAGCAAGAACAATGTGCAGATGGCGATGAGAAGTGTTAGAAGACAGGGGCACACAGGGAACTGTTAACAGTTGCCAAGCTAATTGCAGCATACCGTTTACTGACCTGTTAACAGAAGGCCTGCTAATGCAATGACCTTTCATCTCCATTGTACACAGCTCTGGTGAGGCTCCATCTTGAGTATTGTGTCCAGTTTTGGGCACCTCCATAGAAGAGAGATGTGGAGGAGCTGGAGCAAGCACAGAGGAGGGCAATGAAGCTGGGGAAGGGCCTGGAGAATAAATCTTTTGAAGAGTGACTGAAGAAACTGGGGCTGCTTAGCTTGAAAAAGAGGAAGCTGAGAGGAGACCTCACTGCTCTCTACAACTACCTGAAAGGATGCTGTAGAGAGGTTGGTGCATGTCCCTTCTCATAGGTAATTAGTGACAGAACAAGAGGGAATGGTCTCATGCTGCGACCGAGTAGGTTTAGACTGGACATTAGGAAAAGTTGTTTTTTTTCACAGCAAGAGTGGTAAGGCATTAGAATGGGCTGCCTAGGGAGGTGGTTGAGTCACCAACCCTGGATGTATTTAAAAGTTGTTTGGATGTGGTGCTTGTGGATCTGGTTTAGGGGATGAACTTGTAGAATAGGGTTATTGGCTGGACTTGGTGATTCCAGGGGTCTTCTCCAACCTGAATGTTTCTGTGATTCTCCAAAGCTGCTGTAGTGAAATATCCTGACAATTACCAGTCTGAGTTCCTGCTGAAATAAGTTTTAGTCTGCCTTACATAACAGAGTAAAGAGCACAACAGCAAGATACACACCTACAAAGCCAGAGCGAGCTCTTATGAGGCTATTCATGCTATCCTTATAGGGCTATCACACAGCACACAAGACACGTTGCCAGCCTGTCTTGTCAGTGAGAGGATGTAGAAAGTGTAGGACCATCTTTCATGAGCAGAAGTTCTTAGGATTGCTCCTAAGAGAACAGGCTGCACTCGCTTCCATTTCAGAGACTGATGATCTAATTGCTGCTATGAAAGCTTTCAGAGCTGCTACTGATCTTTTCTCACTCAGTTCAAGCACAAGGCAGAATACATGAGAAACAAAGACCTACTCCTCATTTAGACAGTATAAACAAACTCTACCTGTCCATGGAGAGTGTCTTCCAATGCATAGAGGCCAAAAGTCAGCAGGAATCAAGAAAACCATATGCTGAGGTCTAATCCCAGTAAATTAGGCTGTTGGAAACAAGTAGAGGAAAAGAAATGAGATGGCAAACAATGACTCCAAAATAGGGTCAGAAAAGAGCAGTGGCGTAAGGCTTAGAGAAGTGGTGCTGATTTAGGTAGAAAAATGCATTAGAACAGAGAATTGTTTCAAGGTAGCTGAATGGTTAGGGAAAATGAGAATGGGTTGATGCTGCACCTTGTTTGGTCTCATGAACTGGGTACCAAAGGAGAAGTGCTAGCAGTATGCTCTCCACTGGTGATGCTGTGGTAGAAGCTTCCCCTACTTTCAGTGGCTGTACACTGAAATAGAATCAGGAAAAGTATCTTTTGAGTATGTAATATGCCAACTTACAAACAGGCCATCAAGTATGCCAGGCAGCATGTAACTGCTTCAACTGTCAGTTAGTTATTTCTTGCAAGGTATCAAGCCAGAAATCTTAATTAGCCTGGTCTCCTCACTCAACAAGCCATCTAACAGTCAAGCACAGGGTGAGTTTCCTGGCATTGATGTAATTTCTACAAAAAGGCCTTTCAAAGATACATCAAAAAGAGAGTAACTATTGCTTTATTTGATTGGCTTGAAACTTGAATACATAGTGAATTCAGAAAGAAGTGCACTGGTTTGCATAGAGAAGAGAGACATCTGAAAGTATTTAAGTGAAGAAAGATTATTATTGCAGCAAGGATAACAACTGAATCCACTCCTGTTCAAATAAAACAGGCTTTCCTTGCCTGCATGACCTTACCTGCACTGCTAGATGATTCCTTGAGTACCTTTTCGCTCCACTATTCCCTGGCATAAGCAGTACCTTCTATACTGTGACTAATTCAATTATAACAAACACTTTGATTGTTTTCAATTAGGAGTAAAGATAACTTATTTTTTTAAATGCTTTGGATACTTGGCTTTGCTTTTGAGAAGTTTTTGCTATGAGTAAGAATAAATGAGCAGATTTGACAAACTAACAAAATCAATTCTCCTTCTGAAGCCTAGAAAACTACCTAAACTTAAAGGAATGTTCTTAGCTTTTATTGAACAGATGAAAATTCTTCAAATATTCCTTGAAAGGTTCTGTGTTGCCAGCATGATCTGAAAGCAGTATTCATTCAGAGCTTTAAAATAGTTTTTGAATCCAGATCAAAAGAAACCCTTTACAACAAAAGAAGCAAGTCTTAACGTTGCTTTTATTCAGTTGTTTGTGGACTAGAATTTGGTGTTTGTGCTGCCATCTCACATAGCTCAAGACTCTGAAGTTCCTATTGAGCTGCTAACATTGATGCAAAACTGACTCAGTCTTTATCAATTCAAAAAATGATTTCTAAGGAAAACAGCTCCAAGGAAGAATTCACAGAAGCTTAATAGCTTAATATCAGCAGCCAGTCAAGGAAAGGTATATTTTGCTTTCCTTAAACTTTCAGCTGACCTTGAAGCTTTTCAATACTTTTGCAATACATGGTACAGCAAAGTCTTCTTTCAACATGTAACTGTTTCCAAATCAAGGTCTTGTCAGAACCAGAATGTTACCCATATCAAAACAACTGCAAGCAGAGTTATGGTCAAAAGAGCATTCCATGCAGTTTCAGGGAAAAAGCTACATCACCTGAAAGCAGAGTTGAACCTCAGTTTCTGATGGAGCTTCTGGTTCTTGCTACCCTTTTGGTAGACCTTACCAAGCATAAGCATCTGCTCAGCAATGCTTACAAACAACAACAACAAAGATTAAAAGTTGAGGGGGTGAGGGGAAAGAAGAGGTTGTAGAGTAGAAAGGCTGAAAAGAAAACTATATCCAAGTATATTGTCCTGCACAAAACATAACAAATCTCCTTTCAAGATGCACTTCTGGATGCATTTCCAAATGTGCACATCATAGCCAAAACAAGCATTTTTTTTGGCCTTTCCTTAGTCACCAGAAGGTGCTCTTAAATCATTAATCTGAGCTTCAATCACTCCTGACCTCAGCTCTCTAAGGACAGCATTACGCATAGGAGTGTTAGTAGGTCATTATACTGGAATATATTACAGTTAAAACAAATCTCAAACTAATTCTTGCATGGCTCATTTTTCAGTAGGGAAGCTAAAGGGTTATCAATCAGCCTCAAAAGAGCCAGAGGGCTTGTTGAGTCATCCCTCAAATAAGCTTTTATTCAAAACAGCAGAAAAATAAAACACATTTGTATGGATGCATACTCTTCATCAAAAAGAAAAAAATAGCCATAGAAAATTCCAAAGGGAGGAAAATGACTCCAGGCCTAGACATATTTTTCAGTGTCTCAAAATACACAATTAGGAAGCTGATATTTTGTTCATTGCTTGAGGAGATGAAAATTTAGAACTTGAGACTTTAAAACAGACCTATTTTGGTAATCAATTTAGAGGAAGGAATGCAAGAAGAAGCAAGTGTTCAAAATGTGTGGCAGCCTAGTTCCAGCGGCTAATTAACACTGAGAAAGTAGACTGAGTAAATTCATTATATACCCTTGTGAAGAGGTGTTTTTTTTTTTTGATGTGTGAATTTGCTCACTTTGCCCACTGCTCAAAAAAAAAATAAATCCACACTTGCATTTATACTTTAACATGCACATTTACCCAAAAATAGGTGCCAGACATGGAGCAGGCTGTGCAAAACAACCACCAGCCGGCAGAGGCAAAGCAAGGCACAATCCTCTCAGTTTAGGAAGGATGTTGACTTGCTGGAGTGTGTCCAGAGAAGGGCAACAAAGTTGGTGAGGGGCTTGGAACACAAGTCCTATGAGGAGAGGCTGAGGGAGCTGGGGCTGCTTAGCCTGGAGAAGAGGAGACTCAGGGGTGACCTTATTGCTCTCTACAACTACCTGAAGGGAGGTTGTAGACAGGCAGAGGTTGGTCTCTTCTCCCAGGCACCCAGCAACAGAACAGGAGGACACAGTCTCAGACTGCACCAGGGGAAGTTTAGGCTGGAGGTTAGGAGGAAGTTTTACACAGAGGGAGTGATTGCCTGTTGGAATGGGCTGCCTGGGGAGGTGGTGGAGTCACCATCACTGGAGGTGTTCAGGAGGAGACTTGATAGGGTGCTTGGTTGCATGGTTTAGTTGATTAGGTGGTGTTGGATGATAGGTTGGACGCGATGATCTTGAAGGTCTCTTCCAATCTGGTCTGGTCTATTCTATTCTCTGCAGAGGTTAGGTTATTTTGCACCACCTCTAATCCAAACTGAAACTGATCTCCTTTTCCCTGGATTTCTGTGACCAGGATGGAAGCCAGACACGAGATGTAATATGAATGGGTTGACGTGGTCAGCACAAGTAGGCTCAACCACCCAATCACTTTGGGGAGTTTGGAATCAGATTCAGTGTGACAGTAGGCTTAAGATCATCTCCTAAGTGAAGGAAGTGCTGTAGTTCAGATTGATTTTGTCTTATTTCCTCCTCCTCAAAGAGCTAGTGTAATAAAATAGCTACTTTTTAAACACCAAGTCCAAAGTTATCTGTGTATACATGATTACTGTGGCTTCTTCAGCCTGGATTTTCTGAATTGTCAGCCTAATGTTGGCTTTTGCATTCAGTTAGAAAGTAAATATTTGCTTACAAAAGTCACTGGGAATAAAAGTTTTTAATCCCCATGCATTTTAAAATGCTTTTTCTTGAATCAGCTTGAGGATCCAAGTCAGAGACGTTCTTAGGCTGAAAATCCATTTACTAAGGATGGGATTATACAGCACATGTATAGAGTACTCTTAGGGAATTTAAACTGACAGGGCTGCTTTTAAAAGCTTTCAATTCATAAGTGAGATTTATGGAAGTATTTACTCCTATTTCTTCAATTTCAATACATATTCTATACAACCTCAAAAGCCTGGAGGTCAAAAACTTTTACTAAGCTTAAAGAAAGGATCCAGTCCTTGTCTCAGTTGCTTTGGCATAAATCTGCAAGAGTGGTTTTTGAGGGGTTTGTTTGGGTTTTTGGGGAGTTTGTTTGGGTGTTTTGTTTCCTTGTTTTTCTGTAACAAAGAGGAGGTAAATACTGTATTGTTGTTTCAGTCATATGCTATCAAAAAATCTTTCACAGCAGAATGTATCCACTCTTCACATAATAAAATCTCAGTTTAGAATAATATTTAGGCTAAGATTGCTGTGTGGAAGAGAGCCAGCTTTACTGAACACCAGCCTCAGTATATACTCTCTGTCAATTGACATGCACACAGAGAGCCACCCTTCCTGCTCTCCGTCCCTAGCAATGCCCTGAACATTTCACTTCTGACATGAGTTTGCAGGTATGCAGCCTGCATATCTTATGCATAAGACATGGCAAAGCCCAGCCTCAGAAACGTGGAAGGCTCTCAGTTCTTTTAAGCTGTAGCTTTGAACATTCTTCTCATTTGTGTTTCTACCACTTGCTCAAGAAGAGTGGTAGAAGAACATAAGAAACTTTGCACATGCCGAAAAGGGAAAGAGGGATCCTTTAGGCAGCAACTGGAAACGCTGGGCTGAATTATTTCACTCAAGTGGGTAGTGAAATTGCAAATAAAAATATTTAAGACAGAAAGTATTAATCTTCAGAAGTAGATTAAGCTACTAAGCAGACAACATATAACTGCACAGGGAAACGTTTTAAGCAAGCTTTCAGAGCAATGATGCATTTGTATAGATGAATAGTTTCATGTATTGCTCCTTATTTTGCATGTTATGGACAGCCATTCAGATTTGTGCCACTCACCTGTGTCTGGGTTTCCTCAGCACTACACTGCAGCTTAGTCTGCATAAGAGATTGATACATGTGCTGTATATATATGTGCTGCATAAAGTAAGTTGGATTTGGGATTTTTCTCTTTTATCCTCTTTTAACTGTGTTTGTTTCTCCTGATGTGACAGGGCAGTGAGCAAGGGGTGTTGTGTGAGTTGGATTTAACCTTAAGGCTGTGGGAAGGAATGGGCTGAGAGCTGCTTTTGGTTGGGATATTCCAGCCAGAGGTGCATTCAGCACTGGTGTGTTGAAATGGTGAGAAGGTTGTGGTGTTGGTTATTCTTCCCCATGCCAAATCCTCTGTATGAGAGAGGTTTTTCAGTCTGAATAGCCTGGGCAGGTTGTCCCCCTGGGGTGCCTCAAGAAAAGGTGTCTAGCAGAGCTAGGGAGGTTCTCCTCCCACTCTGTTCTGCCCTGGGGGAGACCACACCTGCAATATCTCTGTCCAGTTTGGGACTCCTAATTTAAGAGAGGGAGCATCTGCTGGTGAGAGTCAAAGGGAGGCCATGAGGATGTCTGGGGGACTTCAACATCTCTGGTATGAAGAAATGCTGAGAGACCTGGGGCTGTTCAGTCTTGATAGAAGACCAACAGGGGATCTGATCAATGTCTATATATGGTACCATGGTTTAGTCATGAAGTCTGTGGTGACAGATTTTATTTGATGATCTTTGAGGTCTCTTCCAACCTTGGTGATTCTGTATTCTGTGTGATATGCTAGATAAGATATGGGCCCAGATTAGGTCAGTAACATCTGCCTGCTTCAAAACAGGAAAGAACCCTCTCTAGTAATGCATTTAATACATTGAGACAAGTGAATACTGGGACAGATGAATATATCATAAGAAATCTCTAAGTGGCCACCTGCTAACCCACAAGAAAATCAGGTGGTGGCAACATATTGTTACGTCACCAGCACACAAAGATCAGAATGCATTCTCTTATGAATAAGGTTGAGTAGAGTCCTCATCCACACAGTGACCTGAAAATAAAACTTATAGATGAATTCTAAGTCTGCCACATTTGTATTTTAGAGTTTTGGGAAAATCTGTAGATACTCAGCTCTGCCATGAGGATTCTAAAACTTTGTTAACAGCTCAACTGCCCAATGTGCCTTCATTAGAGAAAAGAGACAAATCAATGCTGAATTAAGAAATAATTTCATTTGAATATTCATGAGTGTATGATAAAGAAAGAGAGGGGAGGGAAAATGATTAATTTACAGGTAAAACAACATACTATCTTAATGCCACCTGAGAGACCTGGAAGAAATACTAAGTACACCAGAGAATTGTTGGACATTTAGAATTTCAGACCCTTCACTTTTTAAAATGTTTGATTCCCTCAGCAGATGAAGAGACAAGAGTAAAGATATAAAACATGCTGGGCTGGAAGGACATATTTTAAAATCAGCAGCCAGGGACAGAGTTTGCAGACAAGCAATCAAGTGAAGAATGATGGTTAAAAAAGAAGAGTAGTTGTTTCAATTATTTTTGAAAGCCTTGGTAAGGAGAATAATTCAGTGAGACACCGAAGGGGTAGTACCCATAATTGAAAGTCGAGAGTCAAGAGAGACCTCTAATCATGAGAGTCAAGAGAAAAATTTCAATGCAATGGCACAATCAGTGAAAGCATGAGATTAAAAATAAACAAACCACAAAGCAACCTCCTGAAGGACACCTCTTTTCCAAAAGCAACAATGTCAAAGGCAAATAAAAAAGTCATATTAACAGAGGGTGGATGGCATAATTTAGGTCAACACCGAAGTCCCAATTGCACCCATCATTAAGCAGAGGCCAAAAATTGCCCATCTCCAAGATTTGCAGAGGTCAACATGGAAAGAAGTGCCAAATACAGCATCTATTACCTGTTGACTCATCTAATCGCATCTGAATAGTCTTTGCTTTCCTTGTTTCAGTACCAGAGCCTTCCTAAAAAAAAAAATTACAAGGTTAAAATAATTTTCATATTAATTATAAGATAAGGTGATAGAGACCTTCTGTAAAAACCAGACTGCCTTTACCTGCAGACTGTCATAGATCACTTACAGGCTGCAAGCTTTGCAAGAGCTGTTGCTTCCAGCTTTATATGGCAAGGCTTAACAAGCACAATATGCATTCTCTTATACATCACTGGTATTGCAAACACAGATTTCCACATGGGAAGCATGCTGCAAATGGGAAAAAATGTATCATGCAAGCGGGCAAATTGGCACCCTAAGGATCCAGAAAGGGATCTCTTAATTAAAGGGACTCTTATTAATTAAAGCAAAAAGGTAAGGCCATCCTAGCCCTTTCATCTCAGAGCAAAGGTGGACATTCTTGCTGATATTTCATTAAACTGGTGATGAAGGGTTACTTTCTCAAAGCAGTGATTTGGTGAGAATAAATCCAGAGAGCTCTGTATTAAAAAAACACCAAAACAAAACCAAAATCAAGGCTCAAAATTCAGTTCCCAGCAGATGCTCAGCTGCTGTCCTTACCTCAGTTAGCAGGAAGAGCTATTCCCTGGTTTGTCCACCCAGTAGTAGTAGTAGTAGTCAGCTTTCACAAAGTCATGAGGAGAGTCTTGTCTCTGTTGCTTAGGTTTTCCCTTCTTTAAAAATGAGGTAAAATATCAGGGTGACAGACACCTTAGGAGTTGTCATGGCACTGCTAGTGACCTAAACATAGAAATCATCATCCAGAAAGTTGTCAGCCACACACCACTCTACACAACTTAGCCTCACAAATGATTAAAATCTGTGAAACAAAGCAAACCATAAACCCCATAAGATACAGAGGTTTTGTATTGCTGGTTTTTTCCTATCTCTGCCAACTTTTTGTAGTTAGATGTTTCCCTCCCCTTGAAAATTCCTTTAATCAACTGATCTTAGTATTACAGTTAATGAGCCCATAAAATACATCAACAGCAAATTAAAAAACCTCTCCCAAGCTGATTTAATTTCTTCTTACAAGTGTAGGTGGAGGGTTCCTTCTGGAGGGTTCCTGCTGTAGTAATAAGCTGCATCTCCTCGCTCTTGACAAGAAATAAAGACTGAAATATCAACCAACAGAAACACTTCCTCTTTGGCTTGCAGAGCAGATTGGCTTGTTGGGGCTTTTTAATGATTTGTGAGTAAACACGAAAGAACCTGTCTAGAAAACTGTAGTCTGCCATCTAAAGCTGAGGTGTGGATAGGTTATGCAAATTAACTTTTTTATCGTTCATCCATTTTAATGAGAGCGATGCTGATGAAAATCGTGCTGGAACATGTTGCCCAGGGAGGTGGTGGAAGCCTCATCCCTGGAGGTTTTGAAGGCCAGGCTGGATTTGGCTCTGAGCACCCTGATGTAGTGTGAGGTGTCCCTGCCCGTGGCAGGGGGGTTGGAACTGGGTGATCCTTGAGGTCCCTTCCAACCCTAACAATTCTATGATTCTGCAAGTTTTTGCACAGTACTGTTGGATATATATACAAAACTTCATACACCTTCTCACATAGAAACATTATTGTTGCTCAGGGAAGGCTTTAGTGAAAAATCATATAATTCATTATGAATCTTTTCTCCACCATACAATATTTATTTAGACTACATATCAAACAGAGATATTAAATCAGATGTAACAACACACACATAACTACTTAACAATAGGGCTCTTATTGGAGTATATAATAGCACCAAAGCATTAGATATTAGGCAAATTGCATAACTTAAGTGCCAAATGGAGCTAATTACCACTTTTTAAGACAGTATGTATGATCCTTAAGTATTAGGTATTTCCATGTAAATTTTCCATCACTATCTACTTTTCTAGTGCAGAGAATAAAGAGAGAAGATGGAAGAGTGTTATATATGTGCATGATGTATCAGTTGAGTATCCATATGGACAGAGTAGATACCAAAGCAGCTGTACATACTCATTAGCACTCCAGCTGTAATCCTAGATGAAGATTAGTCAAATACACTGACTGTTACCTTTAATAACTAGACAAGCACAGAAATAATTAATCTTTTCAAACTACTTTGCAAAATGCATGCCATGGGATCATAAACCTGTTAGAAGTAGATCTTATTTCTTCGTTATTGCTAATTAGACTTTGCTTTCCAAGTGACAGCTAGTTTATTCACTTCATAGCATCTTATGAAGTACTTCATTGTTTCATTTACACAATTAATAATTAAGATGATTGACAGAAAGCAAATAGTGAAACATGGAATGTGTGTATTTCTAGTAGTATTCAGCACAATTCATTTTTCATTCTAAATAAGATTTATGGAGCAATGGAGACGAACTTGGTGCCGTTTACCTTATAGCCAATGTGGAAACTGCTTTATGCAGTGGAAATTGAAGTCAGAAGTAAAATACTGCCTAAATTCCAAGTGAGGCTAAAATCATTACATCTGCTGAACTCTAAACAAGCCTTAATATCTGATCACATCTTAAAAGATAAGCAGGGGTGCTGTGATTATAATATGTAACTTGGTTATCATTACCTGGAATGAGTTGTCCAGGGAGGTGGTTGGGGCACTGTCCCTGGAGGTGTTTAAGACCAGGCTGGATGAGGCTCTGGCCAGCCTGATGTAGTGTGGGGTGTCCCTGCCCATGGCAGGGGGGTTGGAACTAGATGATCCTTGTGGTCCTTTCCAACCCTGACTTATACTATGATACTACTATGATACCTCCTTTTCTTATTCCACTTCTTAAGTAAAACCTACTGAGCAAGGCAAGCAACTATAAAGCCAAAGCATAGGAGCTTTAATGTGTGACACTAATAAATCCTAAAAGACCCAAATTGTCCACATTTAACAAAAAATGATGTACTCAAAGGAAAACTTAGTGGATCCTGGGTTGGTATGAGTGTGTGTGCATATGTATGCATATATGGGATTGCACACTTGTGAAACAGTTGTCAAAAATATTGGGAAAGCATGAAGCAAAAAAATCAAATGTCTGATAGTTTTCACTTAGCATGATGATGATGTAAAGTATTAACTTGCCAAAGCAGGACAGCTCATGGAAATGAGTGTGTAGAATTAGATAATACCACAACTTTAGTAGTAAGAAAATCCAAAGAGCTTATTGTCCTACCAGAAAAGAGAGAGACAAGAATCTCTTTGCAAGAACACTGGAAACAAAAGACCCAAGACATTAACTTGCAAGTTAAGCACTAGGCACTTCATTAAATATATTAAATTATACCATTTGTCATATTCTAGCAAATATTGTGCCTAAATTTAATGCAAAAAGTGTAAGAATTGCTCAGAACTAATAGAACCTATTAGTCTAGCTTCTCATTATTCTATATTCATAGTTTAATCTAAAAATATGGATGTGAGCGGAAAGTAGAATAAAATGCATCATAAATTTATTAACATCACACTTTATCTTCAATAAAGCAACTCTAAAGAAAATTGCCATTATATTAAGACTATAATAAGCTATGTAATTAGTTAAACCTGGAGACCAAGTTAATATGAGAACTGTAATACAAGTAACAAGCTGGATAGAAATGGGACCAACAGGTTGACCATAAGAAGAGAATCTCAGCCTATATGGAGGTGAACACTGGATAGTGGAAACAGTGAAAAACTGACCTTAAAAAGAAGCTTAACAATAATGGCAGGAGCTTGGTAGGGCACTTTATTGATGCCATGAAGTTGTTCATGCTACTAGAGATGAAAAGAGCAGGGTTGTGTTCATGACTAACAGAAAAGAGGTTAAATTTAGTCATTTAGCCTATAAACTAATGCATTTGGAAGTGCATTTTAACTAGTCCATCAGTCTAGTCTATCTCCTAGTCTATCTCCTCTATAGGAGATAACTGAAACAGCAGTAGAATGGTCATGTGCAACCAGTGGGATACAGCCAGAAAAAAAGACAAATGGTCCTACAGTGTGAGATTTCCAGAGATCAAGCAGTGATCCAGATGTTGGACTTCCAGAAGCAGCCAGGCATCACAGCAGAGGAGAAAGGCAAAGCCATATCCAGGAAACAGAATAGGAAAGATTGAACTGGAATATGAATGAAGCATGCTATTTGAGGGACTAGAAAAACAGTAAAAGCCTAGTAAGAAGACGCTTGCTTATCCTTGCATAGCAAAGTCCAAGGTAAAAATATGACAGGCTGTATGCACAAAGGGAGGAAAAGGAAAAGCAAACAGAGAGAGGACAGCTCCTTTGGCTAAGTGATGACATGCACACAAAAATAGGCATTTAGAGTAGCAGTCTAAATTCAGACAGTCAGAAATGAGAGCACCCAGAACCTTTGAAGGTATCTACGGCATGTTTATTTACAAAACACTGCCATTTCACTCCTCAGAGTTTGTGACTATGGCATAAGGTGAATTAGCTAAAGATTCTTTTATCTCCATCTGTATATAGAAAGGCACAATTGTAAACAAGTTGCAAATTTTTCTTCTAGAGTTGTTCCCAGGGCCTTGGGGTGGTTTTGGTTCTTTTATAAAAATTTTTTTGAACACCATACCCTCTCCATATAAAAATGGCCCTGAGTGTAACAAGAGGGAACTACCTTTGCCACATACAGTTAGCCAAGGCTTTGTTTTACCTCAGTAATTAAAAACTCCAGAAGCATTATATTTTCACACAGCTTTAGGTCCCTACCAAAAGAAGAGGAAAAAATTATGCCTTTGCTCCTAGAATAGTGCACATGGACTAGTGTAATATTGCTGGAAGGGTAGGGGAACAGAGGGGGGAAAAAACAAAGGAAAGACATCAACACTTTGCAGAGATGCCAAGAGCCAACAGTTTCAATTACTGGCTTGTAGCACCAGATAGAAATCTGGAAGGAAAGGGAGAAGGGTAGCTTGTAGACTGAAGAAGGATAAAAGCAATATCCATGCCTAAATTGGAACTCAAAATGCTTAGCCATGCTGTGCAGTCCTGAAAACAGCTGTTCTTAGCAGCCACCTTGTTTTTTCCACATTGCAGCTTGTGAAATCTTCAACAGCTATGCTTCCAGGCGTTCATAAAAGGATGCAGTTGGTTGGATGAAGCTGAATGCCAGGTCTGCTTTGACATACAGGATCTGCAAATCCTCAGAGATCTTGATAAGCAATCCAGGATCACAGCTCACAGAACCACAGTGGCAGTGATTTTATTCTCCAGTATGAGCACATAAGGAGAAGATAAAACCCTCCCTCCTCCTTCTCACTCTCATTCAGCAGTGTAATGATTAGAGGCATTTACCCCAGATAAGGGGAGATTTGCAGTGCTCACATAACGCCTTCAAGTCAAACAACCAACAGCATGGAATTCGGACTTTCATGTAGACTCCAGAAAATTCTGTCTTCAAATATATTTGTATTCATGTGTGTTTGCACATACACAGACATGCAAGGAAATACATACACTCACAAACATATACAGACCACTTTAGAAATGTTTTCCTTTAATATGCAAGACTTCACCTTTAGGCTCACACAAATCCCTGATGCTTTACAGGCAAGTCTTTTTAATTAATCCCAACTTGCCTGCCTTCTTAATTAATCCCAACTTGCCAGAATGTTGAAAAGGCAGGCAAGTCATTAGGAAAATCAAAGCACTTGAAAAGGAAAGGGAAGGAAAAAAAAATACCTCAGGAGCTAGGCGTCATCAATAAGCTTCATGGTACATGCAGTGCTACAGGCTGGGGTCAGGGTAGCTGGAGAGCAGCCAGGCAGAGAGGGACCTGGGGGTACTGGTCGATGGTAGGCTGAACATGAGCCTGCAGTGTGCCCAGGCAGCCAAGAGGGCCAATGGCATCCTGGCCTGCATCAAGAACAGTGTGGCCAGCAGGAGCAGGGAGGTCATTCTCCCCCTGTACACTGCACTGGTTAGGCTGCACCTTGAGTCCTGTGTCCAGTTCTGGGCCCCTCAGTTTAGGAAGGAGGTTGACTTGCTGGAACGAGTCCAGAGAAGGGCGACGAGGTTGGTGAGGGGTTTGGAACACAAGCCCTATGAGGAGAGGCTGAGGGAGCTGGGGTTGCTTAGCCTGGAGAGGAGGAGACTCAGGGGTGACCTTATTGCTCTCTACAACTACCTGAAGGGAGGTTGTAGACAGGTGGATGTTGGTCTCTTCGCCCAGGCAGCCAGCACCAGAACAAGAGGACACAGTCTCAGGCTGCACCAGGGGAGGTTTAGGTTGGATGTTAGGAAGAAGTTCTATACAGAGAGAGTGATTGCCCATTGGAATGGGCTGCCCAGGGAGGTGATGGAGTCACCATCATTGGAAGTGTTCAGGAGGAGACTTGATGGGGTGCTTGGTGCCATGGGTTAGTTGTTTAGGTGGGTTGGATTCGTTGATGGATTGGACACGATGATCTTGAAGGTCTCTTCCAACCTGGTTTATTATTATTATTACAAGAAAAATTCAGAAGTGGAAGCACATGCACCTAGCAATTTTAAATGTTTACACCTAATTAATAAAAAGTTACAACACTCTACAAATGGCAACTGGAAATTAACATCCCACAAGAAATCCAGAAAGTAATTACTATTTGCAGTTTCCGAGGCAAGGCCAAATAATATTCTAGGAAGGCTGAACCATAACAGAAATAAAGAAACTTTATTATTTTTGTTCAAGTTAACAGCTTGAATATTTCATTTTCATTTTCATTGTTAGCCACTTTGTTTGTTTGGGTTTTTTTAATTAAAACTCCCTGCTGCCCTCTTACCTCTTCCACAAGGCTCAGAGTCTTAGCCTATTTTTGGTGGTTACAATTTCGTAGCTGTTTCAGACAACTGCACTATTCACTAGAGAATATAAAAAAACCCCAAAATTACAAGTTTGATAAGTTGAGAATTATAAAATGGAAACATAGTTTACAAATCCTGTTTACCTTATTGCTCTTTACAACAGGGAGGTTGTAGCCGGGTGGGAGCTGATCTCTTCTCCCAGGCAACCAGCACCAGAACAAGAGAACACAGTCCCAAGCTGCACCAGGGGATGGTTTAGGCTGGATGTTATGAAGAAGTTCTTCACAGAAAGAGAGATTGGCCATTGGAATGTGCTGCCCAGGGAGGGGTGGAGTCACCATCACTGGAGGTGTTTAAGAAGAGTCTGGATGGGGCTCTTGGTGCCATGGTTTCATTGATTGGATAGTGTTGGGTGATAGGTTGGACTCAATGATCTCAAAGGTCTTTTCCAACCTGGTTAATTTCTATTCTATTCTATTCTATTCTATTCTATTCTATTCTATTCTATTCTATTCTATTCTATTCTATTCTATTCTATTCTATTCTATTCTATTCTATTGAAAGTTTAAGTCATTCATTTTATCTTAAGCTTACAATGATAGTTCAGTCATTACATAAATGTATCACTTTGGTGAAATCACAGAAGCACATAATGTTAGAGGTCTATGATCCAGAGATCATAGAGTCCAACCCCCCTGCCAAAGCAGGATCACCCAGCTTAGTCTGCACAGGAATGCATCCAGGCAGGTTTTGAAAGTCTCCAGAGAAGGAGACTCCACAACCTCTCTGGGCAACCTGTTCCAGTGCTCTGTCACCATTGCTGTAAAGAAGTTGAGGTGAAATCTTCCATGTTCAAGTTTGTATCTTGTGTTCCTTGTCTTGTTACTTGCATCACTGAAAAGAGCTTAGCCCCCTCCACTTGACACCCACCCCTCAGATATTTATAAACATTGATCAGATGCCCTTTCACTCTTCTCAAGACTGAACAGCCCCAGGTCTCTCAGTTTCTTTTCATAGGGGAGATGCTCAAGTCCCCTAATCATCCTTGTGGCTCTCTGTTGGAGCAGCCCCACTCGACCTCTGTTTCAATTGTAGTTCCTTACAGTTTTGGAATGTGACAGTGATTGTTAGATTGTTTCTAACCTCTAGTTCTGGAGCTAGAGGTCTTTCTGGTTTTGGTGGTGGTTGGGTTTTTTTGTGTTTTTGTGGTTTTGGTTTTTTTTTTTTTTTGTGTGTGTCTGCATCTTTTTGGTTTTTTTTGGTGACTTAGTTTGGTTGAGGGTTTTTTTGAAGGGCATTTGGTGATACTGGAGCATGCTCACTCTGGATACAAAGATATAAGCATGAACCACCACCTTACTGATGACCATCTTTCACCACTAGTGAACAAGAGGGCCAATGGTATCCTGGAATGAATCAAGAAAAGTGCCCAGTAGGTCTAGGGAGGTTCTTCCTCTCTACTCTGCCCTGCTGAGACCACACATGGAATACTGTGTCCAGTTTTGGGCTACCCAATTCAAGAGAGTCCAATGTTTGTTTTCCTGCTGTTTGGTACAGAAATAATGTGAGTAGGAGTCCTTCCATGAGATTCACAAATGCCTAAAGGAAATGTAAGTCATGAAGTATTTTATTTCAGTGCTTGTACACACTGAAGAGGAGCCAGCTCAAAACAAGACTGCAGTAACGGAGAAAAAGCATAGGTAAAGTTTTTGATATGCTGTGAAGGGTGCTATAAAGTCTTCTGTCATTTAGACCTTTTTTTCTTTACATTTAAATTGTCCTTTACAATTATTAAACAAAAAAGGAAAAACCTCCTTGGTTCTGCATTTCTTTGGTTTTGTGTTGCTTGTATAGTTCAGCAGCAAAACTTTGTCTCTTTTATCCGTTAATTTCTAAGACTACTTACATTTCCTCTCCATTTCAGTCTACCTCCCCTCCCTCATTATATTATGCAATTAAATGTATTTATGACATAATAAGCAATTTTATCACCACACAGCAATATGAAAAATTCATAACTTCTCTGCAGATTTATACAGCAGTAAAAGATACAGGCTAAAAAGAAAAAAAACCCCACATAATTTATTGTACAGGCAATAAGAAAACCTCTAAAGCATTTTTCATAGAAATGAAATTCTCAAACTCCCTATCACATGGCACCTTTTATACAGGGACAGTCCCCAAGTCCTCATTTCAGAGCTTTCCAAAAAAATCAATTTGATTACCCTTTTGCAAGGGAGGTTTTGATTGATTCATTGATTGTTTTACGTTTTTTTCCTCTCAGAATTCCACTTAGTGATTGTGCCTTATTTATTTGCTTTCACATTCCTTTTCCCTAACATTTGATATCCCAGGCAGAAACAAAACCAGACTCTAGCATCAAATACTGAGCTTTACTTAATCCAGTACACATCACCCTCTTAGGCTAATTAGTGCAATTAAGTCACACCTGAACACAAGAACTGTTTGTATAATAAAGACTGGGGCTTTTCAGTGTGGAGAAGAGAAGGCTCCGAGGTGACCTAATTGTGGCCTTCCAGTATCTGAAGGGGGCCTACAAGAAGGCTGGGGAGGGACTTCTCAGGATCTCAGGTAGTGATAGGACATGGGGGAATGGAATGAAGCTGGAGGTGGGGAGATTCAGGCTGGAGGTGAGGAAGAAGTTCTTCACCATGAGAGTGGTGAAGCCCTGGAATGGGTTGTCCAGGGAGGTGGTTGGGGCGCTGTCCTTGGAGATGTTTAAGACCAGGCTGGATGAGGCTCTGGCCAGGCTGATCTAGTGTGGGGTGTCCCTGCCCATGGCAGGGGGGTTGGAACTAGATGATCCTTGTGGTGCCTTCCAACCCTGACTGATACTATGATACTATGATATTCTCTTAGCATGGGACCTTAAGAGCTTGATTATAAAACTGACAGGAACAGTTATTTCACCAATTTACTTCTTATTTGCATAATTTAAAATCCCTCTAAAGAAAGATGAGCTGTTGTCATATACATAAAAACAGAGTCTGCTGTCTACAACTACCTGAAGGGAGGTTGTAGCCAGGTGGGGCTTGGTCTCTTCTCCCAGGCAACCAGCACCAGAACAAGAGGACACAGTCTCAAGCTGTGCCAGGGGAGGTTTAGGCTGGATGTTAGGAAGAAGTTCTTCACAGAAAGAGAGATTAGCCACTGGAATTGGCAGCCCAGGAAGGTGGTGGAGTCACCATCATTGGAGGTGTTTAGGAGGAGACTGGATGGGGTGCTTGGTGCCATGGTTTAGTTGATGAGATGGTGTTGGGTGATAGGTTGGACTTGATGATCTCAAAGGTCTTTTCCAACCTCTGTTCTACTCTACTCTACTCTACTCTACTCTATTCTACTCTACTCTACTCTACTCTACTCTACTCTTTAATCTGTGTTCCATTACATGAGTTACCTGAAATTTACCTTCAAATTAAAAAAAACCCTAAAAAGATGAATTACATTTTAAGAATATCACAATTGAAAGGGGAGCCTCCAGTTTAATTGCAAGTGTGAAGTTATGAACAGTCTTATTAATGCTTGTTATATAATAAATATTAGCTTAATATCAATGGAGTGTATTTACTGCATTTTATTACTGTTTAAAAGAGTAATTAATGTTAAATAAATTCTTAAACAAAATCTTTTTGTTTAATTTTAGTCCTGTAACTGTTCCTAAGTCCATAAATGCTTTCTGGCAGTGTATGCATTCATAATAGTTAACCTGTCTCCAAAACACCAAAACCTTCCCATCCTGAATCAATTATAAGCTCTAAATCCTATTTTGTGGACCTGTTCAAATGTCATCTGTTTCTGCACCACTCCTTACTTTGCGTAGTGACCTCCTCTGAGAGTTTCTTTCAAGTCCTGCCTCAAGCAAATACTTCTGCCAGTACATTGGACCTCTGAACTGAGTTCATTATCCACACAGCTTCTGAAAATTACTTTCTGAAGTCTGTTTCCCCCTCCAAAAATTTCAACATGATTAATTAGATGAACAAATATATACTATTTCTGATATGTAGGCATCAGCTGTAATTTGCTCTTTGGCTCTCAAGCAAATAACTTAGGAGCCATAACACACACAGAGACAAAAAAGAACTGCACAATCTGGACTAAGTCAAATTCAGCGGGGGGAGAAGGGAGGGGAGGGAGGGGGAGCACTAAAAACACAACTATAAATCCTTCTGATGCTCTTAAGAACAGACAGTATCCTCCCAAACTCTCATACCTGTTATGAAAAAAATCTACCCTGAAGATTCACAGCAGGAATCAAGCCAGATTTGTGCAGATTGAGGGAGGTTCTCCTCCCCCTCCATGCTGCCCTAGTGAGACCTCACCTGGAATATTGCATACAGTTTTGGGCTTCCCAGTTCAAGAGGGACAGAGATTTACTCAAGAGAGTCCAACAGAAGGCTACAGGGATAATTAAGGGACTGGAGCACTGCCTTATGAGGAGAGGCTGAGAGCCCTGGGGCTGGTTAGTCTGCAGAAGAGAAGACTGAGTGGGGATTTAATCAATGTTTGTGAATATCTGAGGGCTGGGTGTCAAGAGGGAGGGGACAGGCTCTGCTCAGTTGCACCCTGTGATAGAACAAAGGGTAATGGATATAAACTACAGCACAGGAGGTTCCACCTCAACAGGTGGAGGAATTTCTTTAAGGTTCTCAGAGCACTGGAACAGGCTCCCCAGAGAGACTGTGTAGTTGTCTTCTCTGGAGACTTTCAAGACCCATCTGGATGTGTGACCTGTGCTAGATTCTATGGTCCTGGTCTGGCAGCGGTGTGGACTAGATGATTTTCAGAGGTCGCTTCCAATCCCTAACATCCTGTGATCCAAGTTACCAGTGAAATCTAGTCCCAGAGAGGCCTTGAACAACATTACTAGCTCACGCTGTTGAGCACATGCAGAGAGACGTGTAATGGTAGTATGTATTGACCAGAATGTGCAACTTTTTCTGAAACATCATTACACACAAACCTGCTAACCTGAGATCCATAAATCTCTTCAGAGGCCTGGTTTGCAGGCTCCCAGACATTTCCATTTTCTACGTTTCTGTGGAAGTGATGACAAGACCTTTTAAACAAGAGCATCTTCTTAAATATAAGGCAAGTATAACCTGCCAAGAGGAATGCAGTGGGAAAAAAAAGAAAAAGGATGATCAGCTGTCCTTTAAAGCAGGAACAACCATAAAATAAAGACATTGTATCATCAGAACACGTATGCTTCATAAATACATGTTATACTGGAGATAAGCTTGCATAACTTGTCTTGTAGGCTGACATCATCTTAGAAAGCCTCCAAAGGTTGCTGCAGCTTAAAAATCTGGAGATTTGCAAAAAGTGTAGGATTCCTGAGAATTTCCTTCATCCACCAGTGGTGCTGTATTAAAAAATATAGCCTTGAAGTAGCACCAGAATATGATAACACTGAAGTCTAAGCCTCCAATGTAATGAATATGAGAACAACAAACAATATTTCTTCTACTAAAGACCTTGTGCAGCTCTGCTTATTCTCAAAATTAGCATTAGCCCTCAAGCACAATAAATTTCCCTCCATACCCAGTGAATACACAGGCAATAAGGAAACTTGTAGGTTAGAAAGTTACAACATAAACTAGCTAGGATATATCATGTTACACAGTGCTTTCCTTGAACACAGGAAAACAGACCAAATCTTAATTGCTGTATTTAACAGTAAGGAGTAAGATAAAGTGTGTCCTTCATTTGCTTTGTTTTTCATAAGCAGATGGAAATAAAGTAAAATTGATCAGAATTACAAGAAAAAAAACAAAACAAGAGAGAAGTTACTGTGAAAGGCAACAGGTAATGTGTTGAGGAACTGCATAAGACACTTTAAGAGGAATGTAAAGGAGTGTCCTTAGTAGGCAAGAACTTTAACCACAGGTGCTTTTAATAATAGTGAGTAAGGCCTTAAGATCTTTACTAAGCATCACACCTCAAAACCATCAAGACAATGCAAAGGAAAAAAAAAGCAGTGGAAGATGTTCTCAGATTTCATGTCAGTGCAACAGTGCAATCCTCCATCATTTCAAGAGAATGCAGCATACACTGGCTCTGCTTTCCAGTCCAATTGCTATGAATAGAATAGAATAGAATAGAATAGAATAGACCAGACCAGGTTGGAAGAGACCTTCAAGATCATCGTGTCCAACCTATCATCCAACACCACCTAATCAACTAACCCATGCAACCAAGCACCCTGTCAAGTTTCCTCCTGAACACCTCCAGTGATGGCGATTCCGCCACCTCCCCGGGCAGCACATTCCAGTGGGCAATCAATCAATCAATCAATCAATGCAATCAATCTAAATTAGAAAACCTAAGGCTAACTTTTAATGTATATTCTGCTTACATTCAGCTGCTTGTCACCTCAGATTTTTTGTTAGAGAACACATTTCTTAATACACGCCCAAAAGCAGTACTTCAAGGATGTAGATAAACTTGAAAATAAAAGAAAATAAATCCAGCAATGTTGCTGTTAATGAACAGCTTTTGTGAACTCAGTATATTAAGATGTGGTTTGCTTATTCCCTGTCTCCCTGCCCTATCCCTTTTTGAAAACAAGAAGACAACTAGCTGCTAACTCAGTCCAGCTTTCATGTCCTTGGCTCACTGGAACAGAGGATACCCATGAAGCTCCATTCTCTGTGTATTCATCAACCTCTCACCTATACTGGCCTCCAACCCAAAGCATTCTATGGTTCTATGGTCTACATTAACATGTACTGATTGAAAGACATGCAGTATGGGTTTGGAACAGACAGTCTAGAATGTCATCACAGAATCACCAAGGTTGGAACAGACCTCAAAGATCATCAAGTCCAACCTCTCACCACAGACCTCATGACTAAACCATGGCACCAACTTCTCAGCTATATATCCATACCATATCCTCTCCTATACCTGCTTATGTCACACAGTAGAGTGCACTTCAATCTGTACTGCCTATTTCCAGGAAAAAAAAAAAAAGTACAATTGGAAACCAATTTGGTCTTACTAAAATGAGGACTGGGGCAGAATTACAGAAAACTGGATAAACTCCTGAGCTTCTATTTCAGTTCACGCACGTGTTTGTTATGTTACCATAGACAACCACACAGCAACAGGTTTCCTACATGCAAAACAGCTCAAAACATATGTGTCTGTTTCTCAATGCCATTGTGAGGTCTAGCTACCTGGTACTTGAGTAAGATATCCAAATACAAGCACTGATATAGGCTGGGCAGCGACGGGCTTGAGAGCAGCCCTGAAGAAAAGGACCTGGGGGTGGGTGCTGGTGGATGAGAAGCTCAACATGAGCCAGCAGTGAGCACTTGCAGCCCAGAAAGCCAACCAGAGCCTCAGCTGCATCAAGAGAAGCATAGCCACCAGGTCAAGGGAGGTGATTCTCCCCTCTACTCTGCTCTGGTGAGACCCTACCTGGAGTACTGTGCCCAGTTCTGGAGCCTCTATTACAGGAAGGATCTGGAGGTGCTGGCAGAAGGATGATGAGAATGAGCAGAGGGCTGGAGCATCTCTCCTATGAGGACAGACTGAGGGAGTTGGGGCTGTTCAGAGAAGAGAAGTCTCTGAGGAGGCCTAATTGTAGCCTTCCAGTATCTGAAGGGGGCCTACAAGAAAGCTGGGGGGTTCTTTTTAGGGTGTCAGGTAGCAATAGGACTAGAGGGAATGGAATCATAGAATCAATAAGGTTGGAAAAGACCTCAGAGATCATCAAGTCCAACCTGTCACCCAACACCTCATGACTACTAAACCATGGCTTCAAGTGCCATGTCCAGTCCCTTTTTGAACACCTCCAGGGGCACTGACTCCACCACCTCCCTAGGCAGCACATTCCAAAGGCCAACAACTCTTTCTGTGAAGAGAAGAACAAAACTAGAAATGGGTAGATTCAGATTGGATGTTAGGAAGAAATTCTTCCCCATGAGGGTGTTGAGACACTGGAACAGGTTACCCAGGGAGATGGTAGAAGCCTCATCCCTGGAGGTTTTTGCAGCCAGGCTGGATGTGGCTCTGAGCAACCTGATCTAGTGTGAGGTGTCCCTGCCCATGGCAGGGGGGTTGGATCTAGATGATCCTTGAGGTTCCTTCCAACCCTAACAATTCTGTGATCCTATGATACAGATGTGGTATGTACTACTTTGGATATAGGGTAGGGGCTCTCCCATCACTTCCCTGCTGTGAAAACTAAACTAGTATACGCAGTATGGAAATTGCTCTAGAAAAAACACCTAAATGTAATTTTTATTTTAGAATTATCTAGTTGCAACCCCTTCTGCCATGGTCAGGGACACCTCACATTAGAGCAGGTTGCTCACAGCCACATCCAGCCTGGCCTTAAAACCCTCCAGGGATGGGGCTGCCTCGAGGGATGGGGCTAAAAGAGATTGTAAAAGAGATTTTAAAATAGATGCTCACAGACTGTTCCTGTGAAGCACTACCTTATTAAAAATATCCAGGGGAAAAAACCCCACCAACCTCTAAAAGTTTTAAATGGTCTAGACCTAATACTCAGATCAGCATCAGGTTATAGAAAACATCTGCAAGACTATTTTCTAACACATTTGACTCAACATGCTGTTACAGCTGTGCACACAAGTGCAAACCGGGATGATTTCAAAAGCAGATGTTTGTTATTTTTCAGGGACAACTTCCAGCTCCTGTTCAGTGGTTGTAAGTTATTCTTTAGAAAATCTTTGGCTGACTTAGGAAGAGAACAAAACAGATCTGCTGATATGAGAGAACTACAGAGGCATGCAGCTCAATTACAGCAGCTCTATAATACTTGCTATGAAACACACAGTTCATTTCCCTCTTCCCCGTGACTGCTTTGGTACATCTTGCATATACCACATAGACATTTAATTATCAAGCATCCTCCAAAGTACATTCATCAACTGGCTTTGCACACACAAACACCACCAGCCCTCCTCCCAGGCTTTTGACCACAATCATTGCTGCTTACAGTTTACTGCTGCAACTGGCAACATACATAGTTAATTCTGGTCCTTTTATGATACTTTGATGGTTCGTCTGTCCCAGGTCCTGCAGTCCCAATATGACATAATCAACAGGATCACCTTTTTCATTGAAGGCAAGTTGTTAGCCTTCAAATCAGCAGAAGCCATTAGGGTTTTAACATATGTTGTGGGAAAAAAAACCAACAAACAAACCCGCAAGGGTCTATGAATGTAAAATGCAAGAAAATCAAATGCAGCTTCTTAAGGTTTTTGTTAGGTAATGATCAATGCTTAGAAAACAAAAGTCTGGTTTTGTGGGGTTTTCAGCATGTGTTTTTCAGAGCTTCCTTTGGAGAAAATAATGAAGAAAACCTCTTCTTAAACTATCACTTAAAATTTTGGGGTGTGAAATGGCCTTTTGAACTTTTCTGCATTCCTTTGTGCTATCCTAGTGCTCTCAGATTCTGTTTCATACCTGTAGGGTGGTCCAAACCATTTTTCACTCTTTCTTAATGCATTCACCTGATCTCATCTGGGATATGTGAGGAGCCTCCTTCCCTGCTGTGAAGTTTGGCACTGGTTCTCAAGCTAGAAAGATTGCTCCTTCTTGTATTTACGAAGCATTTGATCTTAGAACTTTGAAGCACAGTTATTGATTATTATTCCTTTAATAAAACAAATGTTCATAAAAGATGGAGAGCAGATGGAGTAATATTTTCTAACAATAGAGAGAATAATCCTTGACTGACAGAAATACTGATGCTGAGGTGAATCCATCTAGCAAAACAGGCTCTGTTATATTCAGATGTATCCAAAGCAGGAATTGCAAAGTAATCCATCTTTTCGGGAAATACTGTGACACTAAGTAATACAGAGATAAATTAACTCCTCTATAAGCTCTTCTTTTACTTAACAGTGAATACTTGTGATGTTATCAATGTGCTTTATGCTTTGTTTCTCCTAGTACTACCTGTATTGTAAATTAGACCTCTGTCTGTCCATCTGCCAGCGACTTTGAGGGTCTTCACATTCTTAATGGAAAAAAAATTATGAGTAGATTCAGATTGGATGTTAGGAAGAAGTTCTTCCCCATGAGGGTGGTGAGACACTGGAACAGGTTGTCCAGGGGGGTGGTAGAAGCCTCATCCCTGGAGTTTTTTAAGGCCAGGCTCTCAGCAACCTGATGTAGTGTGTGGGGTCCCTGCCCATGGCAGGGGGTTGGAACTAGCTGATACTTGAGGTTCCTTCCAACCCTAACAATTCTATGCTTCTGTGATTCTATGCTGGTGACAGAAAATACCCCTTGACTTCTCTGGTTTAAATTAGTGCCCCTTTCTGAAATCCCTGACAACATTATTCTTTTACAAGAAGATAGGGGAGATGACAGGACTGCATTTTTCACAGATCTATAAATATTACATCTAGGAAGGGCCATTTTAATAACCTGCTCTGACTACTTCTGTGTTGCAGGTCATAGATTTTATCTGACTACTCCTTCATTTTAGGCCAATAATTTCTGACCGAACTAGAGCATACGTTCTTCTTTTCTTGAAGCATTACTCTTGATTTAAAGTCTCTGCAGTGGGAAATATTAATATTACCACTGTGAATTCTAACTCAATTATATTTCCCATTCTTTTATAAAAGTGGCAATATTCCAGAGGAATGTGGATTTTCCCTTGTTTTGTGTTTTGGTTGTTCTACAGCTTTTACTCCTTGCATTTCTGGTGTCTATCTGTCTGCTAGATGAAACAACTTACAGTGCCACATACCTTTCACCGAAGCTATTATTGACTGATGCTTCTGACTGTCTGGAGTGTGCAGCATCATGAGCTCTTTCTATAATTTGGTAGATCTATTTCAGAGTGCACAGAGAAGGGAAATATTCTCTTGGCATGTACCTCTAGTTCGTCGTAGGTTTTGGTTATAACCTTGCCACCTAAAAAATATTGTGTTTGTGAAAGCTGGCACGCAATTGAAAATGACAAACATAAAGCAGGTGCTCCCCTTTGCATTCTGTTTAGAAGGCTGGAGTCTAGGTGTGATAAACCTGCAGTGCTTTAGCAGGTCACACAAATTGTTCTGGCTAAGCCATCCCTGAAGCTTTCTTAGCCATGAGCCAGGAGTGGCTCCGCATGTGTAACTAAAGAGTGTGTAGTCATGTTGGCTCATCTGGATTTTGATTATTTGCTAGGATTGCTCTTAGGCACAGAGCAAAACTATGTATGTGAATACTTAAGAGTTATTTGCTAGAGAGCATTGCCCTTGATTTGGTAAGAGGTTACCTGAGTGTTGTTTAGCCTGGAGAAGAGGAGGCTCAGGGGAGACCTTATTGCTGTCTACAGCTTCCTCAAAGGAGGTTGTAGACAGGTGGGCTTGGTCTCTCCTCCCAGGCAACCACCAACAGAATGAGAGGACACAGTCTCAAGCTGTGCCAGGGGAAGTTTAGGCTGGATGTTAGGAAGAAATTCTTCACAGAAAGAGTAATTGGCCATTGGAATGTGCTGCCCAGGGAGGTGGAGGAGTCACCATCACTGGAGGTGTTTAGGAAGAGACTGGATGGGGTGCTTGGTGCCATGGTTTAGTTGTCATGAGGTGTTAGATATTACATAATAGGTTGGACTTGATGATCTCTGAGGTCTTTTCCAACCTGGTTGATTCTGTGATTCTGGGAAAGTAGTACTACTTGTCTATGTTTTATTTATGGAGTTTGGGATTTCATAATGTTTGGAAAGAAAAAATGTATGGAAAAGTTCTTGGTATGATTCAAGAAACTTAAAGTAATACCCCACTGACTTGCTAAGCATTTGTTCTGAGCAGAATAACCTCTTTATCTTACCATTGTCCACAACTGTTGTTACAAAGCCATGCCATGTATACTTGGCTTTTTTAGCAAATTGCAATAGCTGCTTCAAAGGCTATCTACTCTTCTGAAAGAAACCATTTATCAGAAAATGATCAGCCTAGGCGAAAGGGGAAACTGTTTGCACTTTGCTAGTGCCAAAGGGCTGATCTAATAAAAAACAGCTCATGTAAGTCACCTACATTGCATTATACAGCTGCTAAGGCAGCAATGGTTATGATTGCAAATGAACACTTAGGATATTTCACACTCAGCAAAATAAATGTTCTGTGGCTAGCTATATAAGGCTTTACATCGCTGTGTAAACCATATCACAGCACTAAAATTACTTCCAGTTCTGGGGCCCTCAGTTTAGGGAGGATGTTGACTTGCTGGAATGTGTCCAGAGAAGGGCAACAAAGTTGGTGAGGGGTTTGGAACACAAGCCCTATGAGGAGAGGCTGAGGGAGCTGGGGTTGCTTAGCCTGGAGAAGAGGAGGCTCAGAGGAGACCTTATTGCTCTCTACAACTACCTGAAGGGAGGTTGTAGCCAGGAGGGGGCTGGTCTCTTCTCCCAGGCAACCAGCACCAGAACAAGAGGACACAGTCTCAAGCTGCACCAGGGGAGGTTCAGACTGGATGTTAGGAAGAAATTCTACACAGAGAGAGTGATTGCCCATTGGAATGGGCTGCCTGGGGCGGGGGTGGAGTCACCATCACAGGAGGTGTTTAGGAAGAGACTGGATGGGGTGCTTGTTTGCATTGTTTAGTTGATTAGGTGGTGTTGGATGATAGGTTGGACATGATGATCTCAAAGGTCTCTTCCAACCTGGTTTATTCTGTTGTGCTGTATTCTATTCTACTTCAAAGTCATCTTTTTTTGTTTTGGAAAAAAAGGCAGTGATGCATAAAACTCCAATCAGTCTTGTACTAACTCACACATAGGATCTGCTCCTGTAATCAGCTTTACTAAGGCTCTGCTAGGGGCCAAGCTTCAATATGAGCTTGAGTTCAGAATCAGTTGTGTGCAATTTAGACTGTGAAGTTGTAAGTTGAGATTATGTTTAGCATTGTCCAAAGAATGTAATTGCTATGTGAATGAAGGCCAAAATAACTCTGGAAAACCTAGCTGTCATGTGTATACATGTGAAAGGAAACCTGTAGGTAAAGTTGGTATTTCTCAACAAACAGAAATACTGTAAGCATAAACTGCATGGGTCTTTTGTTTTCTTCAAGCCAAAGTTTTCTGGGGCCAGAACACGAACACCTAGCCACGGGGAAAGGTTAACCATGCTGCTACAATAGCTACAGCTTCTCCAGCGTGCAGCAGGGGCGGAGTGGGGAAATACCAGCTGTGCCTCATCAGTCATTGTTTTCATATGAGCTGCAACTGCATTTGCATAGCACTTACCAGGAACAGTTGCTTTTGGGTGGTGGTGTGCTGTAGCATTCAGACCAGCTCAAGGTACTGGATTTTGTTAGGGAAGTGCTAAAACTGAGGGAGGTGGTGGCTGTTTGGTGTTTTGGTGCTTTGTTTGTACCTCCTCCCTCCCCCTCCCCTTTTTGGTTGGTTGGTTTTGTTTGTTTTGGAGTACATCCCGTCCTGTCCCCCCCCTCCCCCAGTCTGTTGCCTGTGTTGCTAGCTGTTTGTCTGTTATTGATACTGCTTTCATGCCTTGAAAATGTTTTGAAGTACAATTATTTAAAGTACAGCTCGTCATATTAGGACTCTTTGTACTAGTCCATCAAAAGGAAAGTGTGGCTTACAGTGTTCCTAACAAGGTGAAGCTACCTCTTGCAGGACAGGTGAAGGTACTTGTTTAAAAACCTTAAAAAAGTTTGCATGGACCTTGTCTCATAAATTCTTCATTCTTGCCCCTTTTGTTTTTATTTCCTTTCTACAGATCTCTGTTAATGAGTGTGTAATTAGTGTTTGATACCAGAAGGGAGGTTGTAGTTGGGGGTGGGGGTGTGGGTTGGGGGTGTGGAGCATTGGTCTCTTCTCCCAGGCACCCAGCACCAGAACTAGAGGACACAGTCTCAAGCTGCACCAGGGGAGGTTTAGGCTGGATGTTAGGTAGAAGTTCTTCCCAGAAAGAGTGATTTGCCATTGGAATGGGCTGCCTGGAGAGGTGGTGGAGTCACCATCCCTGGAGGTGTTTAGGAAGAGACTGGATGGAGCGCTTGGTGCCATGGTTTAGTTGATTAGATGGTGTTGGAAGCTAGGTTGGACTCAATGATCTCGAAGGTCTTTTCCAACCTGCTTAATTCTTTTCTAAATGCAAATAATTTGCAGTAGATGTGGCAGGGAGTATTTTTTTGAATTGCTGTGTCCAGCTTCAAAGAAAGTAGGACAGCAGATAGTGGTTCTTATTCAGCCGGGTTCCTGGTGAGCAAATTGAGCTGTGATTTAGTCAGCTTGTTCAGCATGGCCTCTGGACTTGGATCTACTCTACTGATTTATTAAAATGAAAAGCAAACAAAATAAGAGCTTCTTTTAAAATGATACTTATTTTTAGTGATTATCTTTCCACACTGTAGTAGAAGAAATGAGCATCTCTGAGTATGGATTTGTATTCCTCATTGTAACATTTTAAAGTGTAGGATAGTTGGTGTTCCCAGTGGGGTAAGGCCACCAGAGATGTGTATTAAAGCCTGAAGTACAGAACATAATCATAAAGGATGTAGAATATGGGGTAAATAGTGAAGTTAGAGTGTGCTGGAGATACTAAGCTCTTGCAAAAAGCTTTTATGGTAATAGATTATTGAATTTCATCTGCAGTTTTATTACTCTATATAGATTAATGTGAAATAATATATATGAAAGTAGGAAAAGGGTTCTATTTCTACATTAAATGAATTTCTATATGCAATGAATCTTGAGCCATCTATTATAATTCAGGAAAAAAGTTAGAGCAGCTAGTTGTATTTCAAGTGTCAGCTTAGTAGTTGTTGAAAGAACAAATAATGTTAGGATGGGAATAGAGAACAAAGTGGAAATCGTTATTATGCTACTGTGCAAATTCATGGTTCACTTGCATTTTGAATGATATGCCTGATCTCTGTGTTGCATCTCAGAAAGCATATAGGAGAATACAAAAGACACATGAAATACCAGCAGTGGGGGTGATCAAATATAGGTATTGCATACAGGAAACAACTAAATAAGCAAGGATTTTCAAGCTGGAAAGGGGACAGTGGAGAAAAGGGAGGGAAGGAATAATTCTGAGTGAGATATGAAGCATGTGAACAGGGTATCATTATTCATCCTCTCGTCCAATACTTAATGATGTCAGTTAAATTGCCAAGGGGTAGGCTCAGGACAAAACCAGTTCAGATGTCCCTTCATATTTATGTGGAAATCATCCCTGCAGGATGTTCTAGATGCTGCAAGTTTACATGAGTTTACATGGTCAAACTCTTAGGAGAGACGTTAACCTAAAACCAATATAGAGGCGCAGCATGGGCTGAGAATGTCCCTGGGCTGTGAGTTTAAGGTGGTGTAACACTGTTGGGAGTGTCTGTAGAGATTTAAAGGCTTTCCTGGTAGCCAATGTGGGCTGCTATCGTTTTGTGTGAAGGATAATATAAATTTTATGTTATACTTTCTTGCTACTGAACTAGAAGAACTAGAAACCTTATTGTTGTGTAGAGTAAGAAAGCAAATCAATGACATAAAGTAAACAGAATTTGATATTCTTTTGTTGCTGGTTGGGTGGTTTTGTTTGTTTGTTTGGGGGTGAGGATAAATAGTGTGCTAAGAAATATGAAGAGAGATTTTAGTCTTTCCCCAGTCCCAGATTTTCTTCAGAAATAATCTATTGGCATGTTGATAATGTATGTTCAGTTATGTTGTCTCTGGTTTATGACAGCTCTTTCCCCCCCCCTCCTTTTTTTCCTTTTGTAGGTTAACAGAACCTTCTGGATACTTAACAGATGGACCAATAAATTATAAATATAAAACTAAATGTACATGGTTAATTGAAGGATAGTAAGTATTTGTTTTCCTAGCTTAAATTTTCTGAGAGTTTGGTACTGTGGATTGTACAGATCTGAAGAACTCCTCGAGTAGAAACTGCATATGGATACAATATAAACAATTTGGGATTTGTTTTTGCCTTTTTTTTGGGGTGTATGTGTTTAAATGTAACAAACATTAAAACAAAACAGAAAACAACAGGAAGAAAATTAAAGGAGGTTTTTTCAGGGTTGCTCATAGCTGGCCAAATTCCATTCTCATTTACATTGTTGGCAAAAGTTAGACTGACATTGGAATTTGGCCATTGCTGCGAGCTCTCAAAACCCTGTGATAAATTCTCTGTCTCTTTGAATACCTTTACATAAATTCCAAATATGTTACAGAATCCTGTGATTTAACTCATTATCTTACTCTTCCAGTGATAAATCCAGAAAGGCTTGACATACAGAACGCTTCCAGCCTAAGGATAGTTATTCAGTTACATGCTGTCCAAAAGTTAGTGCTGCTATAACGTATTTTCTTTTGCATTCTAGTTTTCCTCCTGGACTTAATTTTAAAATCACATTGTGCCCACAGTTGATGAACAGTTTTAGATGCCTCATGTCTGTTGCTAATTTTTCAGTCAATGCAGCACAGCTACACAAAGAAATAAATGAAACATATGCACTAGTATGACAACTGTTAAAAGAATCACAGAATCAGTCAGGGTTGGAAGGGACCACAAGGATCATCTAGTTCCAACCCCTCCTGCCATGGGCAGGGACACCTCACACTAGATGAGGCTGGCCAGAACCTCATCCAGCCTGGTCTTAAACACCTCCAGGGATGGGGCCTCAACCACCTCCCTGGACAACCCATTCCAGGGTTTCACCACTCTCATGGTGAAGAACTTCCTCCTCACGTCCATCTGAATCTCCCCACCTCCGTCTTCATTCCATTCCCCCTAGTCCTACCACTACCTGATATCCTGAGAAGTCCCTCCCCAGCCTTCTTGTAGGCCCCCTTCAGATACTGGAAGGCCACAATTAGGTCACCTTGGAGCCTTCTTTTCTGCAGACTGAACAGCCCCAACTCTTTCAGTCTGTTCAGTTGGGCTTTTTCTTTTAGGCCGTGAGTCAGAATTTTGCTGAAGAGCTCTGCTAGATCTGAGCACTGCTAATGTTGTAAAGGAAAACTACTCCCTTCTGTATATCTGTGTTGTCATAATCTTAGTTACTTTAGATGCCTGCTCTGTTGTTCAACAATGATTTATTCAATCAAATTTTGTCTTTGTGAGGGTGGTGAGACACTGGAACAGTCTCCCTAAAGAGGTGGTGGAAACCTCATCCCTGGAGGTTTTTAAGCCAGGCTGGATGTGGCTCTGAGCAGCCTGATCTAGTGTGAGGTGTCCCTGCCCATGGAAGGGGGGTTGGAACTAGGTGATCCTTGTGGTCCCTTCCAACCCTAACAAGGTATGATTCTATGAATTTTATTCTGCTGGCATGCAGATTGTAATTTAAACACATCAGTAATGAAGTTATAGGTAGTTTGTGAAATCAGTTTGGTGGAAGCTTTGGTATCTAGGTAGCTAGGCTTTAGCTGAATATGTTTGTGATATAGGTAGACTTCTTTAACCAAGCTAGCTCAGGTCTATTTGCACTGCACTACACTGTGCTGAGGTGAAAACAAGCCTGTATGCAGACTCTCCTCTGAAGCTGTTCTTCACTCTGCTCCTCCTCTTTGCAGGAGGTTGTAGAGTGTGTAGCAGGAGGAAACAATATGCTGCGCAGTATGTGAGAGAGTAATGCAACCCAGTAACATAGTGCAAAATGTCAACACATATGGATGCTGCATATGTATCAAATTCTCTTAAAAATTGAAAAAAGAACTCTCTCCAAGTGATTTCTGGAAAAAATCCTAACAACAACACAACAACAACAAACAACCCCAAAAACCAAACAACAGAACATGTTTTCCAAACTGACAGAGTGCACCCAAGTAGAGGGGGGGAAAGAATAAAATACTTCAAGTATGTATTTAGTGAAAATAATCAGGATATTTCATGGAATATCTGTGGGAGTCTGCTTCTACATTCCATTCTGTCACATGAAAAAATTCCCCTTTCAGAAATCTTGCAGTCCCCATCTGGCTGTCTACCAAAACCTGATGAAATCTGACTGCCAGGTGTCAGATGAGGAAGGGTGGGGAAGGAAGAACCGCCTCCCCCCCATCCCCTCCCCCGCATAGTACTGGAATGAAGACATGTAGATGATTTTTGTGTTAAAAGAATTTCTTAAACCTCATAGTCCTGACACTGTAAAGTAAACCTAGTATATTAAAATGGGATATTTAACTGCTAAAAACTTGTGGTTCTGAATAGTGATAAAACCTGGTGAACTTAAGTCTACTTAAGTTACTTTGGGGATTATCAGACTTGGACTGGAGGTGTAATTTTTGGCATTTTCAAAGATAAAGTGAAATATTTGTTTGCTCTGTGTTTTGTTATTTGACTCCAGTATGTTTAGTTCATGAAATGTTTCAATAGCCATGACATGATCAATTTTGCTTTAAGCTCTTTGTCTTCTGAGCTTAATACTTCTGTAAACAATGTTTTACTTGTTATTTTTTCAGCCCAAATGCCATACTAAGGTTAAGATTTAATCACTTTGCCACAGAATGTAGTTGGGACCACATGTATGTATATGATGGAGATTCAATATATGCACCTTTAATAGCTGTGTTCAGGTGAGTGGATTTATTAGCTTTTTGGTCCTACTAGTCAAGTATAGACATTTTTTACATTGTGAAGAACAAAATAACATTAAAGGCTTTAATTTGAGTTGCTTGCTTGGTTCTTTTAATTTTGTGGGAGCATGCATATGAAGTCATATTAAAATAAAGTGCAAACCCACTACTTTTTCTGTTAGGTGGTAGTGGCAGAAATCCATTATGTGGCTTGTATTTGTTGCTGACATTGCATGGAGTGTTAATGCTTATAGACTGTCAATCAGAAAAGTATTTTCCTGTAGGCTTCCAATAATGTCCCCTGAGTTTTAATGTGCATTAAAATTGGCACTGGCTGATGATGTTAGCCTCTGATGCTACTTAAGGGGGAACTGCAATCTGTGGCTCAGGCAGTGTTGTGCTATGTTTAAGTTATGAAAAGTGTCTGCTAAATGCCTTCTTCATTTCTATATGTGAAGAGACTTGTTCAGGGCATTTGATATGAAAGCTGTCTTAAGCTCTAACTTTGGAACTATTTCTATATCTCTTAACACCTTTCCAGAACCTGGCCTTTTGTGGAAATTGCTTAATTATTGTACTGTCCAGGTTTGAAATTCTTTAACAAAACAAACTTCTAAAGGTTCAAATATTATGCAGAAACAGAATTCACACTTAGATGCAGTGTTAAGCACCAGTCTGAAGGATATGTATATACAATTAAAAGTTAAGTTTCTAAAATTATACTGACAGTGCATGCACCTTCAGAATAATCTCATGTGAATACAGAATACAAAATTAACCAGGTTGGGAAAAGACCTTTGAGATCGAGTCCAACCTATCACCCAACACCATCTAATCAATTAAACCATGGCACTAAGTGCCTCCTCTAGTCACTTTTTAAACACTTCCAGTGATGGTGACTCCACCACTGTCCTGGGCAGCCCATTCACAGTATCACAGTATAACTAAGGTTGGAGGAGACCTCGAGGATCATTGAGTCCAACCTGTCACCACAGACCTCATGACTAGACCATCGCACCAAGTGCCAAGTCTGATCTCCTCTTGAATGGGCAATGGTGAAATCTTGCATTACTGGGTGAGAGAACAGGTTTCTTGTTTTGTTGTCCTGTGAAAAGCTGCCTTACATCACAGAAGCTTGGCCAAGTTTTATATACACTTTATATATATATAAAAAAGAAGTTTTAAGTGAGATTTATATATTGTCTCTCTATATAATTAAACACAATAACTAACTTGCTCCTTTCCCTTGCCCCGTGCTCCTTTCCCTTGCCCCGTGCTCCTTTCCCTTGCCCCGTGCTCCTTTCCCTTGCCCCGTGCTCCTTTCCCTTGCCCCGTGCTCCTTTCCCTTGCCCCGTGCTCCTTTCCCTTGCCCCGTGCTCCTTTCCCTTCTCCCTCTTTTTCTTTAAATTATATTTTTTTATCCAAAGACTGTCTAAAAGCATTATTCTCATTTTCTTTTCCAGTGGTCTAATAGTCCCTGAAGTACGTGGAAATGAAACCGTTCCTGAAGTAGTTACTACGTCTGGCTATGCACTGCTACACTTTTTCAGTGATGCTGCTTATAACCTGACTGGATTTAACATTTTTTACTCGTAAGTATTTTTGAATAAGCAATGACATTGTTAATTTCCCTGTCTTTTCTTTCAGGAGAATGACCAACCCAGGGAAAATGGCCATTTGTTTTATTAATAGTGTAAAGGTTACACTTTGTGGCATGTTTATAAAACCAGGGAGTTTGGTTTGCTCTAAGCTGTTATTAAGATGCTAGCTAGTTCTGAGTGAAGCTATATGGCCATTCCAAGATGGTTTCTCCTATCCCATGTGTGTATCCCTTCCAGTACTTATCCACCACCTGTAGCTGTCATATGGAAAAGGAGGGAGATTAGATTTGCTGCCACATCAATTCCCTGCTCTTCAACTGGGATCACTTGCTGATAGATTTATTTTTTGTTCTTTTTTTTTTTCCCTTCCTCAATATACTTCTATGACATTTGAAACTGAAGTGCTGCTTTTATTTTTATGCCAGCCACTAGGGTTGTATTCCATTTTTTTCTCTACTTCTTGGGCACCTTCCTTTCCTGCTTTTCATTGTGGTCTGTATTTTGCTTTCATGATTCTCATCTTCATTGTCCATCGTTCACCTTTTAGTTTCTTTGAGGGCAAAGTCTAATCTGATCCAACTATGCTTTTTCCTCTAGTCTGCTTTTCTGTGTCTGCAGCTGCATATGAGAGACCTGAGCCTTTTCCTTTTCAGATTCAGCAACTGTTAATTGCAACTTCTATCTCATTTGGGACTTGCTCATGACACAATATAATGTCTCTTTTCATATTGAGTGATTTAGTTAAGTAGGTGATTGCTTAGTCCTGTTGTACCTCTTTCTTTGTGTGATAGTTTTCCCATGACTGAAGATATTCTCCTTCCTTCCTTCCTTTCAATTCCTTCAGCTTCTGAAATACCATTTTTGAGATGTGGTGGCCAGTACTTTACTTGAAGTGTGGAGGTGTATGTAGCATTTTTGTCATATTCTTTATTAATTTCAAATTCCTATTTGTGTTTCTGACCATAGGTTTACTCTTGGCCGAGTTCCATGTTAAATTGTCTATTGAAAGACTGTTTCTGTTTCAACAGCAGTTTGCCTGTTTTCTACCAGATGATAAGCAGCCATTCAGAATTTGGGCAACCTCGCTAAATATCTTGTGTTGGAAAAGGCAGTCTAGAAGACTGACTGTCTTTAATTTTTGTCAGTTGATGTCAGTAAAATCCAATCACCTGGCTGACTTCTCTGCTGTGATTAGGCACATTCTTCAGTTATCCCTGAAGCTTTTTGTTTCGCTTTTCTGCTTGTTTGTGTTGGGAGCAAATGGCAATATGACATGGCATTCTCGAGAAATGAGCATGTGCTCTGCATTCTTTTATGACTTGGTAATGTGGTGCATGCTAGATAGCATTACTGAACTTTTTATTGGGAAGATTTAAAATAAGTGGAAAAAAAACTACCAGTTTTTAATTCTATTACAAATATTACTCACAAAATTTTATGTACTCTTTTCTTCTTCTTCTATTTCAATGGATGCTTTGAAATGTCTTTTTTTTTTTTTCAAATGAGCCAACATCAATTCATGTAATGGTGAAAGAAGTACTTATGGTTGCTTTTTATGGCTGCATTAACTGACTAAAATCCCATGCCAGTTACAGACAACAATAGTTACTTCAGAACTCTCTGAGTAAATTTTGTGTTCCTTGGAGTCAGGAAGCCTGCTTCCAACTCTCTTGATCCAGTTTTTCTCACTCTGTTTGAATCCTTATCAAAACTGTTTGCAGAGGAATGCTTCTACTTTCAAACTGGTATCTTTCTGTTATTGCTGGCAAAACTTAACTCTTCACGTTCCTGCAGAACGCTCTTCCTGTGAAGGGAGAGGTTCCTCACAGCAGTTAATGCCATGTGTGGCATTTTAATTTCAGATGTGGAACTTTCTTTTTTGGTAGTGTAACAGAATCAATCCTCTGAGGTGTGAGAGTCTCTTAGAAAGTGAAAACACCTCTCCTGACTGTCCTTCTACAACTACATTTGGGCAAAGGCCAGCCTTCAGCTCACTTTTTCCCAGTTCTTTCTTCATTTGGTATGAGCAAGTAATGCTATGAATGCTCTCACATCTGCAGGGAGCAGTCAGTGTTATCATCAGGGATTTGTAGTAACGGTTTATTCAGATTTTTCAACCCAACCCTTTGCTGTGAGTCATCAAAAGAGGTTTCAAATCTTTTTTGGATTTCATCAGGCACATACTGCCTGCCATTATGTTCGTGGAAAATCTTTGACCCACATACTTCAGTGTCCTCCATCCCAGGGAATTGCCTGTGTTTCTGGACCCAGTTTGCATACTTTTGCAGTGCAGTTGCCAGTGATCTGGGTGTTTAGTTGGGTGTATCACAGCAGTGCTAACTCCAGTAACAGTCACAGACTTCTCTCAGCGCAGCCTTTCCTCTTCCTGGTTCTCTGACTGAAGAGCTAAGGAGGCAAGATTAAGGTGGCTCTACTATTAAGAATTTAAGGCATGAAGTGCTACCTGTAAGTAACGTCAGGGTACTAGCCATGTTGTATTTTTCCTTAAAAACCTTTTCCAGTTTTGTTCCCCCCACATGTTAGACATACTGTTTTATAGCATGGACCAAAGCCACTTGGGAAACCCCTCTGACTGTAAGCCTGTGGTGGAGAGTTTAAGGGTTACTGCTTGCAGTCACTTCCAGCATGGATGTTCCTAGAGATAATAAACATTTGAAGTGACTGACTGGAGTTCTGATACTGGAACAGAGGAAACAGTAGATGGTGATCTGTCCAGGCAGGGCCTGTCCTCCTGCTTAATGTCAATACTTGTTGTTAATGAATATGATGTTTGTGATCCTGTCTGCAGCACAGACCTTGTGTGTAAGCCTGGATGAGCACCCTTTCAGCTCACTTGTCTGTGAAGTCATGATTACACTTGTATTTTGTCAGTAGATAGAAGAAGGAACTTTAACAAATAACTCTTGGAATAGAATCATAGAATCAACCAAGTTGGAAAAGACCTCAGAGATCATCAAGTCCAACCTATTACCTAATACCTAACACCTCATGGCTTTAAGTGCCACATCCAACCCCTCTCAAACACCTCCAGAGACTGGGACTCCGCCACCTCCCTGTGCAGCACATTCCAATTGTCAATTACTCTTTCTGGGAAGAACTTTCGTTTCACCTCAAGCCTAAACTTTCCCCGGTGCAACTTGAGACTGTGTCCTCTTGTTCTGGTGCTGATTGCCTGGGAGAAGAGACCAACCCCCACCTGGCTACAACCTCCCTTCAGGTAGTTGTAGAGAGCAGGAAGGTCTCCCCTGAGCTGCCTCCTCTCCAGGCTAAACAACCCCAGCTCCCTCAGCCTCTCCTCATAGGGCTGTGTTCAAGGCCTCTCCCCAGTCTCGTTGCCCTTCTCTGGACATGTTCAAGTGTCTCAGTGTCCTTCTTAAATTGAAGAGCCCAGAACTGGACACGGTACTCAAGGTGTGGCCTAATTGTCAGATAAAACCACTGTCATCAGCTGCTGGCTTATCATTTCCCTTAATTTACTTGCGTTTTGGTGGTTTTTTTTTTCAGAATTAATTCTTGTCCTAATAACTGCTCAGAACATGGAAAGTGTACAACCAGTGTGTCCATACCAAGCCGGGTGTACTGCGAGTGTGACAAGTATTGGAAAGGGGAAGCCTGTGATATTCCATACTGCAAAGCCAACTGTGGCAGTCCAGATCATGGGTACTGTGATTTGACAGGAGAGAAGCTGTGTGTTTGCAATGACAGCTGGCAAGGTAAGGCTTTGTTTTGTAGAATCAAGATAACCTTTATAAAACAACCACCTTTAATACATGCCACCTCGTATGCCTTTGGCATATTTAATGAATAAACAGAAATGAAGAAAATAACTTCTGAAGTAAACTTTCATGTGAACCTATGTGTGTTTTGCTTCCATGAAAGGCTCATAGCTGTGTTATTTTCTGCCTGAAGATACTGACCTACACTTGCTTATGGTGAGCAGTCTTCCTTTTGTGTCATTAATTTGAAGGTGGAAAAAACCAAGGCAGTAATTACTGAAGAGTTGTGAGCTAAGGTCCTCTATAGCCTAGCTTCCTTGTTTATTAATTTCTTTAATGTCTAGGTAGATTTGATTATATATATATATATATATTGTTTCCCCTTCTAATTAATGTCACATCATTGCATCATATTTTCAGTGCTTCCTGAAATAACTCTTCACTGTATGGCTTAGCTGTTGTTAATTGCATAGCCTCTTAATGAAAAAAGGAAGGTAAGCTGCTTTGTTATGTTAGTAGAAGAATATCTATGTGGACGTGTACTGTGGAGTAATGGAAGTACTGTAAGCATGTGTTTTGCTCCCAGTGCCATAAATAATTGTTTCTTATTATGGATCAATTATTTAAGATCCTAAATGTTTAATTCACATACTATAATTATGCTAGATGTTTGGGATTCTTTTAAAAATCCTTTAACAATTGAATCAGAAGTCTCAATTGGCTTAGCTTGCCCTGATTTTAAGAGAAGAATGGCATTTTCAAATAAATATTAAAATACTTCCAGATTACTTATCTGTTATGCCCTCTTCCCATTATTTGCTGCCTCTCCTTTCACTGCTGTTTCTTTTTACATGTCAAAGGAAATGACCTTTTTATTTCTATTAGCTGTCACACCTATTAGACCAGAGACACCATGAGATTTAATACATTTATCTTCTTAATAATTAATGAAGTTGTTCATTAAAAGGCAGGCAGTGCACTCAGTGAGGAAGTAGGTTAGAGATAAGGCCACGGAATGGAAACAGTGCAGATTTGGTACTGAGAACCTTCCATGATTACAGTGCACACCAAAAGATCCTGAATGCTCAATCTCTGTAAAGTTGTGTACGAAACTTGACGCAAGCATACAACACTTACTTGTGCATTGATGCCTTGAAGTTTCAGATGGCTGTATACAAAATGGGGGAAAGTCACAAGTCTTTGGAAAGGCTTTTTTAGGTTATGCCTTAGTTTACAGTGCTGTACTCTTCATTAGAAGCTTTGAGCACACACACACACACAAAAAGTCTGTCTATCACTTCTAGTACCTTCTTGTCTGCTAGCATTTCTGTGCAGTGTAGCTTCCTTCTCTTTCCTGTAGTGAGTAGGGTCATGCAGAGAGATAATTTGCTTCACTGTGCCTTGGGTTTTCACTGAACCTACACAGGTTTCAATGCTAGTTTATTTTTTTCTAAATCTAATTTAATTTAAATCTAAATCTAATTTAATGACAGATGACCTAGCTTGGATACAGAATTGCTTTCCCTTGTTAAATACAAACCAAACCAAACCCAAACATTCCTTAAGCTCTCTGGGAGAGGACTTGCTACTTTGTTCTATTCACCTATTTATCTGCTTCTGTGTACTCTGTAGTTTCTCAACTGACACTATTTTTTATGTAGCTCATTTGCAACACTGGATTCATAACTGCTTCTATCTTACTCTCTTTGCTGTCTGCTAAGTCTTTCTCTGGTTATACAAGCCCAGGCTAATACAGAGGCTGGCTTTCTGTATTTGCAAAGATAATTTTATGTTTTGAATTTTTTCACATTTTTCCTCTTTTTCTGGAGTATGTTTAGTCTCTGTATTAAAAATAAAGAAAGAAAATTGGTTGGACTACACTGAGATGTACAAAAAATTCAACCCGTGGTTCAGAACGTAGAAAAAGGGTTTTGTATTTCACCGTGCATAAAGTTTTTTCCTTTTACAATGGTGACATCTTGTGGATGCTGTGGAAGGAGCACCCCTGAAGAAACCCTATAAACCCAAGTATTTTGAGTAAAGGGAACACTGTATTTTTTTTAAGGATAAAACAGCTCTTTTGAGTAAAAAGAGTTTTCCTTATTAGATACTTCTGCCACAAAATTTATCTCGTAGATACTTGCTGCTAGTTGCATGGATATAGAATAAAACCATCAGGAACAGTATGGCCAGCAGGAACAGGGAGTTCATTCTGCCCCTGTACACTGCACTGATTAGGCCACACCTCAAGTGCTGTGTCCAGTTCTGGGCCCCTCAGTTTAGGAAGGAGGTTGACTTGCTGGAGCGTGTCCAGAGAAGGGCAACAAAGTTGGTGAGGGGCTTGGAACATAAGCCCTGTGAGGAGAGACTGAGGGAGCTGGGGTTGCTTAGCCTGGAGAAGAGGAGACTCAGGGGAGACCTTATTGCTCTCTACAACTACCTTAAGAGGGGTTGTAGACAGGCAGAGGGTGGTCTCTTCTCCCAGGCAACCAGCACCAGAACAAGAGGACACAGTCTCAGGCTGTGCCAGGGGAGGCTTAGGCTGGAGGTTAGGAGGAAGTTTTACACAGAGAGAGTGATTGCCCTTTGGAATGGGCTGCCCGGGAAGGTGGTGGAGTCACCATCATTGGAGGTGTTCAGGAGGAGACTTGATGGGGTGCTTGGTTGCATGGTTTAGTTGATTAGGTGGTGTTGGATGATAGGTTGGACATGATGATCTCAAAGATCTATTCCAATCTGGTTTATTCTATTCATTACCAGAAAACCTTTAAGTCTTGGACGGGTTGGACTTGATGATCTTTGAGGTCTCTTCCAGCCTTGGTGATTCTGCATGTGTGAATGCAAATAGCTTAATAATAATATTTTTATTTTTAATAAAAAAGTGCATTTAAAAAAAATTACTTAATTTTCACTTTACTCTTTGTTCAAAAATAAAATATTATTTTTTGGATAATGTTAAATGTTTTGGAGATGGCTGGTCTCAGAATTCCATACAGGGTGAAAATTTAGTATTTACTTGAAATCTAGTTCATGTAAAATGTTAAGGCAACGTAAAGGAGGCTGAAATTTTCCTGGAGTGATTCCTGTTCTGTGTGCTACACTCTGTTATGCTCTCCCATTACTGGCTGATCTGTCTTAATATTCTGAAGCAGCAAGTGTCGATGTCTCCTGTTACAGCCTGTCAATGTACCTTGGGGAGGTAAATAAGATGCCTTAAAACTATTGATTTGCTCTCTTTCTTTGCTAGGTACAAGCAAAAAAGAAAGGGGACTGAGTTGAGATAAAAGTGGTGGCTCTTGCACTATTTGACCAGTTTAAGAAGTTGAAATAGAGAAGCTTATAGAGAAATGTTACCTCTTGCCAAATATGTGCCGGCAGCAAGCAAATTCTCCTTGGTACCAGAGAGAGAGTGTCTTGGATTGTCTTGGGCTATAAATGAGCAGAGGAGATTTCAGAACAGTTAGCTTCTGAAATGGATTTTAAAAGTCAGGATGACTGGAAGGATTGCAAACAGTTCCATCTTTTTAAGAGTTAAGCAAACCATCATTAGCCATGCTGAAAATATTGCTTAACTACTATGAATGTGTGTTACAGGCTTTGAAAAAGTAATGTTACAGCCCTTGTTGACAGATGTGTTCTTTGATTTCTTCCAGGAGCTTGATTTAATTCCATGTGAAGGAAAAAAAAATAGCTTTTCACATACTAAATAAGTTAAAATCTGGTTTGGTTGTGGGGTTTTTTGTAGTATAAAATTTGAAGTTGCCAAGTGTTTACTTGGACAATTTTCCAGTGGACAGTTTTTTGTCTGAGGTTAAATGACATTTGAATAAAATATCTCAATTACTGCATGCAATTTGTCCTTGTAAAATGTTCAGATAAGATAGAAGCACTGTGTGGTAAATAAAGGAAGATAGCTTCTTTTGTTAGAGCTATAAATCATCCAGTTCAAAGTCATAATTCAGAAAATTGGCTTAATATCACTTAACATAAAGTGCCTGGCAACAAAGACTGCAGGCTGTGTCAGCAGAAGGAAGGTTGTCTTATCAAGCTGTGGTGGTTAGAAGACTTGCAGATCACTGTAGATAATAATCACATGAGGGATTTGGAGTAGGCAAGGACCACTTCTCTGTGGTAGGCATTTGAAAGATAATATTGGAGTACAGCAGCCAGTTCGGGGATCAGCACTTTAGGAGGGGTGTAAATACCAGCAAGAGCTGAAGTCATGCCACAAAACTGATGTGCTTGCTAGGAAACAATCTTTTGATGGGGAGATTAAGGAGTTTGTGGTGACTAATGCTCAGTGGGAGTCCTTGCTGAGAGCTCCTGCACAGGCAAAGTGTACTTTTCTTCCTTGCTCAGTGTGATGTCCTTATTGCTGGAACTTTTTGTACTGAGTGCAGACAGGAAAAGAAAGAGTTGAAAATTACTGAATTTAAGAGAGACTTTATTGGTAGGTTGATCATTGAACATCAGTACTGCAACAAAAATGGGAGTTTGTGCCAAATGCTGAGAGGTCTGAAATCTGAGATTTTGGCCTTTTGTGCCTTGATGTTCCTGAACTGAAAGCATGCGGATAGGTACCTATGATGTGAAATTTGCTTTGGGCAAAGCTGGTTTTTGGAAGGAAAAAACCAAAAAAGAATAGAAGCAGGTGTCCTAGCTATTCTGCCTTATGATAATGCCCTCTTTGTCCTTATTTCACTTTTTTTTTTTCCTTTTCCCCCCTGACCAAGTGCAAATTCAGTCAGGAGAAATTGCAGTATTACAGTATGGGAGATGTACTAATGCACATATCTACAACAGGACTATGCATACACATAAAACCCCAAACCCAAGGAGTCTGTTCCTCCCCTAATTTTAAGTTAAAATCCATTTGCTGAATTCTGTGTTTGCAAATTTTGCTATGTCTATCAAAGAAATCACAGAACATTAGAGGTTGGAAGCAACCTCCAGAGATCATCCAGTCCAACCCCCCTGCCAAAGCAGGATCACACAGGAATGCATGCAGGCAGGTTTTGAATGTGTCCAGAGATGTAGACTCCACAATCTCTCTGGGCAGCCTGCTTCATTTCTCTGTCACCCTCATGGTAAAGAAGTTTCTCCTCATGTTGAGGTGAAACCTTCTATGTTCAAGTTTGTGCCCAAAGAGTGGTCCAAGGAAATTTTGCATATACAGAATTCAGGGGAAAGGATCGGTGTCACCTGAGCGATTGTTTCATACATACTAGAAATGCATTCTTCAGGTTCATGTTTCATCTTGAATTTAATAATTTGTAAAATCATCAGATAAAAAGCCTTGGAGGACTTTGTGCAATTTGTAAACAAAGTGCAGCTGTAATAATTAGTGTCTGAAGATTCTGTGAGAGACAATTAAATGCCTCTGTTGGGGAAGAGAGGATGTCACGGGTAAATAGAGGGCCAGGTTCAGCTTTAAATACCTTTGCGGTGCCATCTGATGATAGAGAAAGTTTATTTGGTGTTCAAAAAAGGATTGGACATGGCTCTTGAAGCCATGCTTTAGTTAGTCATGAGGTGTTAGTTAATAGGTTGGACTTGATGATTTCTGAGGTCTTTTCCAACCTGGTTGATTCTATGATTCTATGAAATGGCTGGCTGCATTGAAGTGATTGGCAGCACTCTGTATGTGGCAGTTGGGCTGGGATTTGGGATGGCAATTTGTGAGTTGTAATGAAAAATGTAATCAATATAAAGCCTATGACCTAAATATGTATTTAAAATGCATCCATATAAATTTAGTGAGGTAGAATATGCAAGCATTTGATTAAACTAAGGAATGAGTGCAATGCCAAGTCCTGAACAGAAGGAGGAGATCAATAGCACTGATCACCCTGATAAAGGAAGACTCTGAATTTAGCTCATTAATTGTAGCACCTTTATTTAAGAATAGGAAGAAAATGATTCAGGCAGCTCAAAACTTGTTGGCTTGATTGCAGCAGTTCTAGAGTGGAACTGGAGAAAACAAAAAGCATGTAGTGTGAATGACCAGCAAAACATTGAAATGTGGATTTACAGATTATTTTAGCATGGATTATATTGATAAGAAAAGTGACAAGAAAATGCCATTTATGAACCTCAGCATTTGATGATAGAAAATTATTGAAACTGAGGAAGTCTGGGAATAAAGAAGGAAGCACAGCTTCTTAATTGTGAAATGTGAGTGGGTGTGCTGAGCAGAAATTTAGGGTAGAAAGATAAAGTGATCAGTATTACTTAATGACTCATCTTGGAACTGATCTTGTTACGTAATTTTGCGATCTAGTCATAAGACTGCTAATGACGTGGTAATACAAAAGTGGGAGGCACTTTAAATATGAAGCAAGACCAGAATATCCTGGGGGGAAAAAGGTTAGGATAATGTGTGTGGTGTAATTACTTTGGTAAAAAATGTGAATTTGGACATTTAGGGACTAAGAATTCATTTTGTAATCCTGGTTTGAAATGTGGGAGGTGACATGGGAGAAAACTTGCCTGTCTATCTCTGTTAGAATGGGACCTAATTGATATTCTTAATATCATATGCTATAGGCTGTAAAGTGTCAAGTGCACTAGGATGATCAGTCACAGAAGCTACATGAAGATGTTACTGCTGTATTACAGTTTTGTTATTACACTTTTATGAATACAAATTGGAACAGGCGCACAGGGAAGAACCATTTGGAGAGTCACGGCTACGGGAGATAGAGCCCTTGTGCTCAGTGCTGGTGAGGGCACATCTTGAGTATTGTGTCCAGTTTTGGGCACCACAATACAAGAGAGATGTGGAGGTGCTGGAGCAAGTGCAGAGCAGGGCATTGAAGCTGTCAGAGAGCCTGGAGAATAAATCTTATGAGGAGCAACTGAAGGATCTGGGGCTGTTCAGTTTGGAAAAGAGAAGGCTGAGGGGAGATCTCATTGCTCTCTACAACTATTGGAAAAGATGTCGTGGAGAGGCTGGTGCTGGTCTCTTCTCACAGGTAGTGACAGAACAAGAGGGAACAGCCTCAAGCTGTGACTGGGTAGGCTTAGACTGGACATTAGGGAACACTTTTTCCCAGCAAGAGTGGTCAGGCATTGGGATGAGCTGCCCAGGGAGGTGGCTGAGTTACCAAACCTGGATGTCTTTAAAGGTCATATGGATATGGTGCTTGGGGATATGGTTTAGGGAGGAACCTTGTAGAGTAGGGTTCTTGGTTAGACTTGGTGATCCTGAGCATCTTTTTCAGCATGAAGATTTCTGTGTGATACTGACAGAGCCTGGTTTGTTTAAACCAGTGAAATGAAGGCTAGAAGGGAGCAATATTGCTGTTTCTGTGGGATATATAAGCAGGCCAGCTCTTTAAGTCCAGTGATATCCACACTAGTAGAAGACAAATTGGGGTAAACAGGCCACCAGTGCACCTAGTTTGGAAACTGGAAGGAGGCTTTTGACTATTACAGCTGTGAAGTTTTCTAAAAGTTGTTAGCAGAGATATTAGGGCTTGATATCCTGCTATCATTAGCATGGAGTCTCAAAATCTCTGTTTCAGTGGGTCCTGACAGCTACTGCTAGTATGTAAAACCCCTGTTTCTTCTGGAGAATAGGAAACTAAATATTTGTATTTTATTTTTGTTTTAGTTTGTCTTAATTTAAAATTAATTTTATTTTTAATTTAAATTCAATTTATTTGATATTTTTAATATTACCAAAGAGTGTACTTGTGCTGAATAACAACAATATTGGGGAAGCTTTGCATGCGGTGTGTATCACAGTATCACCAAGGTTGGAAGAGACCTCAAAGATCGAGTCCAACCTGTCACCACAGACCTCATGGCTAGACCATGGCACCAAGTGCCACATCCAGTCCCTTCTTGAACACCTCCAGGGATGGTGACTCCACCACCTCCCTGGGCAGCCCATTCCAATGACCAATGACTCTCTCGGTGAAGAACTTTCTCCTCACCTCGAGCCTAAACCTCCCCTGGCACAGCCTGAGGGGGGGCTGGTTGCCTGGGAGAAGAGACCAACCCCTTCCTGGCTACAACCACCTTTCAGGTAGTTGTAGAGAGCAATGAGGTCTCCCCTGAGCCTCCTCTTCTCCAGGCTAAACAACCCCAGCTCCCTCAGCCTCTCCTCATAGGGCTGTGCTCAAGGCCTCTCCCCAGCCTTGTTGCCCTTCTCTGGACATGTTCAAGTGTCTCAATGTCCTTCTTAAACTGAGGGGCCCAGAACTGGACACAGTACTCAAGGTGCGGCCTAACCAATGCAGAGTCCAGGGGCACAATGACTTCCCTGCTCCTGCTGGCCACACTATTCCTAACGCAGGCCATAATGCTGTTGGCCTTCTTGGCCACCTGGGCACACTGCTGGCTCATGTTTAGGCTGCTGTCAGTCAGCACCCCCAGGTCCCTCTCTGTTTGGCAGCCAACAGTAAAGCAGCTTGCAGTAAAGACTGCTGTGGCATCAAGCCTTATTCTTTATCAGCTTAACTGATCCTGAGTTTGAGGCCTGAAGTCAAACAGTTAAAGGGCACAGTGAGTGTCACGCAGCAGTGGCAGACAGCGCAGCCCTCTTGGCTTCCCTGCTCAGACTGTCCCTGCAGATTCCCCAAGGCCAGATCGCCCTTGGATGATCTGCTCTTCCTGGCTGAGGAAAGAAATGGGACTGAATAATAGCAACCAGATGGCATTTCAAGAACTGCATCAGCTTGCGTCCATTAGGATTTCGGACCGTTTCATTCATGGAGGAGGCTGAGTCCTGGCACAGCTTGCTACCATGCTGCTTTAGCTGGAGACCTATCCAGTATTTCTCTGTCTAGCATTAAATCTCACTTGGAGCAAGACTTTTTGCAGGAGAGGGGAGAAATAATTACATTCTGTATGGATGCTGTGGAGCCGTGCAGTGGCAGTGTGGGAATACATGAATACCTACACTGTTAGAATGCCAGTCAGCCAGTCTTGAATAACATTTATCTTTTAATTTACATGGCAGCTTTGTATTTTTATGTAGTTACTATCTCATCACTACTCTGTAAGAAAGGGAATTTACTGCTTGGTAAAACCTTCCAATAGAGTTTTTATTGAAAGTCTATTCAGATAGATTCCCTTTTCTCCAAAATATGTTTCATAATCTCAAATTCACTGTCATATGACAATTTTATTGGGTACTTGAGAATACAAATACTGGGTTGATACTTGTGGTGGCTGAAAGACTGTTAAGGCGATAATTTTCAACCCAAATGATCAGGCACCAGACAAGTACAAAATAAACAGCAATAAATATTTTCTTTTAATGCTTTGTTTAGATTGTGTGAGGATCGTGACACTCACATTCAACACATCAATACTTTATTTATTTATTTCTGGTCTTCTTCTGGGATCCCAAAGGAAAAGATCAGGGCTGAAGATAGTAGATGATGTTATCTCATTAGGTGGAAATTGATCTTGTGGCTTGAACTGCTGGAGCAGGTTGTTACTTTGGAAGCTCATGAAACTTCTCAATAAGAAGAAATTAGATTTTTTTTCTCTTATTTTTGTGTGGGTAAATCGCTTTTTAAAGCTATAGAATTTTTTCCTACCTTTGAAGATAACTTAATTGACTTCCAATGCAGGTTTATAGAGTTGCTTGCTGGTTTAAAAGCTTATTCCCTTCCCCACCCCCCATGGATTGAGTGACATGTGAGGAAGATAAGAAAAAAAATAATCAGATTTTAAATAAATGGAGAAAAATCATATTTGAATAGAAAATAATAAAACACAGCTTGCATTATCTTTGTTCTGCAGCTGTTGTGTTCTCTGTGGCACTAAAGTCTTGTAAGTAGTGAATGTGATTTTTCTGGATGGAAAATGTATTTATGCTGAGATGGTGGTGGTGTTTAAGGTATATGTATTTAAGGACTAAAATCTGTAAATGATATTTCTCAGTCCTACATTTACCTTGACATTATAAGGCAATATCCATGCAAAAGCATTTCCTCTTTCAAAGTTTCAGGAGAACTCAGTATTGTTGTATTGCTATAGGTCTTTTCAACTTTATGCTCTTTTTTTCCTTGTTTATTTGGTTTTTTTTTGGTACCATTTGGTACTGTGATATGAATCTTTCTCACTTTCACCAAGAGGCAGTCCTGGCCACGCAGTCTTACTTGTGTTGGCACAAGCACATGTATGCGTAAGGTGAAGCATATAAGAGAACACATCCAGATTAAAAGGCAGCCTGGCTAAAAATGAAGTTTTTAACCTGGCTCCTTTCCCTCTTCTGTGCAGCTCTGTGGAAACCAGTTCCAGTAGCAATGACAGCTGAAGAGAAAATAGTGAAGGGAGGCCAGGGGTGCCTTTTCTGGTGGCAATGTGGATTGATGCTGTTTTAATGCATGTGTGGCTCATGCATGGGGCATTAATGTGTTCTTTGAAGAAAACTTGCTGCTTCCAAGCTCCTGAGTTTGGGTGTGTATCCTTCCTCCATACCAGAACAAGACCAGGATATGTGGTGTTCCTATTTTACCTTTCCTGTTGTTCATTGTAGACCAGCAATGAAGCATTTAGGCTGTAGAATCATGGAATGCTGGGGTTGGAAGGGACCTGGTTTATTGTAATAGAAGATTGAGTACAACCCATCTGTGGGTCACACAGGAATTCATCCAGGTGGGTTTGGAAGATCTCTAGAGAAGGAGACTCCAACCTTTCTGGGCAGCCAGTTCCAGTGCTCTGTCACCCCCACAGTAAAAAAAGATTTTTCTCTTGTTCAGATGGAATTTCCTATGATTAATTTTACATCCATTACTGAAAAGAGACTGGGTCCACCGTTCTGACAGCCACCCTTCAAGTATTTAGAATACATAGAATAAACCAGGTTGGAAGAGACCTTCAAGATCATCGTGTCCAACCCATCAGCCAATCCAACCCACTTAAACAACTAAACCATGGCACCAAGCCCCCCATCAAGTCTCCTCCTAAACACCTCCAATGATGGTGACTCCATTGCCTCCCCGGGCAGCCCATTCCAATGGGCAATCACTCTCTCTGTATAGAACTTCTTCCTAACATCCAACCTAAACCTCCCCTGGCACAGCCTGAGACTGTGTCCTCTTGTTCTGGTACTGGCTGCTTGGGAGAAGAGACCAACCTCTGCCTGTCAACAACCTCCCTTAAGGTAGTTGTAGAGAGCAAGATTGTCTCCCCTGAGTCTCCTCTTCTCCAGGCTAAGCAACCCCAGCTCCCTCAGTCTCTCCTCATAGGGTTTGTGTTCCAAACCCCTTACCAACTTTGTTGCCCTTCTCTGGACTCATTCCAGCAACTCAACACCTTTCCTAAGCTGAGGGGCCCAGAACTGGACACAGTAGACATTGAGAAGATGCCCACTCAGCCTCCTCTTCTCCAGACTAAACAGCCCCATGTATCTCAGTCTTTCCTCCCAATAAAGATGCTCCAGACCCCTAATTATTTCTGTTGCCCTCAGTTGAACTCTCTCCGGTAGTTCCAAGCACGTTAGCATGTTGTTTATGACATTCTTTCAATCCCTGACCCGGTAAACAGCATAGCTAAGAGTTTTGCATTGCTAACATTCTCTACAAAGTTATTTTTCTTGTCCTCGTTTTAATGCAGTCGATGTTTTCTAAATATGTTTTGGGTTTGCTTTATAAATTCTTGCAGCTCGCTGTCTTCAGAGAGGAGAAACTCAAATCGGTTGGCCGGAGAGTAGTTTGTGTGTTCTAGCCGTGAAGTGCCACTAGAGGGCACTATTGATCGCTGAATATCTGTGCAAGAAGGGGCGCTGTAAAAGACGCCGAAGTGTTTCGCTATGACTCGAGGCACCGTCTTTATAATTCTAAAGGCTTCCCTGATCAAAGAATACTTAATCAATTGTTTATTTTTAAGCACTTTTAGATTCAAATTAAGTGTTTCCTCCAGTGGTTTAGCAAATCAGAATCTTGCTGAGATTACAATTCTATTACAGTATCCATTATTAATGCGTAAGAAATAATTTACTGAATTGTTCTTACTCTCATTAGACCTCATTCGAATACTATTAATCTTTTCTGAGTAGAAAGTATAATGAACAATGGGAATTGAGTGTCTCCATCATTTAATGAGCGGAAGGTAATTTGAATTCAAGTGGACATCATTCTTCTATAGAGTAGTAGGAAAAGTTGACAATGAGTTAGCTGCAAATCAGATGCCTGCTTGTTGTAAGAAGTAATTGTAACAAGTTGCCCCAAACCTGATAATATCCATAGGAGAAACATAATCTCTTGTCTACTGTTTCTTACTATATCTTACAGTTATTTTAGCTGTCATAGGCCTTCATGTTAGGAATGAGCTCTTTACCATGAGGGTAGTAGAACACCGTAACTAGTTGCCTAGGGCAGTGGTTGAGGCCCCATCCCTGGAGATATTCAAGGTGAGGCTCAACAGGGCTCTGGGCAACCTGATCTAGTTGAGGATGCCCCTGGTGAAGGAGCCTTCAGAGGTCACTTCCAACCCAGACCATTCTATGATTCATACTGTTGCTACAACAAACAAGTTTAAAAGTTTTCAGTAAGAAGTTTTGTGAAAATCTCTGTCCCTGCATTGGCTGGATTGCTCCATCCTGATTTCCTCACAGAACTGTGATTTTGGAAGGCAAGCCTTCTCTTTATGAAAGCTTATACTGATTTTTAGGAGTAGATGCTGTTCCCTATCTGTTGTCTAATTCTGTCTGTTCTAATGTTTTCCTTTAGAAATGGAAGCATAGCATAATGGTTTCCAGATCTCCCCACAAACCTTTCTAAAGAGTTGGTGTCACATGTAATATTTGGGATGCAGACTAGTAGGGTTGGTTTGCTGGTGTTCGTGTTTTCTTTTTGGTGGTGGTTGGGGTTTGTTTGTTTATTTAGTGTGCTCTCCCTGAGTTCCCAAAGGTTATGCCCAGTCTGACTTCCACAGCTTTGGGTTTTAATGATGTCTGGTAGCTTGAGGGAAAGATTTATCCCAGTTAGAGGAGCCAAGAGGGACACAACGTTGCTTATAATATCAGAACCAAATTACAGAAATAACTGAGGTATTGTAGAACATCTGTGTGCCATCACTGATGACAAAAATTTCAATTCCATGATTGATAATGCCTAAAATGGAACACACTGGTATCCTAAAAATTCAGTGTTCCCTGTGTAGATATAAAACCAGCCAGCAATGATGTACAGTTACTGACAAGAGCCAAATAGTGCATATGCTGGATTTCTGTCCTTTTTTTTTTTTTGGCCTCCCCCTCCCTTTTTCTTTTTCCCCTCCCCTTAACAAAGTTCTGAATGCATTCATGTTTTTAAATAAAAAGATTTTAAAGTTCTCCTAACATCTAGAACATTTTAGGTTTAGGCTGCAGGTTAGGAGGAAGTTTTACACAGGGAGAGTGATTGTCCATTGGAATGGGCTGCCCGGGGAGGTGGTGGAGTCACCATCATTGGAGGTGTTCAGGAGGAGACTTGATAGGGTGCTTGGTTGCATGGTTTAGTTGGTTGAGTTGTGTTGGATGATAGGTTGGACACAATGATCTTGAAGGTCTCTTCCAACCTGGTTTATTCTATTCTATAAGCTAATGACAAAGAGACTGCATTTTGGTGGTTACAGAGCAAACAATAATAATAATAATAAAATCTTTCTGCTGCTTATTATTTTAATGGTATTTCAATAATAATAAACTTCAAACTTATATATTTTGCTGAATTTTCCTTATTTAGCAAAAGTTGGCTGAAATATACTCCAAAGTGTAATATATAGGTACGGCCTAGGTAGCAGAATAATCTGTGAAGACTGATCTATGAAATTTGAATGTTGAAATAATTGTATAAAGTACTTCACAGTGTATTTTACTCCTGAAAGATGATGCAGTATGCCATTGGCAAAGGGCTAATTTTCATTCCTGAGAATTAGTGTAATCTAATCTGTATTGTAACTGTATTTACTCTAGCGTTCCTCGCTTTGGTTTGAGATTACTGTGGTTAGTTCAAACACCACGTAGTTCTTCTCCAGGGGTAACACGCATTGTATATTGTGCTACACATTTGAAGGCCTACAGAGCACCTAAAAATATGCTGCATGACACCTTTCTTTCAATTTGTGACTGGTGCAGTATGTATTTTTTTTGAGGAGACTGCAAAAATCGATCATTTTTATGTGAGTTAACCTAATGCTTTCAATTTGACTGGCATCCCTTCTTGTCATTTCGTGGTTTCTTTTTGTTTTTACTGAGCAGCTGTTAAACATAAAAGTGTGCACTGTATTTTATCAGCATGAGCAATCCTGACATCTGTAATTAAGCCTCCCCTGTTTCTGCTTTATTAGCTTTAACCTTCCTGTCTAACAGATTGTACCAATTGCACATTTGTTTACAAAACAGGTCCGGATTGTTCCTTGAATGTCCCTTCCACTGAGTCTTACTGGATCCTACCCAACGTAAAGCCCTTCAGCCCTTCTGTGGGCAGAGCTTCCCATAAGGCAGTCCTGCACGGGAAATTCATGTGGGTGATTGGTGGATACACTTTTAACTACAGCTCCTTCCAAATGGTGTTGAAGTAAGTGATTCCTTCTTTGTTATATCCTTTCTGATGTGGCTGAGGGAAAGCAGAACTTGACAGGGAGGTAGCCTCTGTCCTGCACTCTAACAGAAACATTTATACATGTACAGAATCACAGAGATGCTCAGGTTGGAAAAGACCCTCAGGATCACCAAGTCCAACCAGTAACCCTACTCTACAAGGTTCACCCCTGAACCATATCCCCAAACAATCTCTAAACACATCCAGGGTTGGTGACTCAGCCGCCTCCCTGGGCAGCACATTCCAATGCCTGACCACTCTTTCCCTGAAATCTTTTTTCATAACATCCAGTCCAAGCTTACCCAGTCACATCTTGAGGCTGTTCCATCTTGTTCTATCACTAATTAACTGTGAGAAGAGAACAGCACCAGCCTCTCCACAATGTCCTTTCAAGTAATTGGAGAGAGCAATGAGGTCTCCCCTCAGCCTTTCTCAAACTAAGTAGCCCCAGCTCCTTCAGTTGCTCTTCATAAGAGCATTATAGAGTCTCAGAGTCCCACTTACAGAAGTCCTGGGAGCCCTTATCAGACAAAGCAGCTAACAGAAGTCCCAAACCTAACCTTCACAGCATCCCTACACTGAAATCCTATCTCAATGAAGCAGCTAACTACCAGAATCAGAAGTCTCTAGCAGCCCTAACCAAAGCTGTTCCTAAGTACCTAACCCAAGAGAATGAGAGTCTCACTGTTGCTCAGAGTGGCTGTCTTTTATACTGTTATCAATCCCTTTACAAGTAAAACCCAGCCACATATATAAGCTGAAATCTTTTCCCAATAAGAGGTGCCAGCATGTCAAGGAGGTGGCTTCTGCAGCATGTTCCAGTCAAAAGGTGCCAATGTGAGGATGTTGTTCTTGGCACACATGGAATGTTATTGTTTTGCTCTACGTAGAGTGCCAAAGAATTGGTCAGCTAAGGGATCCAGCAATTTGCACGCATCCAGCAGCTGCCCTCAGAACCATGGCTGCAACATATAACTACAGGAGACTTGTATTTAATGCATACACTTAGCCTGCTGGTGACATGCTAATAGGGTTAGGCAGGTCTTCCATATTTCACTTTGGTTTTTTTCTATTTCTGACACTTAGTATGTATGTGTATTTGACCCCCTGTTGAAAACAAGTTTGAAACAGTTCTAAATATTGCCTGGCTGATTTAGATGGTAACTTATGCATGTGTAGAGGCCCTAAATGGAGTAGAATAGAATAAAATAAACCAGGTTGGAAGAGACCTTCGAGATCATCACGTCCAACCCATCATCCATCATCTAATTAACTAACCCATGGCACCAAGCACCCCATCAAGTCTCCTCCTGAACACCTCCAGTGATGGTGACACCACCACCTCCCCGGGCAGCCCATTCCAGTGGCAAATCTCTCTCTCTATGAGGAATTTCTTCCTAACATCCAGCCTAAGCCTCCCCTGGCACAGCTTGAGTCTGTGTCCTCTTGTTCTGATGCTGGTTGCCTGGGAGAAGAGACCAACCCCCATTTGGCTACAACCTCCCTTCAGTAATTGCAAGTGTTAGCACATGTCTAGTAGTGTGCTGCTTTTTCCTGTTTTTGCTTACTTTGTTTCCTTCCATATGTTTGCAATAATCCAGAACAAGCCCCATCATCCTTAGTATTTTTTCTTTCCTACTTCTATCTCTTTTTAAAAAACTCTTTTTTGTTTTCTTTCCCCCTCCTGCTGTTGCCTGTTAATCCATTAATGCAAATTTAATGGAAATTAAAATCAATCTTATAGCCAAGAGGGTGCTCAACAATGCATCTTCAAAGCAGTGCAGAAGATACTGATATAAGCAGTTTAGTAAGGTGGGTTTCTTATGTAGGTAGTAAGAGTGATCTTAGCAACCTAGTTTCATAACTTTCTTGTAAGTCTGGTAACTTTTATTGCAGTCCCATTTTTTTTTCTGAGGCTGTTGATAGGTCCCTGAAAGAGCTGCTTCTGTTTTGCTTGATGAATGTTTCGTGCACTGTCACAAGTTAGTACACTGTCACAACTGGTAATATCACTGAACAAATCTATCCAGCAGAACTTAGTCTGAACATACAAAAGCTTCCGTTTCTCTGCAGGTGGAAAATGTTTACCTTTCTGTTTCTCTTCTAGCTACAATTTGGAAAGCAATATTTGGAACGTAGTCCCTGTATCCAAAGGGCCACTCCAGAGATATGGACACACTCTTGCTTTGTATCAGGTTTGGACTCTTCAGCATCCTACTTAATGAATTTCTTTGTGTATGCTGTTAGTGATCCTAAAATGATACATCATGAATGTAGATTTTTGAGGATAAGTCAGTCTCAGGACCCCAAACATTTTTGTATTAGTGACTGCTTCAGTGCTTAGATGTATTGCACAATTTCTGAGGAAAAAAATATAGTTGTGCCATAGATATAGACCACTTATTAGCTTGACCAACCATAAACCCTGAGAAGTGGAACTTGCCAACGAAACAAGTGTAATATCATTGGCATTGTGGTAAGGGAAGGTGAGCTGGGATCCAAGGGCAACACCAGCATGGACAGTGCCCTTGCTGACAGGCACTATCAGGTGCTGGTAATAGGGTCTTCTGACAGCTCCAGACATGGCAAGTGATAACCCAGGATAATTCAGGGAGTCCAATCAAAAGCACAAGGAGAAGATAGAGCTACAATGAATGCATGAGGTCCATCTAGGAGACAAGCTACCTACAGCACACACTGAGGTCCTTGCAGCAGGCAGTGTCAGAAGTAGTCAGGGGCTGAGGATCTTTGCCTGAGCTTCAGGTGTGGTTAATCAGGGCCATTAAGGTGTGTTAATGCCTTTAAAGGCGATGACAGTAAGAAATACCTTTTTAATTTGTGTGTTATTACTCTTTCTCCAGAACCAGAGCAGTATGAAAATACAAATTGTTGTCCTATATTATGGTTTTACTCTTAAGTTCAAATAAATATGAACTACTGGCAGTTTTGCTTCTGCTGGTGGTATCCTGTAGTCTGCATGCTGCTTTATTTAAAGCACTTCAGGCTTATTTCACTAAAAAAAAAAGGCATAAGAAAAATTCTTTGTACTGATGGAATGTATATATGGAGAAATTACTTTTATTACAAGAAAAAAAAGCCTTTTGTTAATTCCTTAATTTTTGACTAGTGTTAGTGTCGTGGGTTTGAGAGGAAGGCCCAGCCTTCTCCCTCCACAAAGAGAAAAAGAAATAAAAACCACAGCTAGCCACAGCCAGAGGAGCAAATAAGGGAAATGCTATATTTACAAGCAATTTTTAGGGAATGCGGGATATATATACACACAATTTACAGTATTTACAATATATACACAGAAATATACAGCAAAGTAAAAAAAACAATACAGGAATGAAGTCGTCCACCCCCCGCCCGGAGGAGGGTTCCCCCCCTGTACCCCTTTCTCTCCCCTTTTTCCCCAAAGAGGGTTAGAAAGAGAGAAAAAGAGCAGTTGTTATTTAAAGCAGTTATAAATTCAAGCAAAGTGTTAGTAGGCCACACACGCTTGTCTGTCCAAGGTCAGTCTGGCAGAGAGCCTAAAAGCGGACCAGCTGGAAAGGGAGGGGAAAGTGAACTGAGGAAAGTCTCAGTCGCACTCAAAACTCAAAGTTGCATTCCACCAATCTACCAATGAAATTCGTTTAGACCTGTCTTTTGTTTACAAAGCATTCAGCCACAGTGCCCCAGTACTGCCCTTTTCTTAAAGGCACAGCCTCAAACGGTCACAGTTTGTCATGTCCCCGAAATACGAAGGACTAAAAGTGAACACAGTGCATACTTTAGCCTGGCACAGATGAAGGCAAACTTGCTAACTGTGTTAGAGAAATGTAGAAGTTGTATCACAAATTTTCAGTTGGTTGCATAAGACACTTCCAGTAAGAAAGAACAAAAAAGATTGGATCAAGTCAGACCAGAGTGTTCATCTAGCCAGCTAACATCCCTTGAGTAATGAATGCCTAGGGAAGAATAGGTAAGAAGAAAGGTAGTGATAGGACTAGGGGGAATGGAATGAAGCTGGAGGTGGGGAGATTCAGGCTGGATGTGAGGAGGAAGTTCTTCACCATGAGAGTGGTGAAACCCTGGAATGGGTTGTCCAGGGAGGTGGTCGAGGCCCCGTCCCTGGGGGTGTTTAAGAGCAGGCTGGATGAGGCTCTGGCCAGCCTGATCTAGTGTGGGGTGTCCCTGCCCATGGCAGGGGGGTTGGAACTAGATGATCCTTGTGGTCCCTTCCAACCCTGAATGAAACTATAAATATAAGCAAAAATACTAAAAACAGGTAGAGGCTATTTCATACCTTATGTAACATTGTGCCATTGGCTCTACCTTTCCTGGTTATCCCTTCTGAGATAAAAGGTATCAGAGTCTTTAGTGTATTGGTACCTCAGGGATTGTTATCATAGAATTAACAGTCTCATTTAGTCCTATTAATTCTTAATGGTATTTTAGCTTTTGGAAAATCTGCTGTTGGCTTTGAACTTGTATTTTCACACAACTATTGCTTTATAACCTCAAGATCTCATTCTAGGCAATGCAAAATTCAGACATAATTGTTTTATATGCTTATCCACATGAACGTTTATCCACCCTTTCATTCATCCTTGGATTGTGCATTCAGTACTATGGGATTTTTCTGCAGTTCTTCCCTTTTGACATTGTCTCAGCTATTTTGAATAACACAGTATTGTCAGAAAAAATGTACTTTTCCCCCATCCATCCCCATGCCAGATTGTTTTTTAGCATGTTGGACAAACAAATCCCAGTTGTAGATATCTGTGGAACATAGCTAATGACCACTATTCATTTTCAAAGTGACCCTTTCCCCCCCTCCCCTGTGCCCCCAAACTTTTCCTCAGAGAATTATTTACACCTGTTCTTTCTGCTTTACATGCCCCAGAGCCTCTTAGTTTCTTTAAGGCACAAGGAACATTATCAAGCATGTTTTGGAAATTCGAGGTAATTGTCAACCAGATTTTGGGTTTCTGCAGAAGAATCCAATGATTTGCAAGATAGAACTTCCATTTCCAGAAGTTGTTAGACTTTTCATCAGTGTGTCTGTCTTATCACAGTATCACCAAGGTTGGAAGAGACCTCAAAGATCATCAAGTCCAACCCGTCACCACACACCTCATGACTAGACCATGGCACCAAGTGCCACATCCAATCCCCTCTTGAACCCCTCCAGGGATGGTGACTCCACCACCTCCTTTCTGTCTGTTGCTTTTCAGTTTTTCAGTACTGTACAGTATTTTCAGGGAGGGAATTTACATACTACAGACAGGGATCAGCTGTTATCTTTTGGATGCTGGTGACTTCTTGCTGATTGTTTTGTCAGTTTGGTGGGTTTGTGTGTTGTGTGGGGTTCTCTCCCCCCTGTCCCCCTCCTTTTTTTTTTTTTTCCTTTCTTTTTTTGGTTTGGTTTGTTTTTACTGTAAACTTCTGTTACCAATTTCTCCCACAGAAATACTTGCAAAGTCTACCATGAAGAATTCACATAGGAAAATTAATTGAATTTTATTACTGTGGCCCAGGATTCACAGAGTACTCCTTCAGACTGTCTGTTTGCACCACAAATTATCTAGTTGGGTGTATTTCTCATGCCTCTGAAAAGTGATATGGTAGTACTTTCTATATAAGTTTCCTGGCCACTTGTTAAACTGTTTCATGGCTTGCCTTTATATGTCTCTGAGTTTTAATCTGCTGGAGTTCTTGAACCTTCATTTTGAAGTACACTTTTCCTTCTAGCAGTCTCCAGAGGAAGAAGTTCTTCACCATGAGAGTGGTGAAGCCCTGGAATGGGTTGTCCAGGCAGGTGGTTGAGGCCCCATCCCTGGAGGTGTTTAAGACCAGGCTGGATGAAGCTCTGGCCAGCCTGATCTACTGTGATGTGTCCCTGCCCATGGCAGGAGGGATGGAACTAGGTGATCCTTGTGGTCCCTTCCAACCCTGACTGATTCTATGCTTACCCTTCTGTTAAGCTTTGCATATTTTGTTAATTTTAATGGGAATTACTGTTGGATTTTGTTACTTTTTAATAGGTAGCCTTCACATGATCTGGGTATGTCCTTAAAATGTCTTTAAAGATATTATCATTTTAGTTGTACCTTTTAATTTCTTTATATGATTAGTCTTCCTTTTATATGTCGCTCCTTTTCAGGCTAAGGAGAATTGTAGGTGTGGTTTTGTTCTTTTTCTGGCATCTGTTGCTCTTCTGAAGATGTTGAACCCATACATGGCGTGGCTAATGTCGTGGAGGAGGTTTTCAGTAGTAATGTGAACTAGATTCTGTGCATGCCCCCAACATCAACTTAAAAATTGTGTGTGTTTCTTTTGGTCAGTTGCTTTACTCATTCCAAACATACCTGTTCTTTGAAAGGGCAGATGTTTCTGACCACTATCTTTGGTTATTATGGTCCTTGTAGAATGTGGACCTTAGAATAGAACAGAATTAACCATGTTGGAAAAGACCTTTGAGATCACCATATTCAACCTTTAGTTGAGAAACAGTCAAGTAATGCATCATTTAGCAGCTCAGAATGAAGGCTGTCATTTAACATTTTTATTTCTCAGTGCTAATATTTTCTTCAGGTATTCCAGACTAAAGGGCAACCATTTGGGAGATACTTTACCAAGCAAATATTAAATATAGTAGGCTTGTGTTAATTCAGAGAACTGTTTGGATCTCAGTGAGGAAATGCAACTCTTACCTGTAGCTTTTGTTAATCTTAACAAGTGTGTAGTGAAGAAGCCGTTGCTGTTGTCGAAGGCACATGTTAATTAGCAATTAGAATTCACTAGTAATGAACAGAGCACTGCTCTTGTCAAATAATTAACTATGCTTGTAAGAGTGATTGTGTCAAATGTTAAAAATTACATGGACCAGAAGAAGCTGATTATGTAAGCTGAAGAAATGTCAAGGGAAAAAGTATGTCCTTTTACAGACAATGCTTAAATTGTTAGGATAAACTTTTGTTACCTTTCCTTTTAGGTGTTCAGTCTCTTGGGGGGGGAAAATAAAAAGGCAAACACAAATAAACAACAAAAATACCCAAACAACAAAACCATCAGAAAAGTAGGTTAGTATGAAGAGTAGTAGAACATAACACCTAGAGATGGCAGCTTTGAGCTGTGTTTTGAGCTGTATACTAGTCATTGTGTAATGTTGCCTTTATAGTTAAGAGAAAAAAATATCCACAGAGAAGAAATTAGATTAAGTTTTTGACTTGAGCTCCTGAGATTTTGAAGCCTAGTGTTAAACTGCAGTGAGAGCATAGAGCTAGTATTGCCTGATCATGGTGCAAGGTAAATTGAAGCTGTATAATTGACTCTGTGGAGGATGAAATAAGTTACTGTGCCCATTTCCCTCAGAAAACTTCTTTAGTTAAAATTGAAGTACTGTACTTCTTTATTCTGAAGGAAAAAAAGATCAGAAGACTCCCACTGATGTATGGTTATAACAAGTGACTAAGACTTTTTATGCATTTCTGGAGCAGAGAGTATGAAAGTGTTCTTGCTTTTAGACCAACTAAACTGTTAGTACCTTCAGTGTCTCTTCAGTCTGGTTATTGGAAACTTGCAACCTACCTCTGTTAGCAACTGATTCTCCTGTATCTCAAGACTGTATATAGTTCCTGGCATCTTGATACTGAAAACTGTCAACATACTTTCAGATAATAGGACTATAAAGAGACTGGAGAAACTGGCTTTGAAGGTTTTTGGTATAGAATAGAATTAACCAGGCTGGAAAAAAACCTTTGAGATCATAGAGTCCAACCTATCATCCAACGCCACCTAATCAACTAAACCATGGCACCAAGAGCCCCATCCAGTGTCTTCCTAAACAACTCCAGTGATGGCGACTCCACCACCTCCCTGGGCAGCCCATTCCAATGGGCAATCACTCTCTCTGTATAGAACTTCTTCCTAACATCCAGCCTAAACTCCCCCTGGCACAGCTTCAGACTGTGTCCTCTTGTTCTGGTGCTGGTTGTGTAGGAGAAGAGACCAACCTCCACCTGTCTACAACCTCCCTTCAGGTAGTTGTAGAGAGCAATAAGGTCACCCCTGAGTCTTCTCTTCTCCAGGCAAAGCAACCCCAGCTCCCTCAGCCTCTCCTGACAGGGCTGTGCTCCAAACCCCTCCCCAGCTTTCTTGCCCTTCTCTGGAGATGTTCCAGCAACTCAACATCTTTCCTAAACTGAGGGGCCCAGAACTGGACACAGAACTCATGGTGTGGCCTAACTAGTGCTCAGTACAGGAGTGGAATGACTTTCCTGCTCCTGCTGGCCACACTATTCTTGATGCAGGCCAGGATGCCGTTGGCCTTCTTGGCCACCTGGGCACACTGCTGGCTCATGTTCAGCCTACTATCAACCCGTACCCCCAGGTCCCTCTCTGCCTGGCCACTAAACAGGATAGGGAGGTAGGAATTTGAAAAATACTGGATCTCAATTAGAATAAAGTAGAAAGAGAGTCAGATACAAGGTGTGTATATGGTCGCTGCTGGGCGTTTGCTCTGTAGCGAGCTGCTTGTATCACAGAATTTGCCCTCATATTTGAGCTGTTGCTCATGCTCCCCAAACAGTGGAAAGATGACTGGACGTTGAGATTCGTTTCCTTTGAGACTGGCAATAGGAATGAAGCAAACAGACAGGCTGACAAAGTAGCACTTGTAAAGATATTTTACAGTATATGGGGCATTTTATACACAATCAAATTTAATTTGACTCATTTGAGTTTTATGGATGTTACTTCCCATTTTAAAACTTTATTAAAAAAGGGTAATTGTTTTTGTTTCCTTTCCCAAATTAATTAGCATTGGTGTTGAGTGTGTATATTTTCTGGTATTTTTTTATTAGTCTAATCAAAAGCTAGCAGTAGCAAAGGAAAAGAGTGAATTTTTTTTTCTGCTTTGGTTTGTTGTTGTTCTTTTAATGCCTATTGTTGTTGGCTGTTGTAGTGTAATTTGGAAGAGCACTAGAATGTGCAAGTATTTTCTACCTATGCTATTAATACTAGTGCTAATTAACTATTACTGTGGTTAATTCTTTCAACTGTAGCCAGCAACCATGCATAAAACTGTTGAAACAATAAAGAAAGAAAAAGAGCATTCTTGATTAGGTTGATGTAATGACATACAAATTGCTGCAGTGGGTTCTGTAGTGAAGCAGAATTTGGTCCTGTTGGGAAGCTTAGGTTATAATAACCTGTAACTTAGTAGGTTCTTATTCAGTGGGAATATAGTTCCACAATAGGGTAGGTGGATGTGAGGAGGAAGTTCTTCACCATGAGAGTGGTGAAGCCCTGGAATTGGTTGTCCAGGGAGGTGGTTGGGGCGCCATCCCTGGAGGTGTTTAAGACCAGGCTGGATGAGGCTCTGGCCAGCCTGATCTAGTGTGGGGTGTCCCTGCCCATGGCAGGGAGGTTGGAACTAGATGATCCTTGTGGTCCCTTCCAACCCTGACTGATACTATGATACTAAGTATAATAAAGCAGCCTGCAGGAGGAACAGTTAAGTGAAGATTGCTTTCCAGCCTGTCAGTCTTGATCTAATGGGAGGATTATGAGATCAAGTTGATTATTGGGTTTTTGTTGTGTGGTTTCATGTTGTTGTTTTTTTTTTTTTCTTTTGATATAAGATATAAAAGAATATTTTTGGTACTGTTACCCTGTTGAAGTGGATGATGGTCTGGGGAAGAGAAGGGAAGGTTTTAGATGCTCCTGATCCGGATGGTACATATTGAATGAAGAAAACAGGTCTGTGATAGATGAGGTATTGCCAGATGACAGCTTCCCTTATATTTTGCCTGAAAAAAAAGTTCCAGAAATGTCTTAATAGTGCACAGGTTTGACTAGAATTTAAGGAGTTTCAAGTTTATATAGAAAACAAAAGTTTTCTTGTTTTCATTCTTATCTTATCTTACTACTTGATGTAAACTAGCAGGACTCAAATTCATTTATGTACTACTGCATGGGTACAGATTATGGGGGGGAAATCAGACTGGTAGCCTTGTTTTAAGGACATGAAGAATGACTGTTCTTCTAGAGTGACATTTTTGGCCAAATATTCAGGAACAGATTCAATTTATGTGAGAATTAAGGCAGAAACCTTACTTCTGGGGGATCAACTTCTCTGTGTAGCCATGATACAGTCAAGAAATAGAAAATTGAAACTGTTTATTTTAACATGATTAATTTTCTTCCATTTCATTAGAAATGGATTGTAACTTGCCCCCTTATTGCCTTTCCTTTACACATTATTATTATTATTATTAATTTTTTTCCTTCTTGGTGGTAACTACCAGATAAGATTCTTTTGGAATGCAGGCAGAATTTGCATAGCAGTGTAATGTTCCTAGGTACAGCCAGAGCTGCTGATAAGTATTGTTCTTGTAGAGAAAAAGCACAATTGCCAAAGTCTAACAAATCCAACCACGATAAGCCTTAGACAAATCTTGAATTAGTGCATTTATATGACATATAAAATCAATATTAACACTGAGATACAGTGTAGGGAAAGGAGGCTGTCCAAGGTCAAAGGAACTAATGATTATGGCTCTCTGTTTAAGTTTCAGCATGAAGCGTGCAGAAGAGTTATTTGGCTCTGCTTTATAGTCTGTTGACTGGGACCTAGCTGACAAGTGGGTGCTCTTACCTGCTCTTTTGGTGGTCTTGTGGAGTAAATTCCTTGCCCTATTTCAATTCTTTTTGTGCTGTAAAATGCTCCTCTGAAGGCATTTGAAGTCTCGTTAATTCTGTTACCCAAAAAACCAGGTGATGCTTTCAGGGCATGATTTTTCAGGCGTTGCCAAGCACACAGCCTTGGAAGTCAGGAACATGAGAAAGCTAAAGTGAAGGGTAGGATGGGGTAGGATAGGATAGGATAGAATTAACCAGGTTGGAAAAGACCTTTGAGATATTCAATTCCAACCTATCTCCCAACACAATCATCTAAACCATGGCACTAAGTGACTTATCCAGTCTCTTCCTAAACACCTCCAGTGATGGTGACTCCACCACCTCCCTGGGCAGCCCATTCCAATGGCCAATCTCTCTCTCTCTGTATAGAACTTCTTCATAACATCCAGCCTAAACCTCCCCTGGCACAGCTTGAGACTGTGTCCTCTTGTTCTGTTGCTTGTTCTGTTGCCTGGGATATTGGAGCACTGGTGTTTGTTGTTTGGGTTTTGTTTTTTGCAGTCTTTTATTTTATTTGCAAATTATTTTATCAGTTATAATGAAGCTTTGAATGCTCAAATCACCATTTTAATTTGTGACTACTCATTTAAAGGTGAATTGGTTCTGCTCTGGAAGGGGGGTTGAACTCAATGAAGAGGTCCCTTCCAACCCCTAACATCTTGTCATCCTGGGAATTAATTTTTGGATTTGGAGTATTTTCATGTAGACCCTTACTTCATTTGATACTTTATGAATAAATGTACAGAGAAAGTTTTGTTGTGGGTTTTTTGTGTTGTTTTGTTTTTTCAGTCCTTCAGGGCTTCCCTCAGTATTTACATTTCAGACTTCTAGAACAATTGGTTTACCAAAATTCTGTAAGTTTTTCCTGTGTCATCTATTTAGTCACCCTAAGTGAATATTCAAGGTTTCTGGGTTATGGTTGTGTTTTGGGTTGGTTTTTTTGTGTTTGTGCTGGGGTGTTTTTTTTGGTCTGTTTAGTTTTTGGGGTTTGTCTGTCTGTTTGCTTTGTTGTTGTGTTTGTTGTTTTTTTTTCCAATGTGGATTTCATTATCATCCAGTGGATTATTTTTGTAATAGAATATTAAGCAAGGAAGAGGCTCTCCAAAGGTGTGCCTGTGTTAAAAGTCTGTTTTCATGGAATCACAAAGGACAGTTGAGGTTGGAAAGGACCAGCACACTCCCTGATCAAAACAGTCAACTACAGTAGGCTGCTCCAGATATTGTCCAGTTGGGTTTGAATATATGCAGTCATTCTACAATGACTCTGAACAGCCTGTTCCAGTCTTTGACCATCCTCACTGTAAAATATATGGGTTTTCTAAACTTGGATTTCTTGTAATCCAATTTGTCTGTCACCTCTGATCTGTTCACTGGATAATGCTGAGAGAAGTCACAGATTCACAGATTGCATCAGGTTGGAAGGGACCCTCAAAGGTCAGCTTGTTATTTTTCACCCCTTCCTACCAGGAGAGGGTAAAATTTATTTTTATTGGAATTGGTTTTTTTCTTTGCAGAACTTTTTTTTTTTTTTTGATGATGATATCAATAAGGTGAAGAAATTAAGATTGATTTAATGCTTTAAAACTGTCCTCATTTCTCCAGCAGACTTTCCAAATTGGGACAGTTTGTTTTTTCTCCTGTTTGAGTTATTCTCTTGTTTCCGTTTGTTGAAATGTGTGTGTCAATTGTTGCCCTGCAAGGGAAATACTAGATCAAATGAATATTTTTGTCTTCTCTTAAGAAATATGATTTCACTCTTTTGTTCAATCCCAGCTTTGGTTTTAGGATGAGAGTGGAAGGCAAGCATCATATCTGCCCTAAATGCACAGTCAGCTATTACAGATCCTACACCTTTGGGCATTTTTCTCTGTCATTATGGTTTATCAAAAACTCCTACTGCAATAATTTTCTTGGGGTAAAAGGCTGAGTTAAGAAAATGACAACATGTATTGGAAAGTTCCATTGATTCCATTGAAACTAAGAGGAGCTACACTCCCTGTTTTGTTGGCTTGTACCAGAAGAGCTGCTGAGAAACCCAGCTGATGCCATCTGTAGATGGGAATGTCATGAATAAGTGAGCTGCCTACCTACTCAGTTTATAGCAAGAAATTTAACTTTTGCTAGAACTCCCTGCTGAGCAGGAACTCTGAATTACAAGTTCAATATACAGTACAGTTTTATATATTTTGATTTGCATATGATAATATTTGTATGACATTTTAATTGGGAAAAATACCCATGAGGTCTTTAAAGTTTTCTGTAACCTGGATAATATTATTAATGTGAAGTGGTATATCTAAAATGGCCAAGGTTACTTTACTGGGTACATGCTCACCTTTACTATCTGGCACTATGATTAAAAGTCTTGCTTCTGACATGTGGTATCAAAATTTTATAGTATGAGTCTATTGAAGTCTGGTATCTTCTTGGTACTTATCTGCCTGTTTTATCTGTTCCTGGAAAACCTTACAGCTGCTGTAGCACCATTTCCTCTTGTGTCCTTCCTACAATCTCATCCTCATTAGGCTTTCCAGGTAAAGGTCACAGAATCACAGAATGGAAGGGGTTGGAAGGCACCTTGGAAGATCATTGACTCCACCTTTATGTACCCAGAACATTGTGTTTTGTCCTGTATAACTATGCATGTAACATTCTTTTTTCCCCCCATTCTTCTATTGACTTTGGTCTGTGAGCCCTTCTCCATGTTCAACTGATCATTGCTAACTTTTAAAGTGGTTTTCAGCAGCAGTAGGAGCTTCTTAATCTCAGAAATAGCCATGAGCTTAACTTAGTTAAATCAGTTTTTGTGGTTGATAGAGCAGTTGTCATGACCTTCTTGTCTTTTTCTCTGTGAATAGACTTGTGTACAGGATCTGCTGTGTCATTTATAAAGATTGCTCCTCACAGAAGTGTGCTTTTATCTGAACTTTGAATCATTTAAGCAGAAGTGTGGAGAGAACTTTCTTACTGTCAGCTGTCTGAGTAATCGTTTCAAAGTTCATGCAGCTCTTCAGGTCACTTTTTTGTTGTTGTTGTTTAGTGTCTTTCCTCAGTGTCAGATACTTTTAAGAAACACTGTTACACAGCAGCTGTAACTCCCTAATTAGCTGAATTTTTCCTGCTGTGATTTGTTCTCTGCATTTAAAAATAAATAATTAGTCCACCACGTTAGTGGTGTTGATTTGCCTTTTGAGATCTGTGTGGCAGTGTAACAAATGAGCCATCTAGAATCCTTTGAAGAAGAAACCTATTCAAGCCATTCCACTGGGTTCACAGTATCACCAAGGTTGGAAGAGACCTCAAAGATCATTGAGTCCAACCTGTCACCACAGACCTCGTGATTAGACCATGGCACCAAGTGCCACGTCCAATCTCCTCTTGAACACCTCCAGGGATGGTGACTCCACCACCTCCCTGGGCAGCCCATTCCAATGACAAATGACTCTCTCAGTGAAGAACTTTCTCCTCACCTTGAGCCTAAACTTCCCCTGGTGCAGCTTGAGAGTGTGTCCTCTTGTTCTAGTGCTGGTTGCTAGAGAGAAGAGACCAACCCCTTCCTGGCTGCAACCACCTTTCAGGTAGTTGTAGAGAGCAATGAGGTCTCCCCTGAGCCTCTTCTTTTCCAGGCTAAACAATCCCATCTCCCTCAGCCTCTCCTCATAGGGGGAGTGCACATCTCCCTTGCAGCTTGTGTGGGTCTTCACCAAGATCTTCTGAAATGTTGGTTTATCTTATATGAAAAGAATGGGTTCAGATGCACACATCTAATCCTACTACAAATTCCTGCTGAAGGATGTGAACATCTTCTGTTCCAACACCATCAGTCCAAACTAATTTGGTGCCATGGTTTCGTTGATTGGATAGTGTTGGGTGATAGGTTGGACTTGATGATCTTGTAGGTCTTTTCCAACCTGGTTAATTCTACTCTACTGTACTCTATAACAGGGAGTTTTTAAAATGAGTGATTTAAAAATTCCAAATCAATATCTTTACCTGCCTCATATGAAGAATTAGCTTTAAATCTTGCAGAAATTTCAGGTATGTTCTTGTACACTTGAAGAGAGGTGTGACAGTTTGGTCAGTCATTTACTAACTAACCCCTCAGAGTAATGAAATTTTTTTTCTGTGGTTCTGGAGTCTGTTGTTTGCCATCAACCATAGCTTCAGGGCCAGCATTATAACCTTCTCAAGCCTTTGTTTTGTTGTCATTCTGCTGAACCTCCATGTTTGAGCTAATCTTTCTTGACGTGCATGATGATAGTAGCATACAGCTAACATTTCTGTTCAGATCCTATCAGCTCCTTGTCAATAAGTCTGAAATTTCCACATGGTTGATCCAATCTTCTTATATTAGGTAGTTTCTTTATCTTCTAGCCTCTTTTTCTGAGGATCAGTGTTGCATGCCAAACAAAACTTTGCCCAATGTGCTAAGCCTGCAGCTGCCTTTTTTCCTTTTTTTTTCTCCTTTTTTCCTAAACCCAGTATGTTTGACTTTAGACTCTAAACCTTATTGCAGTATGCAGAAGACACTTGCCAAATGTACAAGGACCATGCAGATGGCCTGCAGAGTGTATGTTGTTCTGGCATTTCCTAGCAAAGATTGTCATTGACAGTACCAGAGGCAGTTATTTAACCCAAGATAAACTGTCCTTGATCCAATCTGTGAAGCCAATAAGCTGGAAATTGTTCTCTGACTTTGTGTGCCCTGAGGAGGTTGAAGGAGGTGATTCTCCCCCTCTACTCTGCTCTGGTTAGACCCCACCTGGAGTACTGTGTCCAGTTCTGGAGCCCCTATTACAGGAAGGATCTGGTTGTGCTGGAACGTGGTCAGAGAAGGGCCACAAGCATGATTAGAGGGCTGGAGCTCCTTTGCTGTGAGGACAGACTGAGGGAGTTGGGGCTGTTCAGTCTGGAGAAGAGAAGGCTCCAAGGAGACCTAATTGTGGCCTTACAGTATCTGAAGGGAGCCTACAAGAAAGCTGGGGAGGGACTTTTTATGGTGTTAGGGAGTGATAGGACTGGGGGGAATGGAAAAAAGACACCTAGAAATGGGTAGATTCAGATTGGATGCTAGGAAGAAGTTCTTCCCCATGTGGGTGGTGAGACAATGGCACAGGTTGCCCAGGGAGGTGGTAGAAGCCTCATCCCTGGAGGTTTTTGAAGGCCAGGCTGGATGTGGCTGTGAGCGACCTGCTCTAGTGTGAGGTGTCCCTGCCCATGACAGGGGGGGTTGGAACTGGCTGATCCTTGAGGTCCCTTCTAACACTAACGATTCTATGATTCTATGATTTTACAACTCTAGATGAAGTCTGAGGTTTACTGGGATTTGCATTCAGTCAATATTTAGCTAAACCATTCATTACTTACCAAAACAGATGGCATTGCTGTTTGAGGTGTGTGGTTCATGAAGACTGGAAAATCTGTTTTTCATCCCTTTAAAAGAACTTAAAAGTACTTCCCTTTGGGATTTGATTTTTGGCAAATGTGCCTAAGTGATTGCTATACACACATTGCCCCTTTTCTTTGGGCTCTGATGACTGAATTTTCTCAGGACTTTGAGGGAGAATGTGCTCTCTTGTGCATGTCCTGGATGAAATCCTCATAGACTAACTATGTGCAAAATCACATTTCCATTCTGTGAACTGTTCCTTAAGACAACAATATAATATCCTTTCTGTTTAGTGTGGTGGGGGGGGTGTGGATTTTTGGGGTTTGGTTTCTTTGTTTTGTGGTTGGGTTTTTTGTGTGTGGTGTTTTTCCTTTTTCTTTCTTTTTAACAGTGCTTCTGCATGAATTAGAAGAGCCATGTAATTAAAGTTTTTCTGCTTGAAGTAATCCAGTTGAGACTGATTTTTTTTCATGTCCTTTCCATGGCTGAGTTTATTTTTTTACAGAGAAATAGTCTCCTTATCATCATTGTTGATTTTGTTTAAATATAATTTTCCTGGATTAGTGTCTGATATTGAGCTGGTTAATGTAAGATTAAATGTGAAGGTTTAAATCAGATTGCTCAGTTCTGAAATGCTGCACAGCACAGAAATATGCAGTTCAGATGTTATCTTTCTGTAATCCAGTATTTGCTTTTCTCTTCTTTCCTTTCCAATTTTTGCAGGAAGACATCTACATGTATGGTGGCAAAATTGAAACAAATAATGGCAACGTTACTGATGAGCTGTGGGTTTTCAACATACACAGTCAAACGTGGACTGCCAGAGCTCCTGCAGTACTTGTACATGGTCAGCAGTATGCTGTGGAAGGCCACTCAGCGCACATAGTAGAGCTGGACAGCAGAGATGTGGTCATGATTATAATTTTTGGATATTCTGCCATATATGGTTACACAAGCATTGTGCAAGAATACTACATCAGTAAGTCACTTTCAAACCATTTTAATCGTGTACTGCTAAAAACAATTCTGCTTAATTGTGTTAAAGTGAAGAAGACTCCTGTTTTAGGTAAGAAGTGTGTGCGTGTGTCTATACATACTCACTCATATATAGAGAGAGCAAAATAAGTAAAATATCTTTTTGCCTTCAAATTATGCAGGTTAGATTCCTTGTTAAGCAGAAGCATTTGGAGTAGAATAGAATTAACCAGGTTGGAAAAGGCCTTAGAGATCATCAAGTCCCACCTATCATCCAACATCATCTAGTCAACTAAACCATGGCACCAAGCGCCCCATCCAGTCTCTTCCTAAACACCTCCAGGGATGGTGAATCCAACACCTCCCTGGGCAGCACATTCCAATGGCCAATCACTCTTTCCATGAAGAACTTTTTCCTAACATCCAGCCTAAACCTCCCCTGGCACAGCTTGAGACTGTGTCCTCTTGTTCTGGTGCTGGTTACCTGGGAGAAGAGACCAACCCCCACCTGGCTGCAACCTCCCTTCAGGTAGTTGTAATGGTTTTGTCTGCTCTTTTTTACTCTAAAGGAGATAAAGGTTGAAACTGGAAATTCCATGCAGTGGTTATTGCTGTGATGGAACTTCCTCTCTTTTTTTTTAAAACCACAGTCTTACCTTTTTTTACCACAAAGTAGAGTGAAAAAGAATAAGCAGAGACAAAAAAAAGGTGTGTGGGAAGACAGAGTACATGAACAGTGGTTACTAAAAGAGTGCAGTTGTTTTGAAGGTTCTTTTAATGTTGCTGTAATACCTCTAACCTGATTTTTTGAAATGTAAAAATAACATAGTTCATCACTGGGTGTAGGTTTCCCTCTAAAGTAAATACACATTGCCACCAGAGGAGATAAGAGAAAAATGAAGGCTAATTTTTGTATAGACCCTGCCATGCCTGTCTGGAATTCCCCGGGTGAGCTGCAGGCTTTCCCTAGGGGAAAGCTTTCCCTATGTGTTAGATTTATATATATAGTGCCTCTAAGTTATTGTTTCAATAAAACAAACATGAAGGCCTATACCTTTTGATACAGTTGTAGGAATATTTATATGCCCACTGATTTAAAATGGTAATTTCTTTTTTGATTCCTTGTATCCTCTGGAGTTCATCTAACTCCCTCAGTTATTTAAGCAATCACAGAATGCATAATATTTTAAAGTGATGTTTCTATGTTATGGTGTATCAAATTGTTTTTTTTTAATTGTTCTATTAAATTTTTTTCCATGTATGTATATTAACACTGAACAGATTTATGGGCTGGGGAAATCCTTTCAAAACTCAGAGAGTTTTTATGCTTCCTGGTATTGTCTCTTGGTAGTATTGAACATTTTTTAACAGCCTGTAGCTAAGTTTACAGAAAACAAGGGAAAAAAACCCCACCCAGTCCACCAAAATCCCAAACCATTCATACCACGGTGATAAGCTTTGAGTAAGAGAAAGCAGTTATAATGGGTCTGAATTATTCTCAAGTTTTCATGTTTTATCCCACACTCATGGGAAATTTGGTTTGTTGGAGAAACTATGCTTCAGGAAGATGTGAAACTTAAGGGCAGTCTTGGCTGTAGCAACCATAAAATGATAGAGTTTAAGATCCTCAAGGCGTCAAAGAGAGGGCAAAGCAAGCTCACTGCTTTGGATTTAGAGAGAGCAGACTTCGTCCTCTTCAGGGATATTCTTGGCAGAGTGTCATGGGATAAAACCCTAGAGGGAAGAGGGGCCCAAGAAAGCTGGTCATTATTCAAGGACCACCTTCTCCAAGCCCAGGAGCAGTGCATTCCAAGAAGGAACAAGGCAGGCAAGAGTGCCAGGAGGCTGGTGTGGATGAACAAAGTGCACCTGGACTTACTTGGGCCAAAAAGGAGAGTCTATAAGTAATGGAAATGAGAATGGGCCGTGGGGGATGGGAGGACTACAAAGAAGTTGTTCAAGCAGCCAGTAGTCAGGTTAGGAAAGCAAAAGTGTGGATAGCATTGAACTTGGCTGGGGGCAAATAAGAAGATTTTTTTCAGGGACAGAAAGGCAGCTAATGAAGATGTGGAACCTCTACAAAAGGCGAATGGAGACCTGGTCATGACAGATACCAAGAAAGCTGAGGTGCTCAATGACTACTTTGCCTCTGTGGTCACTGGCAAGGGCTCTAGTTGTACCCAAGCTCCAGAAAACACAGTGGGTCTGCGTGTGTGAAGAGAAAGATCTGCCTGCTGCAAGCAAATAGCAGGTTTAGGACCATCTAAAGAACCTAAGGGTGCACCAGTTCATGGGGCCTAAAAAGATCCACCCATGGGTCCTGAGGGAACTAGCAGATGAAGTTGCCAAACCACTGTCCCTCACATTCAAAAAGTTGTGGCAATCTGGTGAAGTCTCTGCTGACTGGAAAAGGGGAAACATAACCCCATCTTCAAAAAGGGCAAAAAGAAGACCCCCAAAACCATTGGCCAGTCAGTCTCACCTCTGTGCCTGGCAAGAATGTGGAGCAGATCCTTCTGTAGGTCTTGCTAAGGAACACAGAAAATGAAGATGATGTGATTGGTGTTAAGTAACATGGCTTCACCAAGGGCAAAGGATACCTGATGAACCTGGTGGCTTTCTATGAGGGAGTTACAGCATCAGTGGAAAAGGGAGGAGCAACTGATATCACCTACCTGGGCTTTGTGTAAAGTGTTTGATACTGTCCTGCATGACATCCTGGTCACCAAATTGGAAAAGTATGGACTTCAGGAGTGGGCCACTGGCTGGATAAGGAATTGGCTGGATGGCCACAACAGCTCAGTCAACATCTCAATGGAGACCAGTGATGTGTGGCATCCCTCAGGGGTTGGTACTGTCAAATTCTGGAAAACATCAGACGTGGTTTGCAGGCAGATTTCACCACGCAAAAACATGGGAATCCTTTTCTACTCCAAACTTACAGTGGTACAGGAAAAGAGCTTCCTATTGCCCTTTCTTGCTATACCTAGACTTACGACTTTTGAGGAACCAATAAATCCTGCTATGGGAATTATGTGAACAATTTTACTAACTTGAACCATAAACTTGCTCTGGGTTACTCCCCAGGGAAATTTATTTCCCCTTAGGTTAGCAATACCTCATAAACCTTCTAAGAATCTCAATGTGAGTCTCAAGGTGAATATAATAATGGTGTTCTGGTTTAGCTGAGGTTTATAAAAGCTCTTTTGTATATTAAGAAACTTCTGAATAAGTCTGTTGTGATTTTTGTCTTATTTTTTAGATGACAGAGATGTGCTTGGGTTAGCAGCATATCACTTGGGTTCCTAGACAGATTTTTTTGGATGACTTTGGAAGTGGGTTATGGGTTGCTTTTGATTAAAAGTTTTTCTTAGAACAAGTGTCAAAAGTAATGACCCTGTGATGTAACATGTGTTTTCCCTTTTTGCAGGCTAGCATAAGCTTCATGGTTGCTTGAAAAGTGATAAATTTTGTCAGTACAGTGAGATGAAGATGGCACACTGAAGTGCTTCTTGGACATTTTGTTCTCATTATGTAATCTGTTTAGAGGCTGTATTGTGGTAAGGGAAGATCAGGACAGTTCTTGACCTTTCCTTGGATTTTTTTAGGGCATCTATTACTGCATAATAACAACCTCTGCCACCAAGCTTAGAAGTGCACAATTGTCAGTGCTGGAAGGGACCTCAAGGATCATCCAGTTCCAACTAGATCAGGTTGCTCAGAGCCCCATCCAGGTTGGCCTTAAAAACCTTGGGGATGAGGCTTCTACCACCTCCCTGGGCAACCTGCTTCACTCTCATGGTGAAGAGTTTCTTCCTGACATCCAATCTGAATCTATCCACTTCTAACTTTGCTCTGTGCCCCCCAGTCCTATCACTACCTGACAGCCTAAAAAGTCCCTCCCCAGATTTCTTGTAGGCCCCCTTCAGATACTGGAAGGCCACAATAAGGTCTCCTCAGAGCCTTCTCTTCTCCAGACATTTTAAACATACTTTTAGAAACAACTTTGTCTCAAAATGCTCTTTAAATTATTCTGTTTTGAATGAATGATAAAATCACCTTTGCTCAAATTTTATAGGATTATGATTTTTAATTGACCATCTTAATCATTTTCAAAGAAAGAAATAAGGAAAAAAAAAACCACCACAAACTAAAATAAAGTTTTGTGTCATTTCACTTGCTTTGCATTCTTTGATAATAGTCTCCCATTTTTCTTGTGATTAATTTCCTGTGAGCAAAAGGCTGGAATTTATCACTTTGGTCATCAAAATCAGTGCTTTAAAAAAAAAATAAACAGCATATTGTGTAATTCCTTTTGAAACATTTGCTAACTCTTAAACAGTTTGGGTTTTGTTCACAGTGTCATTGCAAAATTGGTTATCATTTTAGTGACTCGGTGTCTTCTGGTTCATAGCTTACCTTTATCTATGGCCTGTTTATGTTCACTTGTTTTCTGGGTGATTACCTTGTTCAATGTAAGCAGCTCCTATCCCTTCCTGGTATTCTCTTTGAATTGTTTCTAAACACCAATCCTCCCTTTTGCAAGACTGACAAAAGCAACCTCCTCTATACCACTCTCATTCTAATAGTTGGTTGCTGTACCTTTTCCACCAGTAGTTCATCTCTCTTGAAAAGCCTTGTGACATACTAGGTGAGACTTCACCAGGGCCTGGCTAAATAACCTTAATCCTTTTTTGCTGGGAGCATCTCATTTGGTATGTAGTAAAATGTCATTTGTATTGCATCCATGATAAAGTCATGCCCTCAGCTTCAGTACATTAAATTAGTTTAGCTTCTCTCTCAGCTGTAAATTCTCTTTCTGTTATGTTGTTGAAGATGTCTTGTCTTTTTTTTGTCTTTTTTCTTTTTTTTCTCCTCTTCCACTTGAGCAGGAGTTGAGTTGGGCATGAAGTGAATGATTCTGTTTGGCAAAGCTGACTACAACGCCGTAGCCCGTAACTCTGTCCAGCTGTTTAGTATTGCACAGAGTTAATTATCTGAAGTTATTATAGAGACTTGCTTCAGCATTTCAAGGGAAAATTTATCACAGAATCACTAAGGTTGGGAGAGACCTAAAAGATCATCAAGTCCAACCTGTCGCCACAAACCTCATGACTATCACAGTATCACTTAGGTTGGAACATGGCACCAAGTGCCACATCCAATCCCCTCTTGAACACCTCCAGGGATGGTGACTCCACCACCTCCCTGGGCAGCACATTCCAATGGTGAACGACTCTCTCAGTGAAGAACTTTCTCCTCACCTCGAGCCTAGGCTTATGTAATAAAATTCTCTGGAAGATTGGCCAGATGTTGATGAAAAATGTCAAATTGCAGATAAGAAGCAAATTGCAAATAAGGAATTATTCCTATTACAGGAATGATTATGTGTGGGGTTGTTTTGTTTCTTTTTCCACCCACCCCCCCAAATTCATTTGACCTTATTTTTACACTGTTAGACTTACAAATTAAAATCTGGAAATAATAAAAGTCCTATTGCCTTATTTCTGGTTTGTTTACTCCTAGAGCTCTTTCTGTATTTGGCTTTTTCAGCTGCTGAGGATGCAGTTTGGCATGACTGATTTGGTCAATCGAAGACTTCATCTGATATAATGATAGAAAAAGTGAGATCCATTTGGGAATGAAGAGAGTTATGTAAATAATGTCAATAAAAATTGGATTTCCGTTTTTAAAAAAAAAGTTAGGTGAAGATCCATATCAATAAGTTATTTTAAACAATAAAACAGGCAGATTATATGGATAGTCTTTAAATTCAAACAGAAATGCATTTTTGCCTGAGTGATGCAATATTCAGGCTGCTGAAGAAGTGTGGAAGACATCAAAACTGCATATATACATTTCAGTATTTAAAATACAGACAGCTCAACTAAACTTTAGAATGAGTTATAGAAGGAGAAACTGTAAGACTGCTTCTGACTTGTTTCAGAAAGATGTTGCTGCACTCTTTTCCACAAATTTAGGTCATTAACCATAGCACATAGTTTTCATTATGCAAAAAGGAACAGCTACTCATATTTAGCTGTCTATACTTTTGTGCAAGTCATAGAAAGCTATGCAATATTCAGTTTTACTGTGAGAGTGCTCTAAATGCTGCATAAACCAGACAGGAATACAAAGTGTTATGCATGTGCTCAACTCCATCAACTCCATTGTGGGAGTTTATATGGAGAATTAGTAAATTTTCCCTGAAAAGCATAAATGCTGCTCTTTAGGACTCATTTGTAATCAACAAGCAAGGATGATGCTGGTGATTAGAAAGGTGTGTTTGCAGGTTGACTTCTCACCAACCCTCTTGCATAACTTGTATTGAGTCAATCTATTTGTTAGCAAAGTAATTTGTGTGTACACTACAGTGTTATTAGTGTAAACTTGATGTTTGTGTTCAGAGTTTCAGTTTTTGATAGCTTGATGATATCCAGCATAGAGATGCTAGTGACTTTACATATAAATAATCTAATATGCTATGTCATATTAGATTAGCTATTAATAGATTATTACACAAATATCAGCATTCATACACATAAAAAAAATAATTACATTGCAGTTTATACTTTCTAGCATGCCATAAGCACTTGTTACTGAAAAAAAATGCAGCTTAGAGAGGCAGTGCCTGGAAACCAGTTAATGAATGTAGAATTGCAGCTTAAACTCATGAGCCTCTTCACTGAACAGAAGAATCAGAGGAAAAGGAAGTAATCTTAACTGTAATATCAGATAAAAATTGAAATGGAATTTAAAATAACTTTCAGATGAAGCAAGCTGTATGGTGGTGTGTGCTAGCCTTGGATAAATAACTTTATAATGGCAGCCAATTTAGGTTAAGAGTTAGGAGACTGCTCCCATTTGGAAGTCCTTGTCCACAGTGTCTATTCTTCTGACATAATCTGCAAGAGGCTGTAAGTGAATTATTTCTTCCATTTCCCTGGAAGAACTGGCTGCCTGATCATCACAGGCTCTTTTGAATAGACTGGCTTCTACAGGAGATACTTACCTCCTGGATTGCCTTTTTTGTGACTTATGTCAGCAGCCAGGAAGACAGAAGAGAGAGGAAAAAAATCCAGGAAATTTCAGGGCCGCAGGCAATAAGTCACTTAACCTTTCTGTCTGTTTTATTGCTATGATAAAGTATTTTACAATTGTGTTTTATTCTTCAGTCATAACAGCTATTGTGAATGGTTTTATTTGGCATCTCTTTACAGTTATTAATGATGTGATGTAAAATGTGGATTTAAGTGCCAGTTTAATGAGTTGCTATCAAATTATCCTTCTGTGAGTTCTCAGCGACTGAGTAGGTATTCTTGCAGTTAAATAACTAAAGAAACTGTAGTCATAAACTGATTTCTTTTTTTAGTTCAATAATTTTAGTTTACTAGTAAAGTATCTGTCTGTATCTACCTTGTGTTACATACATCTCACAACTCACAGTGCTTTGGTTTCTGCCAGGCTTCTCCAGGCGGTTTCCTCATGATTGAGTACAGGTGTTCCTCATGCAGCGGAAGTAGCTGCAGCACCAAATTCTCATCAGCTAGCTCTGCTGGGACAATGTTGAGGTTGAGAGAGAATTAATCATAACTCTTAATTTCATATTTTCTGACAGAGCTTGGGCTTTTTCAATTATTTTGTTTCATGTGTGTGCTGAACTCACACATGGGAGAGCGTGAGGCGCTGCTTGGCAAGCGTAACAGCAATGTATTCGCGGTTTAATCAAGAATAGCTGATAATAGTCTAATAACTGTATCCATTTGCATTTATTTTGATATATTGGTTTAAAATTACTTCTTAAAACAAGTCCCTAGCTATTGGTGTATTTAGAATTCTAGTGAAAATGATTTTATGTACTTGAAACTGCTGTGCATTACCAATCGTGAGCCTTAAACCTACATTTTTCTGTACATCTGTTCCAGGATCTAATTCTTGGCTCGTACCAGAAACGAAAGGAGCAATTGTGCAAGGTGGATATGGCCACACTAGTGTCTATGATGAGCTGACAAAATCTATTTATGTCCATGGTGGATACAAAGCATTACCTGGCAATAAATATGGGTTGGTGGATGATCTTTACAGATATGAAGTTAACACTCGGACATGGTAAGTGAGATTTGTAACATGAGAAACTAAGTTATCTGTTACTGCAAAAGAAAACCGAAGCAGAGAAAGGTAGAGTAAGGTTCTAGTAAAGTCACACAGACAGTTCCAACTCGGTTTTTTATGTAGCAGAACATTATGTATGTTCTGCAATGAAAGGGAAGAACTGTGGTAAGAGATTAGACTTTACCCACTGGATTAATGGAGCTGAGAGGCTGGGCTAATGACACTAGCAATAAAATGTTTACTGTAACTGTGATATCATGTAATCAGTATTCAAAGCGCTCAGTGAGGCAGCTGAGCCTGAATGTACCACTGGCCGGGTGGGCTATTGGGAAGAGGTGGGACCATGGCTGGTCTTCCTTGTGCCTGGGTACATGGCTTTCTTCACACTGGCATTTGCCTCTCCTCGCTGTCTATTTTCTCTTGCACACACTCTTGCCTGATCTGGCTGAGGTTCATACACTTTTCTGCCTCAATATACAAAGCTGATTACTTGTTCTATTCAATGGCATGTGGGTTTTCATTTCTCCATATTAATTAGGCGTAAGCTTTATGCTTTTCGGAATGTGAGGGGGTGACATTTTAATCCCTAGTGTGAACATTATTTCTAATACTTGATGAAGAATTACAGTACTTGTAATATCTGCTTTGGTTTTTGTTACTTGCATACTCCTGCAGTTTGGCAATTGGAGAGCAATATGGTGCTAGGCTTAGATAATGGACTGAAACAGTGGAAGCACCTGCTGGCTCCTGGGTATTTCTATCACCATCATGATGCTGTATGCAGCTCTTGGCATCCATGCAGTTAACATGGACTGATGTTTGCAGATAAATGTATGCGTGCATAAATAAATTCAGGGTAGTGTGCTGAGATGGTCACGTAAATTGTCTGGACAGTTCAGAAGGTTGCTTTCATCACAGACGACACAGTCTCAAGCTGTGCCAGGGGAAGGTTAGGCTCGAGGTGAGGAGAAAGCTCTTCACAGAGAGAGTTGTTAGCCATTGGAATGTGCTGCCCAGGGAGGTGGTGGAGTCACCATCCCTGGAAGTGTTCAAGAGGGGATTGGACGTGGCACTTGGTGCCATGGTTTAGTAGTCATGAGGTCTGTGGTGACAGGTTGGACTTGATGATCTTTGAAGTCTTTTCCAACCTTACTGATTCTATGATTCTGTGATCAGTGGTGCTAATCAGTAGTGAAGTGCATGGCCAAATTTGCAAACTTGGTCTGTATTACAATTCCACTTCTGCTGAATCTTAGAGAAAGGTTATTTTCACCAGGAGGGATGAAACTTGACACACAGCGTGCAATAATTAGGGGAAAACAAACTCTGTAGAATATGGGAGTTGGACTGGGGCAATGCAGTTGGGTAACAAGTAGAAGAGGGAGTAGCCCAAAGAAAAACTGCTGTTCCATCCACTGTGGAGAAGAGGAGAGAGTCCTCAGTTTTTCCTGAAACACTGTATGGCTCTTTAGGCTTTTAGTGATCGAGACAACTATTTGTAGACAGCTGCAAGGCAGAATAATAAAGACAGAGCCTAGTGTATAGCAATTAATGTAAATTAGGAGGTAGGAGCTGTGGAAAACTGGTAAAGCGAAAGACATCTATAGTCTTTTTGTAGTATATTATCATTCTTTCAACTCAGAGCAGCAGTATTCCTCCATTACTGGTTGAAACTAACTGTTAAAGGTAATGTTTTGTTCTGCTTCCCTGTCATTCCTAATTTTGTATGATGCTAACTGATGAGTTGAAGTGATACAGATCCAAGCTAGAGGAGGGTAGATTTAGATTACACGTTAGGAAGAGGTTCTTCACTATAAAGGTGATGAGACACTGGAACAGTTTCCCTGAAGAGGTGGTGGAAGCCCCATCCCTGGAGGTTTTTAAAGCCAGGCTGGATGTGGCTCTGGGCAACCTGATCTGGTGTGAGGTGTCCTTGGCCATGGCAGGGGAGTTGAAACTAGATGATCCTTGGGGTCCCTTCCAACCCTGACAGTTCTATGATGCTATGAAATACCATAATTTCCTCAGGAGTTACCATAAATATTCTGTATCAAGCCAGTTCTTGATTAGAAAAAGACATTTGTGTGATGCTCCATTTTCCAAGTATCTTAATCAGTAATACACAACCAAAATGCAAATCACTTAGACAAGAAGGGCTAACAACAGAAATGAATTGGTGGGTATGCTGGTGACTTGAAGGAATTATCATGTTTTAAAGCAATTAAAAAAATAATCTTATGTGCTTTCATTCAATCTGGTATTTGTTTTGTTACTTACTAGAGGTAGGGGGGATCTATTTAAATGATATGATGATAACTTAATGCCTTCCTCTCAGCTTGTTTACACAGATGGTGTCTTAACACTTAAAACCCCATCTTGATCATTGATTAATTTACACCATTATGCCAAAGCAATGAGACACACTTTGCACCTATGATGATGTAAAAATATTAAACAGATGTCATCAGTGTGACTCGAGAGTGACAGAATTATTCAACTGGAAGAACGTCAGATCAGTATGTTTGCTACAGGAAACTAATGGCAAAGCAGTTTAATTGAGGTTGTGAGCAGCATGCAGTCAAGTGAGAGTGTGAACTTGGAAACACAAGACTTCTGAGAGACCTGAAAGGTTACTATGGGAATGTAACTAGCATTCTGTACTGGTGATCTAATCACCTCTTCACAAACACATCTACAGCTGGTCTACTTAACTAATTCAAGCTGGCAAATCTCGCAAATGGTTATTCTTTCCCTTGGTAAGATTTGTTTGCTGTGATTGAATCAAGTTTGTATTCTGTTCTTTTTACTAGTTCCATCCACACCTGCCACTTTAAAATTGTGGCATTGATAGCTCTTGGCTGCTGTTGAGCCCATGTTATTACTCTAGCAGAATGCAGACCACACAGGCACAGGATGAAATGAATGAAGGGAGATGAAAGATTAAATCTGCATGGACTAGGCTGTTTTTTTTTTTTGGTGGTGAGATTTGGTATGTTTGAGTTTGCCAGCCTGAATATATTTATAAAGCAGTGCAAGTGTTTTTCATCCTACCTAGAAAGACCTCTGCCATTTCTTTTCCAAGCCTGAGTGTTGAGTTGATAAATAAATAAAACTTCCCCTTTTTTTCAATACTCTGAGTCATCTAAAGACTCTTTTAGGCTTCTAAAAAAATTTTATTGCATTCCTTGAGGAAAAAAAACAACAAACCAGCAACCCCATGCAGTGCTACAGGCTGGGGTCAGAGTGGCTGGAGAGCAGCCAGGTAGAGAGTGACCTGGGGGTACTGGTCAATGGTAGGCTGAACATGAGCCTGAAGTGTGCCCAGGCAGCCAAGAGGGCCACTGACATCCTGTCCTTTATCAGGAATATGTGGCCAGCAGGAGCAGGGAAGTCATTCTGCCCCTGTACTCAGCACTGTTTACACCGCACCTCGAGTACTGTGTCCAGTTCTGGGCTCCTCAGTTTAGGAAGGAGGTTGTCTTGCTGGAATGAGTCCAGAGAAGGGCAACGAAGTTGGTGAAGGGTTTGGAACACAAGCCCTATGAGGAGAGGCTGAGGGAGGTGGTGTTGCTTAGCCTGGAGAGGACACTCAGGGGTGACCTTATTGCTCTCTACAGCTACCTGAAGGGGGGTTGTAGACAGGCAGATGTTGGTCAGGTTGCACCAGGGGAGGTTCAGACTGAAGGTTAGGAAGAAGTTCTACACAGAGAGAGAGATTGGTCATTGGAATTGGCTGCCTGGGGAGGTGGTGGAGTTGCCATCATTGGAGGTGTTTAGGAGGAGACTTGATGGGGTGCTTGGTTGCATGGTTTAGTTGATTAGGTAGTGTTGGATGATAGGTTGGACACGATGATCTTGAAGGTGTCTTCCAACCTGGTTTATTCTATTTTATTCTATTCTAAAACCAACCAAATACAAAGCAGCAGCAGCAGCTACAACAACAGCAATAAACTGCAAAGCAACAGCAAACCCCAAAACCAAACCACTGTCACTAAGGATGTATAAGAATAGGATATAATGGTGCAAATGGGTTTTCAGTCAGTTTCAAGTATAATTTACTTGATCTTTAATCACTTATGAAGAATGTGAGCGTGATACACTTTATTTCAGCCAGGTTACTTGACAAACTTTTTTAATTAAAAAAACCCCATAGCATTTTAAATGAGTGATGAATATTTGTTCTAACATGAAAGAAAAATAATCACAGTATCACCAAGGTTGGAAGAGACCTCAAAGATCGAGTCCAACCTGTCACCACAGACCTCGTGACTAGACCATGGCGCCAAGTGCCATGGCCAGTCCCCTCTTGAACACCTCCAGGGACGGTGACTCCACCACCTCCCTGGGCAGCACATTCCAGCAGCGAACAACTCTCTCAGTGAAGAACTTCTCCTCACCTCGAGCCTAAACTTCCCCTGGTGCAGCTTGAGACTGTGCCCTCTTGCTGGTTGCTAGAGAGAAGAGACCAACCCCTTCCTGACTACAGCCACCTTTCAGGTAGTTGTAGAGAGCAATGAGGTCTCCCCTGAGCCTCCTCTTCTCCAGGCTAAACAATCCCAGCTCCCTCGGCCTGTAATCTCAGAAACAATCTGAATACATCTCATCAGAGTACTAAATGTTTTACTTTAATGTCTTCTTTGTATATTATATTGTTCTAATGTATAATGTTTTTTGTATGTTCACAATTTCCCACATGTTAATGTGTATGAATTTGTTTTTATGTTTTGTAGGACTGTTTTGCAAGATACCTTAATTCAGCTGCTGTTCTTATATTTTGTAGGACTATTTTGAAAGAGAGTGGTTTTGCAAGATACCTTCATTCAGCTGTCATAATCAATGGGGCTATGCTCATTTTTGGAGGAAACACTCACAATGATACTTCCCTGAGTAATGGTGCAAAGTGTTTTTCTGCTGATTTTCTGGCATATGATATAGGTATGTATTTGAGTTTTAAATACCACACCGTTTCTGAAGTCCAGCTAGTGTGATTCTTTAAAGTCTTGATCCCAAACACCTTCAATTTATTTATAAATTGCATATAAACTTAATCCCAGGCTTCTGTTCTGTTTTTGGTTTGTGGGATCAAGGATAACAGCTAAAATGATCAGGTTAAGAAAAAAAGTGCCTTATACTGTCTTACAATCACAGCATCACAGAATTTCAGGGGCTGGAAGGGACCTTGAAAGATCATCCAGTCCAATCCCCCTGCCAGAGCAGGTTCACCTACACCAGATCACACAGGAACACATCCAGGCAGGTTTTGAAGATCTCCAGGCTCCCCAGAGATGTTGTGGAGTTTCCTTCCCTGGAGACTTTCAAAAGCCTGGATGTGTTCCTGTGTGGCTTGCCCTAGGTGATCCTGATTTGGAAGGGGCTTGGATTCAATGATCTCTGGAGGTCCTTTCCACCCCCTAACATTCTGTGGCTCTGTGACTCAGGGAGGGAGACTCTACAGCCCCCCTGGGCAGCCTGTTCCAGTGCTCTGTCACCCTCACAGGGGAAAAAAAAATTCCTCATGTTTGTGTGAAACTTCCTATGCCTCAATTTCCACCCATCGCCCCTTGTGCTGTCACTGGGCATCACTGAGCAGAGCCTCCATCCTCTCAGGACTCATCCTTTACATCTTTATAAACATTGATGAGGCCACCTCTCAGTCGCCTCTAAGTTAAAGAGCTGTCAGCTCCCTCAGGCTCTCCTTGTACGGAAGATGTTCCATTCCCCTAATCATCCTCATGGCTCTGTGCTGGACTCTCTCAAGCAGCTCAGTGTCTTCTTGAACTGAGGGGCCTGGAACTGGACATAGTATTCCAGATGCAGCCTCAGCAGTGCAGAGTAGAGCGGGAGGAGAACCTCTCTTGACCTAGGGGAGGCTTAGGATGGATGTTAGGGACAAATTCTTCATAGAGAGAGTGATTGGCCATTGGAATGGGCTGCCTGGGGAGGTGGTGGAGCTGCCGTCACTGGAGGTGTTTAAGAAGAGACTTGATGGGGTGCTTGGTGCTGTGGTTTAGTTGATTAGATAGTGTTGGATGATACGTTGGACTTGATCTTGAAGGTCTCTTCCAACCTGGTTTGTTCTGTTCTGTTCATCACACCCCTTCTAATCCACCCCAGAATGGCACTGGCCTTCTTGGCCACAAGAGCACATTGCTGACTCATGGTCATTCTTCCATCCACTAGGACCCCCAGATCCCTTTCACCTTTACAGCAGATCCATCCTCAACCTATACTGGTGCATGGAGTTGTTCCTTCCCAGGTGCAACACTCTGCACTTGCCCTTATTGAACAATACGAATAGTGGTTATGTTGCTACTTGATGTGCAAGAGTTGGTGCATTTTGGTGTTAGGAAAGTGTGCTTAGTTTCATGGGACAGAAGATGAGGCATGACAGGGATCTGGGTAACCTGACCTAGTTGAGGATGCCACTGCTTACTGCAGGGGGTGTTAGACTACATGACCTTTGGAGCTCCCTTCCAACCCAGACTATTCTATGACAGACTTAATGACAGATGGTGCTAAAAAAAACCCCAATCAACAGTTTATTTCTGAAGCACCAAAGCATGCTGATATGCAGTATGAATGTCAAAATAGAGACTTTATTCCCAGTTACCTGAATTCAAAAGCAGAAGTTAGTACCAACTAAAGAACCTCACAAAACTTTGCCAACAATGGATTAGGTCTGTCATTCAGGGAGAATGAGATAACTGGAGAAGGCTCCGAGGTGACCTAATTGTGGCCTTCTAGTATCTGAAGGGGGCCTACAGGAAGCCTGGGGAAGGACTTCTCAGGATCTCAGGTAGTGATAGGACTAGGGGGAATGGAATGAAGATGGAGGTGGGGAGATTCAGGCTAGATGTGAGGAGGAGGTTCTTCACCATGAGAGTGGTGAAGCCCTGGAATGGGTTGTCCAGGGAGGTGGTTGGGGCCCCGTCCCTGGAGGTGACCAGGCTGGATGAGGCTCTGGCCAGCCTGATCTAGTGTGGGGTGTCCCTGCCCATGGCAGGGGGGTTGGAACTAGATGATCCTTGTGGTCCCTTCCAACCCTGACAATTCTATGATTCTATCTCATGCTGACTATCATAGTATCATTCAGGGTTGGAAGGGACCACAAGGATCATCTAGTTGCAACCCCCCTGCCATGGGCAGGGACACCCCACACTAGATCAGGTTGCTCATAGATAACATTTAATGGAACGTGGTGCAAGTCATACATACAAGTCTTCTCCATGCTGAAGGAAATGACAGTAGCATGACAGTGGCTTCTGTGTGAGTCATGTGGCTGTGGAAGTGGCCTCTGCACTCCTGGTGAAAGGATGGTGCTGCTCACCAGGCCCTGCATTTTTTTGGTAGTATTTTGGCAACGTACATTTAAGAAAACCAAACCCACAAGTGGTATTAGGACTGACTGAAGCACGAGGAGTCTTTAGGAGACAGTGGTATATTTAATTTTGCACAAGAGTGGCTGAGTGCAGGAAAGATTGCTGCTTATAAATATATGATAAGAGTACACTTTGGAGGGAAACTGTTAAGGTAAAAGACAGTCTCAAGACGAGACTACCTGGCTGTAAGCATTCAGTCAGTAGAATGGTTCCAGCCATTAGAGCTGTGCAGTTATGGAAAAGCCTCCCAATAGGATTGTGGAGGCTGTAAATCTAAGAGAATTTAATGAGTCCATAATCTGTTTCCTGTCTTGTTTACTGCCACTGCTGTTCTTGCCATAAATACTTTTTCCCTTCCCTAATGTTCGTGTTCATGTTTTATGTATGGGCTGCAATATAAACAAACAGGTCATATTTGGGCTAAAAAGCCACTTGTCCTGGGAAGGAAAAAATAGGAAATGTCAGAGCAGTCTGAGAAATGTGCATGATCCTGTTGAGAATAGCCTGTGGATAATGCCTGGATCTATTTTTGGCAAGCCTTTATCAGCTGATTACAAGACGAGCTGATGGCTCTTTTATGGCTTTCTGTATAGATATCCATGCAATGTGTTTGTTTTCCTATTGAAATAATCAGAAAACTGAATACATGGAACATGTATGTTTTATTTCCTGCCACTTTCACTGAGTCTGTGAATAATGGCTTTTCAGAACAGTGGATTTTTTTTTCATCTGTATCCCTGTATTACATATTGTGTAGCTTCTTGTAGGCACCTTGAGTACTGTGTCCAGTTCTGGGCTCCTCAGGAGGATGTTGACTTGCTGGAGTGTGTCCAGAGAAGGGCAACAAAGTTGGTGAGGGGCTTGGAACACAGCCCTATCAGGAGAGACTAAGGGAGCTGGGGTTGCTTAGCCTGGAGAAGAGGAGACTCAGGGGTGACCTTCTTGCTCTCTACAACTACCTTAAGAGGGGTTGTAGACAGGCAGAGGGTGGTCTCTTCTCCCAGGCAGCCAGTACCAGAACAAGAGGACACAGTCTCAGGCTGTGCCAGGGGAGGTTTAGGCTGGATGTTAGGAAGAAGTTCTACACAGAGAGAGTGATTGCTCATTGGAATGGGCTGCCCAGGGAGGTGGTGGAGTCACCATCACTGGAGGTGTTCAGGAGGAGACTGGATAAGGTGCTTGGTTCCATGGCTTAGTTGATTAGGTGGTGTTGGGTGATAGGTTGGGCATGATGATCTTGAAGGTCTCTTCCAACCTGGTCTGGTCTGGTCTGGTCTGGTCTATTCTGTTCTATTCATCTGATGGTGTATGCCATTGAATTTATTCTTGCTTCAATTTACACCTGTTTTTAATTCTTAATAAAACAGAGCTCCTTCCTCATTTTAGAGGAAAAAGACTACTTATTGTTCTCCATTTATTTGTAGAGTGTGCACTTGAGAATAAACAGTGTGAGCCCCAGGATCTGGATAAGAATTTCACACACAGGGAGATTTTCTTATTCTACTTCATAATGTTGTATGCTGTTATTTTATTTTTTTAGATCAAGCAGTATAATTGTTTTTTTTCCTGGTTGATTACAGTGTTTTATATGGCATTCATATCTTCCTATGAGTCACATTCTCCTTGTGTTAAAAACCTGATGAAGTGCAAGAGAAAGTGATGTAGTAAATACTCTTTAAAAAAAAAAAATATAAAGCTATGATGATTGAGTTGATTTGGACTTAATTTTCTGTATTGTTCATTTCACCAAATTAAATATGCAGTCTCACAGTACACATCAAAGACATACCTTTCCAGAAAAGAGTAAATACTTCCCCCTCCACCCCCCCCCAAGAATTAAATAATTATGGAACAAGCATATTTCAGAATTTTATTTACTTTTTATCACAAATTTTTGAACAATGCTTGGAAGGAAAAAAAAAACATGTGATGCTATCAGCATCATGTTTCCTGGATACCTTGCAAGTGATGAAGTGTTATGCTCTGTCTTGTAAAAAATGGGTGCTGTCTGTAAAGCAGCTGTATCCTGGAGATAGAGCCTATACTATTTATGTTCAAGTTGGGCTATAGAGTGCTTCTGATTATATCTCTTATTATATGTGGCATAGTCTTATGGATAGATTACTTCAGCCTTTTCCTGTCCATGAAAACACTTACTGTTTTTCATATTAATGTGCAATAAGTGTTTGGGTGGATTCATCTCAGTTAAGTTTAGCTGTCTAAAAGATTAGTTTCTCATACAATCTGGTAATCCAGACTCTCCTCTGGTTAATGGTGGGAGATAAGTACCTCCAGAGAGCAATTAATTTTACCAAGCTTACAAGAGGGCTACTTTTTTTTTTGGGTCTTTTTCTTCTTTTCTGGCATCAATCTTTGCTTTCTAGGTGCTAAACTTAGTCTGCAAGCATAAATTTAGGCAGTTAAATCCGTGTGTCATGAGCCCAGAGCACAATTCAATCATTTTAAATGTTGCTGCATGTGAATATATTTGTTAACACTGAAATTTCAGAGATGGAGATGTTCCTGAGTTCCTGCAGTTTCAGTGTATGAAGTATTCAGACTGTCTTTTGTTTTAAGTATATATATATATATATATATATATATATATATATATATAAAAATATATATATATGTCATTTACTAGGATACCTGGATACTTTATAATTGTGTAGAGAAGGACTGACAGGAGATCTCTATAAGAGCCAAACCAAGTTGTTGGAACATGGCTTCTATGATGGAGAGAGACTTTACAAAGGCCTGTAGCAATAGAATGAGGGACAATGGCTTCAAACTATGGAGGAACAGATTTAGATTGGATGTTAGGAACAGGTTCTTTACTGTGATGGTGGTGTAACACTGGAACAGGTTGCCCAGGGAAGTGGTTGGGGCCCTGTCCCTGGAGATGTTCAAAGTGGGGCTTGTCTTAGGGCACTGGGCAACCTGATCTAGTTGAGGATGCCTCTGATGACTGCAGAGGGGGTTGGACTAGATGACCTTCAGAGGTATCTTCCAATCCAGACCATTCTATGATTCATTCTGTTGCTACAACAAACAAGTTTAAAAGTTTTCATTAAGAAGTTTTGTGAAAATCTCTGTCCCTGCATCAGCTGGATTGCTTCATCCTGATTTCTTCACAGAACCGTGATTTTGGAAGGCAAGCCTTCTTTTTATGAAAGCTTATGCTGATTTTTAGGAGTAGATGAAGTTCCCTATCTGTTGTCTAATTCTGTCTGTTCTTATATTTTCCTTTAGAAATGGAAGCATAGAATCATAGAGTCAATGAGGTTGGAAAATACCTGAGAGATCATCAAGTCCAACCTGTCACCCAACACCTCATGACTAACTAAGCATAGCACAATGGTTTACCAGATCTCCCCACAAACCTTTTAAAAAAGTTCTATGATTTTGTGATTCTACTTCCATGCAGCTTTCTCCTAGTAGCAGCTGCATTTCATCACTGTGTGTATAACATGTAAAGAGAGCATACCAGCATAATCTGATGCTGGATTCTGCTTAGTATGTATGGCTGGGCTGCAGATGTGTGACTGAGCAGAACTGGCATTTCAAATCTGTTTAAATACTCTCAAATGGAGAAATGATTTGATAATGTAAACAAAGTAGGTAGTTTTTTCTACCTTTTCTTAATGCATAGCTCCTGTCTACAACTACCTGAAGGGAGGTTGTAGCCAGAAAGGGGTTGGTCTCTTCTCCCAGGCAATCAGCACCAGAACAAGAGGACACAATCTCAAACTGCACCAGGGGAGGTTTAGACTCGAGGTGAGGAGAAAGTTCTTCACAGAGAGAGTTGTTAGCTGTTGGAATGGGCTTCCCAGGGAGGTGGTGGAGTCTCTGTCCCTGGAGGTGTTCAAGAGGGGATTGGACATGGCACTTGGTGCCATGGTTTAGTAGACATGAGGTACTGGGTGACAGATTGGACTTGATGATCCAACCTTAATGATTCTATGATCTATGATTCTATGAAAGAGGTTGTCACTAAACTGGTCTGCCAGTGCAGAAATACAAATGTGATCCTTGGAAGTAAGTTATGGAACAGTGGTTGCACATTTTTTAGAGACTGTCCTAACATCTTTTCCTCTTTATTTCTAGGAATATTAAATTTTGGTGTGGGTTTTTCTCCTTCTTTTTTCCTTCTGCTCAGTGGAACAGTGTTAACTTGGAGTAGTAGAGTTACCTAGCTTGAACAGTTAGGGCACTTTCCTCAGGGGTAAAGATCTATGGGTTTAAATGCTATTGGGTAGGAAATGAACCTGTTGCTCCTATGTCTTGGATCAGTACTCTAAATAGTATTAAACTATATAAAATAAGTATTTTTTTAATAATATTTTGAAGTATGAACCATTTCCATTCTTTCTAGGGAAAAATGAGAGTATCACTTAGAGTTCCATCTGCAAGTTCTGGGCAGGCATGGTGCCATCTGTTCAGTCTTGAATGCAGTATTGGGGCATGGCAGGGTTGGGGAGGAAAAGGAAGATGAGGTGTAAATAAGCTTGGTTTCTGTTCAAAGCTTACTGTTTTTCATCTGAGCTTCTATGATATTTACTGCTAAGGGAATAGTTTGGTTCCTTGATGTTCTTTTATAGTCTGCAAAGTTTTGTAGTGTTTTAGGGTCATTCTTAGTGTCTTTCTAGTTGTTGGAAAAAACTGATATGACCATAATACATGTAATAAATCAGATGAAGGAAGAGGAGACTCACTGCCTTTAAAATAACAGCTGGTAGAGGTCCAGTTCTCTTAGACTTTTGTAAATCTAAAACTTTGACTGGAGACAACTTGTATTATCTTTTAAACAGCATCATGAACATAATTCAGACTTGAATTTAATGGAGCTGTGTTACCATGCTTCTGCTTCAGTTCTGCCTTTAGGTTCAAGTAACATTGTTTAAAATCAGACGTGAATGGTAAGTGCAGACTTCATACTGAACTCCACTCCTGAATAGATTTTTAATGGCATATTCAGCTACATGTCTCAAGAGCAAAAGTCACATCCAGGATGACCAGAATGACCTAGGATGCTATTTGCCCTATTTTTTCTTTAGTCACACTTCGGTACATCTGATGTCAGTTAAATATTCTAAAGTAAATCTTATGTTTGTGTATTCTACTGTTGTGGCAACATGGATGAGAAATGTAGTTATTACCTTTCTACACATTCATACTGGAAGAAATTCCAGTAATGTATGAAGACAGTATACTACTATAATATATGCTATGTACAACAGCATATTCCTTTTGCTTTACTGTGTAGGCTCTTACAGTACCTTTGTATTGATGTAACTGATTGTATTTTCAGTGATCTCATCAATGTAGCCTTAATGGTCCCCAGTGAATTCTTAGGAACTCCTTCTCTGTGTCTCTGTCTCTTAGAGAGAGCTTAGATTCCTATCTGAGTTGTGCAATTGTGACATTTTCCTTACTGCTGCAACACTGACAACTTTTCTGTAAAATGTCTCAGTCATCCTTTCTGATACCAGTCATGCAGTATTACCAGCAGGATGTAGGTGAGAAGGATACAGTTTACTGGGTAAAGTATAGCATGTTGAGACCTGTCTTGTTAGAGTATAGTCCCTGGAGTGTGCTACCCTGTACAGAATTCAGCTGGGCTTACTCCTCTGCCAGCGTCAGATGGATCACCTCAAATGTGGTCTGTGTTTCATTGTGAAGTTGTGTGGTGGATCAAATTGTTCTCAGAGCCACTTCTGTTTCTTCTGCTAACTCAGGAGGAGTATGAACCTTTTTCTTATAATGACACAGTGTAGTACAACTTCTTCTTGAAGAAGAAGACTTCCTAACAGAAAGAAAAGCCCCTGTATTCCTTATGGTCCTTTTCAGTGACTAAGAATTCTGCTAATCAGTTTGGAATGAATAGTACCACTCCATCTGCTTAGTAACTGTTTCTACTGAGAGCAGTGTATGCTTCAAAGTGCTTGCTATGTGTTATGCCCAAATACATACAGACACAATGGTAAATGCAACCAACCCCATATCTTCCAGTTACTCTCTGTGTAATAGAATCAATAAGGTTGGAAAAGACCTCAAAGATCATCAAGTCCAACCTGTCACCCATGACTGCTAAACCATGGCATACCTTAAGAATGCATGAGATGTTACAGAGAAAAGTATTTTACTCTTTACTCCTTACAGCTTGCATCCTTATTAGACTTAATACAACAGATAAAATGCACAGAAGGCTGTAGTATCAATAAACAGTGTTGAAAATCACACTGTCTTTGCTGTTTGCCACTTTCTTCTTGCAACTGTACAGTGAATCTGGAAATTTGGGTACTGTGAAATGCTCAATAGTAGTTTGAAGACGACAAAGAGGGATAGATTCTATGTGATGCTTTACCAAAATGCACCAAAAAGCCCTGGTTAACTCTTTTTTATTAACCAATCTGTACAGAGTTAAAGCTGGGCTAAAGCTGAGCAAAAGTGGTATTCTTGCACAATGCTCTGCTCAGTGTTCAGTAGTCATTGAGAAGGCTAGGAGGAGATAAGAGAGAAGGCTATTTGTAACCTGCTTCCCTCCCCTTTTTCCCCCTGTACTCTATTGAAAAGAGCTGCCAGTTTGACAAATACCATCATCGAGAAAGGAATTATTATATCTCCAGCCCTCAAGGGTTTCTTATCTCAGAACCAGCTTTTATTATCATTTTACAGTTTTCCTGTGGCATTAAATCCCTCCTGTTCTTAAATAAATTTCTGGAAATATTATCTATTTGTATATATGTTTGTAAAAATACAGCAACTGATGTGCAGTGCTCTACCGACACCAGATGAAAATGTATTGTGGGGTTTGAAAACCAGCTCCCTTTTACCACCAAAGGTGTATGAGCACTAACCTGCCTTTTCTGATAATGTGCAATGACTTGGAGCAGCAAGAACTTGATTTGAAGGTAGAACAGCAAAATTTTGTTATCTGGTTTTAGCGTAAAAATGCTATTTCCACTAAATGATGTGGCTCTTAGCCTGAAATCCTTACCTTATTCACGGAGACATCACATGCCAGCCTTCACAGAATCATAGAATCAACCAGGTTCAACCTAATAACCTAACACCTCATGACAACTAAACCATGGCTTTAAGTGCAACATCCAATCCTTTTTTGAACACCTCCAGGGACGGTGACTCCACCACCTCCCTGGGCAGCACATTCCAATGATCAATTATTCTTTCTGTGAAGAACTTTCTCTTCACCTCGAGCCTAAACCTCCCCTGGCACAGCTTGAGACTGTGTCCTCTTGTTCTGGTGCTGGTTGCCTGGCAGAAGAGACCAAACCCAACCTGTGTGCAACCTCTTTTCAGGTAGATGTAGACAGAAATAAAGTCTCCCCTGAGCCTTATCTTCTCCAGGCTAAACAACCACAGCTCCCTCAGCCTCTCCTCACAGGGCCGTGCTCCAGACCTCCCCCCAGTCTCATTGCCCTTCTCTGGACATGTTCAAGTGTCTCAATGTCCTTCTGAAAGGAGGGGCCCAGAACTGGCCGCAGTACTCAAGGTATGGCCTAACCAGTGCTGGGTACAAGGGGAAGAATGACTTCTGTGCTCCTGCTGGCCACACTATTTCTGATACAAGCCAGGATGCCACTGGCCTTCTTGGCAATTGCTTAACACAGCCTTATGCTGTGTTATGGGGAATTCACAACTTTTATATTCAATACTCCTCATACCTTCATCTGAAGCTTATGATTGCAAGGGATTAATTTGTGCTCCAGTGCTGTGGTCTCTTCTGGTGAAACTGTTTCAGGAACAACATCTGTCTGGCATGTATGTACTTCCAGTTAAGTGGAGGAAATTAAAAAACCCAAATCAACACAATTGTGAAAGATGGTAATAATGTTAGCAGTGATAGTGACAGAAGGTAGAAGTTCAGAAAGAGGTAAGATTTTGAGGATGAATTTGTCCTCTAAGACAGCAAATTAAACTTACTCTACTTTCATATTCTTCAAACTTCCAAGTTCATTGACTCTGCATCTGATGTTGAAGTTACGACTCTCTGTGTTACCCTGGTAACAATGTGCTTTCAGTTTCTGTTTCGAGTTTACAAAAGAATGTAATTGGTTTGTCTGCCACAGCCACAGTCTCAGTTTATGGGCTCAGGCTGTGATTCTGTGGAAGCTGCAGTCAGCCTGGTGGTGTATTACTGTGGTTTTGCCTGTAGCTGTGCCGTCCTGCCCCCTCTCCTGCGCCAAGCCCACCCTTCTGTGACCTTGCTTTCAGCATGGCGTGCTAACAGGTTGCTAACTGTATCCACGACAAAGTGATACTGTGAATATTTTTCTGCATTGGAAGTGTGAGAAGAGCAGCACTAGCAAGGATGAACTGTCCTGACAGAGAATAAGAACAGAATTTATGTAGCTAGCGGTTAGAGTGACTTAGGCTCTTACTGACACCAGCCTGGAGGACACATTGTACCTCTTGAATTTCTTAATATCCACTTCTGTTGTATTAAGCTAGGGAGGAAAGAGGAGTGTTTGGAAACACCCTCTTTAGAAAGGAGTGATTGCTCTGAAGAACTGAAATCCCAGTCAGGACAGAAAAATGAAACCATGTTAGTAAAAGCTCCTAGAGCAATACAAAAAGAAATAGATTTGAATAGTTAATTTGATGTGAAGGTACTGATACAACATTCATCTCAAATACTTGGTGAAAGGAAAGCAATTAGTAGCATACTTAAATCAAGCTGCCAGAAGTAAGGGGATAATGAGATGGGCTGCACAGCTGGAGGAGTGGTAGTTTATCTTAAAGCACTTATGAAAAGAAATCATAAAATCATAAGGGTTGGAATGGACCTCAAGGATCATCTAGTTCCAACCCCCCATGGGCAGGGACACCTCCCACTAGCTCAGGTTGCTCAAACCCTGTCATCCATGAAATACACAGGAATTTAAGTCCTTTGGCTAATTTGAGTGTGTGTAACATTAGGGCAATATAACTGATCACTTGATGACAATGATTACAGTAGTTGTCGTTGTGGGTGTTGAGATGGGCTCTGAAGGCAGAGAACTGCATAGTAAAAGGCCATGTTTGAGTGCGCTCTGACTTTGATGAATGTCTTGATAGAGAAGTGATGCTGACAGGTCCTTGGAGCACCTGCTGAACAAATGGCATCTAAAAGGCATACCTGTTGATTTATTCTTGAGCAATGCAAATGTAGCTTTTCAAAACCAGCCAATGCAGTGTGCTCAAATCCTGTAATTTTTAGAAGCGTAAAAGAATCTCTCTGCATGTTAATTCTTCCTCCAGAAAAATCCACCAGTGATGCATTCAAAATGGGGATCTAATTAGTTGAAACCTAATTAAAACTAAAGGAAAGGACCAAAAATTATGAAATGTTATTAATGGAGTATGGGTTAAAGACTGATAATGTGTTTATCACTGATCTGTGATATGCATTTGCTGGGTGTGGCTCTGAGCAACCTGATGTAGTGTGAGGGGTCCCAGCCCATGGCAGGGGGGATGGGAACTAGATGATCCCTGAGATCCCTTCCAACCCTGACAATTCTATGATTCTACATTGGTAAATGCATATCAGTGCAGATAAAGACTCTGGAAGGATCTGATGAAGTTTGACTAAACATATTTATCAGCAGACAGCTTAGCTTTGAGGTAGTGACAACGGCGGGCGGGGGGGGGGGGGTGGGGAGAATTCTGTCACATCCTGTGGATTTTGCAGAATAATTTTAAAAAGCCCAAACAAATTAAAAACTAATGTTAAGAGTGGTTTTAAGTACATCAGACTAGGTTTGTTTCAGAGTTTATGAGACCAATGGGTGATGTAAGTATGCTAGGAAGATGAGATATAGATGGTCTGTTTCTAGAGTGGAGACAGCAAGAGTTACCTGTGCTATTCTTCCTCTTGTAAGTGGAAGTGAATAAACCAAACCAGGTTGGAAGAGACCTTCAAGATCATCGTGTCCAACCCATCAACCAATCCAACCCACCCAAACCGCTAACCCATGGCACCAAGCACCCCATCAAGTCTCCTTCTGAACACCTTCAATGACGGCGACTCCACCACCTCCCCAGGCAACCCATTCCATAGCGCAATCACTCTCTCTGTATAGAACTTCTTCCTAACATCCAACCTGAACCTCCCCTGGCGCAGCCTGAGACTGTGTCCTCTTGTTCTGGTACTGGCTGCCTGGGAGAAGAGACCATCATCAGCCTGTCTGCAACCTCCCTTCAGGTAGTTGTAGAGAGTGATAAGGTCACCCCTGAGTCTCCTCTTCTCCAGGCTGAGCAACCCCAGCTCCCTCAGCCTCTCCTCATAGGGCTTGTGTTCCAAACCCCTCACCAACTTTGTTGCTCTTCTCTGGACTCGTTCCAGCAAGTCAACCTCCTTCCTAAACTGAGGGGCCCAGAACTGGACACAGTACTCGAGGTGTGGCCTAACCAGTGCAGTGTACAGGGGCAGAATGACCTCCCTGCTCCTGCTGGGCAGTAAAGCATCTGATACTTAAAAGATAAAAAGAGTGTCTGATAAAATCCATTTTGCATGTATTTTGCTGAAAACTCCTTGTATTATTTTCTATATTTTCATATGCTTTTCTTTGGTCTTTCAGCTTGCGATGAATGGAAGATTTTACCAAAACCTAATCTACATCGCGACGTCAACAGATTTGGTCACACTGCTGTTGTCAGCAATGGGTAAAGAAATTGTCTTTTTAGATTTTCCTGGCTGCTTTTCTGAGTGAAGAAGCTGTGACAGAAATTCTATCTGTGTGGAGTATGATTCAATGCCATAGAACTAATGTAATTTATCAACATGAAAAGCAATGCTTTTTAGAGGCTTTGCTTGTCTTAGGTAATCAGCACAGCTAATCATTCAGCTGACATGCTGTGGAATCAGTTCAATGGCATTTTATATGAACCTGCTGGTGGTTTGAGGTCTTTCCTTACTATTGGGAACTACAGTGAATTAGAATTTCAGTACCAACTTGAATCTTCACTTAGATGTGGCAGGAGAAATCTTCTTTATGAAGCATGCTATAATTCCTTGTTCTTTGACAATCATAATGATCAAAACCATGTAACTAAAATTTTCATAGAAAAAGGAAGTTTTTGATGATGTAGATACAGTTTTCATTGCTAACCACTTGCAGGAAAAAAAATCCCAACTTGCTAACACCTAGACTATATCCAGTGTCCAGTTCTGGGCTCCTCAATTTAAGAAGGACATTGAGATACCTGAGCATGTGCAGAGAAGGGCAATGAGGCTCGTGAGAGGTTTCAAGCACAAGCCCTATGAGGAGAGGCTGAGGGAGCTGGGGTTGTTTAGCCTGGAGAAGAGGAGGCTCAGGGGAGACCTTATTTCTCTCTACAACTACCTGAAAGGAGGTTGTAGCCAGGTTGGGATTGGTCTCTTCTCCCAGGCAACCAGCCCCAGAAAAATAAGGACTCAGTCTCAAGCTGTGCCAAGGGAGGTTTAGGCTCGAGGTGAGGAGAAAGTTGTTCTCAGAAAGAGAGATTGGCCGTTGGGAATGTGCTGCCCAGGAAGGCAGTAGAGTCCCCGTCCCTGGAGGTGTTCAAAAGAGGATTGGACGTGGCACTTGGTGCCATGGTTTAGTTATCATGAGGTGTTAGGTATTAGGTAATAGGTTGGACTTGATGATCTCTGAGGTCTTTGCCAACCTTGCCGATTCTATGAAATATATTGCTTATCCGCTAGATAAAATCGTAATTTCTTATAATTTGTTGAGTAAGGGAGCCCAGTAAAGCTTCATCATCTGGAAATAGGAGATGGAAAGGATCTGAAATCTTTTTGGAGTTGGAGGTGGCTGAACTCTGCTTCCTCCTCCACCCTAAACCCCAAAGATGAAATTGAGACAAAGGTTTCCTTTTCAGTGGAAAAGTTGTAGGGTAAAATCTCAAGCTGCTTTGGCTGTCAGCAGCTCTACTCTACTGGACATACTACCAACAAGAAATATCCATCTGCCAATTACAACAGACTGCCTTTGAAATGTCCTTCAAGAAAAATGTTCTCATTTCCTGCAGCCCATTATTTCACATTCTCTTCTCATTATCTAGCTCCCAAAATGAGGAGATTCCTCCATAGGTCTTCTTCCCAGGCATTTGGTATATCACTCACTAACACACAGAGCACAGTGCACTTGGAGCTGCTTTGTTGTTGTTGTTATTCTAAACTTTTGTGGAGAAGTAAGTTGAAAAATCTTCATAATGGAGCCACTGACAGAGTGTTTATTAGAGGAGGGTGAAGAATGATTTTTACAATATTATGTGTTATATATTTTTATTGACAGACAAGAAATGAAGAAATCTATAGCTACAATAGCAGTTGTGTTTCCTTGCTTTTTCCTAACAGATCCATGTATATATTTGGGGGTTTTTCAAGTGTTCTTTTGAATGACATCCTTGTGTACAAGCCTCCAAACTGTGAAGCGTTCAGAGATGAAGAGCTGTGTAAAAATGCTCGTCCAGGGATAAGGTGTATATGGAACAAGAAACACTGCGAATCCTGGGAGTCTGGACATGTTAATAATATCCTCAGGGCAAAATGCCCTAAGAAAATGGGTAAGTGAATTCTAGTCTTGCACTGTCAAAATTGCGATGCAAAGTATAAGAGATAGGTGGGGAAAACTCTCCAAATGTCATGTATCACAGTGCGTTGGAGGTTGGAAGGGACCTCCAGAGATCAAGTCCAACCTCCCTGCTAAAGCAGGATCATTTAGGGCAGTCTGCACAGGAATGAATCCAGGCAGGTTTCGAATGTATCCTGAGAGGGAGATTCCACAACCTCTCTGGGCAGCCTGTTCCAGTGCTCCATCACTGTAAAGAAGTTTCTTCCTCATGTCGAGGTGAAATCTTCTATCTTCAGGCTTGTACCTGTTATTTCTTGTCTTATTACTGTGCACCTGTGTTTATACACATTGATGAGATTCCCTCTCAGCCTTCTCTTCTCCAGACTAGACAGCCCCAGGACTCTCAGTCTCTCCTCACAGGGGAGATGCTCAAGTCTCCTAATCATCCTCATGGCAGTCTGTTGGATTCTCTCCAGCAGATCTCTGTCTCTCTTGAACTGGGGAGCCCAAAACTGGACACAGTATTGCAGGTGTGGACTCACCATGGCAGAGTAGAGGGGGGGAACTTCCCTAAACCTGATGGACACACTTTTCTTGATTGCACCCTAGGATACCATTGGCTCTATTGGTGACAAGGGGCATGATTAGGAGGCCCGGAGAAGTTCTCCTCTCCCTCTGCTCTGCCCTGATGAGACCATATCTGGAATATTGTGTTCAGTTCTGGGCTCCTCACTTCAAGAAGGGAACTGCTTGAGAGAGTCCAGCACAGAGCCACAAATATACTGTAGGCAGTGGAAGAGGCTGAGGGAGCTGGGGCTCTTCAGCCTGGAGCAGAGGAGCCTAAGCCTCATTCATGTTGATAAAGATGTGCAGGGCAGTGTTGGGAGGATGGAGCCAGGCTCTGCTTAGTGGTGTCCAATGACAGGACAAAGGGCAATGCGTGCCAGCTGGAGCAGAGGAGGTTCCAGAGGAACAGAAAGGAAAACTTTTTCACTGTGAGGGTGCCAAAGCCCTGGAACGGGCTGCTCAGGGGTGTTGTGGAGTCTCCTTCTCTAGAGACATTCAAAACCTACCTCAGTGTGTTCCTGTGTGACCTGCTCCGGGTGATCCTTCTCTGCAGATGGGTCAGACTCAATGATCTTTTGAGGTCCCTTCCAACCCCTAACATTCTGTGATTCACTTTCTCCTCTTTCAAGCTACACACATAGACACAGATTTATGTATGCATGTAGATATGTATATTTGTCTATCTGCAAAAACCTTCATACTTTTCTGTTTCCAAGAAAGTATGACAGCAGCCAGAGCACAGATGGCCACTGCAAGTAATATCTGGTATTACAGGCATGTGGCACCTCACACCTGTATGCACCAGTAAGTGAGAGGGAAAGCACTGCTGCTTCAAGTAGTTTAGCAATCATAGAATTGTTAGGGTTGGAAGGGACCTCAAGGATCATCTAGTTCCAACCGCTCTGCCATGGGCAGGGACACCTCCACTACATCAGATTGCTCAGAGCCACATCCTGGCTGGCCTTAAAAACCTCCAGGGATGAAGCTTCTACCACCTCCCTGGGCAACTGGTGCCAGTCTCTCACGACCCTCATGGGGAAGAACTTCTTCCTAACATCCAATCTGAATCTACCCATTTCTAGTTTGTTTGTTTTTTTCATTCCCCCCAGTCCTATTGCTCCCTGACACCATAAAAAGTCCCGCCCCAGCTTTCTTGTAGCCCCCTTCAGATACTGGAAGGGCACAATATGGTCTCCTGGGAGCCTTCTCTTCTCCAGACTGAATAGCCCTAACTCTCCCAGTCTGTCCTCAAAGGAGAGGTGCTCCAGCCCTCTAATCAGCCTTGAGGCTCTTCTCTAGACACCTTCCAGCACCTCCAGATCCTGTAATAGGGGCTCCAGAACTGGACACAGTATTCCAGGTGAGGTTTCACCAGAGCAGAGTAAAGAGGGAGAATCACCTCCCTCGACCTTCTGGCTGTGGTTCTCTTGATGCAGCCCAGGATGTGATTGGCTTTCTGGGCTGCAAGTGCACACTGGTGGCTCATGTTGAACTTCTTATCCACCAGCACCCTCAAGTCCTTGTCTTCAGGGCTGCTCTCCAGCCAGTCCCTGCCCAGCTTATATCGGTGCTTGGGATTGCCCCAACCCAGATGCAGGACCTATCATACAGCAGCATTTGTACAGAATCCTAGAGCACAGTCGTAGCTGGAAACAAACTTAGGCATAGAAGCCCTTTGGTGCAGAGTGTCAAAATGGGTTCAGAGTTGTCATGTGAATTTCTGTGTGGCATTGTGATAGCTCTATTGTTTGAAACGGCAGTTGAGCGTTACGAATAACAGTGGCACCCTATTCCAAAGTATTTTGGCTTGTCACAAATAAATAGCTTGTGAAAACGTTGTTCTTGCACTTCACGTGAACAGAATCTGCATCCTTGCTACATACACCTGCTATTTTTCCCGTGCCTCTTTCCTTTCAGCACAGCATAAAATTGCTAACCAGATTTTGGCTGTGTGCTGTGTGCACAAATTACCGTACGATTAAGCTGCCAGTCCACTTTAAATGTTTGTTAAAAAGAAGTACTCTCTGCTACTAATCAATGCTTCAAGACAGGCTCTTATTTTTTCTTTTTTTTTTTTTTTTTCTATTAGCTTTTATTTGTTTCTGAACAGGATATAAAGTTGCAAACTTGGGGGGAAAAAAGGCGTATTGTATAACAGAAAGGTTATCCAGGTAGAGCTCTCTGAAGAACTCTTTTTGCACAGTTTGATAGCATTTAGAGGCCTAGAAAGTTTCTGCCCTTTCTAAGAAGAAAAAAATCTCAAGACCAAATTCAGAAGTAATGAAGATATGAAAGTGGATGTTCTAAAAAGCTGATCACATCAACAGGTGTTTAAAGAAACCAAACAAAGCAAATCACAGGCACACTGAAGGAAAATAATAATAAAAGAAGAGAGCATTTTCTGAAGTACCTTTCTGCAGTGGGAATAAACTGCAACTAAATTTGCAAGAGATGAGGTGTGTAGAATCCTATTTCACAAAAGTGTGGACAGGGCCACTTCACTGCTGTTAAATCCTTCCAGTTTCAGCTGGCAATATTCTGTCAAAAGCCATTTTTTCATATATTCTTTTTCACTACATGGCTCAATTGTTATCAGATTGAGAGTATCATCTGAGATACTGCTGATATTCAATATTGAAGGGTAAGCTCAAATTTTAGTGGCTTTTCTAAAGATCAATTCTTGGATATCAAGGCTTCACTGGCAAGAGAGTCTCTTAAACTTGCGTGATCCTGGGACTAAAGAAGCCAAACCTGACCTGAGTTAAACACAGTAATCGGTGTAGGAGGTGATTGGAATTTTCCTGTTTTGAGTCACAGTGATTTATCAAGTTTTTGGCCTCTGTTAAACAAGAGGACACAGTCTCAGGCTGCACCAGGGGAGGTTTAGGCTGGATGGTGAGAAGAAATTCTTCACAAGAAGAGTGATTTGCCCATTGGAATGGGCTGCCCAGGGAGGTGGTGGAGTCACCATCATTGGAGGTGTTTAGGAAGAGACTGGATGGGGTGCTTGGTGCCATGGTTTAGTTAATTAGATGGTGTTGGGTGATAGGTTGGGCCTGATGATCTCAAAGGTATTTTCCAACCTATTCTATTCTATTCTATTCTATTCTATTCTATTCTATTCTATTCTATTCTATTCTATTCTATTCTATTCTATTCTATTCTATTCTATTCTATTCTATTCTATTCTATTCTATTCTATTCAGGCTAGATGTGAGGAGGAGGTTCTTCACCATGAGAGTGGTGAGACCCTGGAATGGGTTGTCCAGGGAGGTGGTCGAGGCCCCATCCCTGGGGGTGTTTAAGAGCAGGCTGGATGAGGCTCTGTCCAGCCTGATCTAGTGTGGAAGGTCCTTGCCCATGGCAGGGGGGTTGGAACTAGATGATCCTTGTGGTGCCTTCCAACCCTGAATGAAACTATGAAACTATGAAACTATTCTTCACAATTCTTCACTAAACTTCACAATTTATCATTGGTGTCCTAAACTGTTTTAAAGGATGTAAATTCTAGACCAAGGCTTGTGTTGAGGAGTTAACATGAACTCTTCCTCAAGTATTTCTTGCAGAGAAAGTGCAGAACTACAGCTTACCAATCATTATTAGATGTATCAAATAATGTGCAATCTCTTAGATGTTTTTTTTAAAACTTTATTTTATCACTTTCTCCATTGCCTTCATGCCTAGCAATTTATTATTTTTATCAGAAACCTGCATCTCTGATTCTATCTGAAGAAATTCTTCTGTGGTAAAGGAGTTGAAAAATGAATAGTTTTAAGAAATTTTCTGATACTGTTAATCTGTGCACTTGGGCACTGTGCCTAAGTTTGTATGCTGCAAATCAGGGAATATTCCTTAAGTTGGTAAGAGACTTGCAAACCTTCAAATGTAGTTGTTACTGAAGGAATTTGTTAAAGGAGTAAATCTTATTAGCTGCATAGAATTAATTTCCTATGGTAACTTAAACCTGTATGAATGGCTCAAATGAAGGATGGAGGAGGAAATGCTCTAAGCAAGCGTTTAAAATGCAGCATTATTCTCCTTCTGTGCAATGTTTCTTTTTGACTTTCATTTGTATTACAGCTGCTGCAGATGACAGATGTTACCGATACGCAGACTGTGCGAGCTGCACTGCCAATACAAACGGGTGCCAGTGGTGTGATGACAAGAAGTGCATTTCAGCAAACAGCAACTGTAGTGTGGTGAGTCTTTGCCAATCTATGCTTGTGTCATTAATGCTGTTGTTTCTTTTCTAGCTAAACCAGAGACCTGTTGCAGCAAATGAAAAGGGGTATGGCAGAGTAATAGTAGCTTGCTTTGGACACTCTCATAAACATGCTTGTCTGGCTTTTGCAGTAAAAACGTTGCAGAGGGCAGAGTTGGGCTGCAGCAAAAATATCTATTCCTGGGGAAGAAATTATTGTTGTCTTTAGGGTTGTGCTAGCCCACTATGCATCTCTCAGGACAAATGCAATTATATCCTAATTAATGAAGTTTGGAATGTCCCAGAGTCAGTATGAACTTGGATTTTGTGTGCATGTGGTGTACAGTATGCAGGCAGAAATTGTGGGAGCCCATAAAGGGTGGCCACTTGGGATTTTTAGTTTTGCTTTGTTTATTTTTTCCCCACTCTTTAAAACAGAACTAGGTCAGTCTCATTAGTCTTGGTATTCTGATCACTGAGCATCATAGAAATGTTTTCCTTTAAGCCATGGACTTGATTGTCATCTCATTAAAGGAGTGAGCCACTGTTATCATGCTATTAACTGGCTTGTGATGACTTGGTAAGATTGTTCTGATCTTTGCAAACATAAGCATATAGATTCATGCAAGTTTATACTTTTGCATTTTTAATATTGCTTACTGCTGTGTTTTATACTTGATGTTGTTGTCCACCAACTGCTAAATCTCTTCCTTGATCATTTGATTTTTGACAAGCTTGTACTAGTATTTTAGCTTTCTGAATTTTGCCTCCTTATATTTTTCACCTAGCTCTAGACTTGGGGCTGTACTTGAGTTCAAAATCTTTCTTTACACACTCCCATTAGTAAAAGTAGCTTGCTTTCCAGTTTGAATCTGATGCAAATCAATCCTGTTCTCTAGACAGACAAATTAAGGTGTGAACTGGATTGACTCTGACTCAGATCTTATCTCTTCAGGGTGAGCAGTGCCAGCTCTAATCAGTCGTGTTTGTAGCTAGTTACCACTAAGAAAGCAAGGCAGACACAAATTCAGCCGTGTTTTAAGTCTGTCAGAGGGACTTTAATCCCAGGCACTAATGGTTAGTTTCCTTTGTGATTTTCAAGGGCTCTTCTTTTCCTAACATGTTGTGCTAGATTAGGTGCCAAATTTCTAACTGTGGTTTTCAACTCTTAAGCAAGCAGCAGTTGCTAAGGAGGGAGCCGTCATCATTCCTGATGAATGTGGAGCACTGGGTATTTTAGCACAAGCTTCTCAGTTTAACATCCTTCTTTGACAGCCTTTTGTGACCAGGATTGTCAGCTTAATTAGCAACTGAAGCGCCCGTCTTCTCTGTATAGTTTCCCATCTTTTATTCAGGTTTCGAAGTGGATGGCAAAGGCTGTTAGTGGACTTAATAAAGAATGGGATAGTGAAAATTCATCAGAATGGTCTCTGAAAAGTGTTACTACCATAAGTTGAAAGTGGCTATTGCAAAATTAGTATATTGGCTGGGGGATGGTGGAGGCAAATTTTTGCAGCTATCAACACAAACCCAACAAAATAGCATCGACAGAATGGCACCGCATGGAGAAGTGGAAATGGATCAGACTGAATACCCGCTTTCATAGACTGCTACTTCTGGACTAGGCCCACAAAATGAAAATGTTGTGAGAATACTGTGACAGTAATAAGGGATAACAAGCTGTAGACTCAGAAACATCACAAGGAGACCATTTTTGCAGCTGTGTAAAAGGTATGGACCTATAACTTAGACCACAGAACAACCAGATGAGACAGACAATGTTTGTGCCTTTGCTTTGTGGAAACTGGCCAGCATAATAAAGATATGTTGGCAATCAGTTTGTCATTGGCCTGATGGTCATGGGTATTTCAAAGCAGTGACTGTTCTGCTGATTGGAAGGGCTGCAAAATATGGCAGTTTTCATGAAACAGCTCTGACTGGACAGATTGACTTCATAAGCAGTACTAATGCCTTGATGATACAAGTATACCTGTCTATGCTCACCATCTGATGTGGATCAGCATGTTAGCAGGGCAGTATGTTCAACTGCTGTGCTGTCAGGGGAACATTAGGGTGTATACATACTCTGATATGATGCAGACCCCATCATATACAATGCAAAAGCTGAGTGGATAAGTGTTTATTATGTTTACTCAACTGGGAAACAGTTTACTTAATATATTTGGAGTCATTCAAGATGCTACTGAAATCTGGCAGCCGAGGATATTGAGCAGCATGCTCCCAGTAGAGCCTTGCTGCCTTTTTTTTTTTTCTGTCAACAAATATAAGAGGCTTTGTCCCATATAGCAAGGGTTTTAAAGGTTTGAGCAGTGATACTATTGCAATTCCCCATACTCCTTACAGTCGTTTTACATAATGCTCTGAAGTCATAGAATAGAATTAACCAGGTTTGAAGAGAACTTTGAGATCATTGAGTCCAACCTATCACCCAACACCATCTAATCAACTAAACCATGGCACCAAGCACCCCATCCAGTCTCTTCTTAAACACCTCCAGTGATGGTGACTCCACCACCTCCCTGGGCAGCCCATTCCAATGGGCAATCATTCTTCCTGTGAAGGACTTCTTCCTAACATCCAGTCTAAACCTCCCCTGGTGCAGCTTGAGACTGTGTCCTCTTGTTCTGGGGCTGGTTTTTGAAAACCTATTTTTCAAAAATACTTTTCATACAATGATGAATAAATAAAAATTACACTCAGCTCTAGATTGATCTTTCAGAACAATTCAGCAAATATTCAGATTCATCCTACTTAGCCAAGGTGTCAAACATTCACTTTTGGCTGAAAAATGGTTAAAGAATTAAGTTAATTCAAACACTTAATAATGATCCTCTGTAGTTAAACAAGAATAGAATAGGTGTAGTGCTTATCTCTCTCACAGTATCACAGTATCACCGTATCGCTAAGGTTGGAAGAGACCTCGAGGATCATTGAGTCCAACCTGTCACCGCAGACCTCATGACTAGACCACGGCACCAAGTGCCATGTCCAATCTCCTCTTGAACACCTCCAGGGACTGTGACTCCACCACCGCCCTGGGCAGCCCATTCCAATGACGAATGCCTCTCTCGGTGAAGAACTTTCTCCTCACCTTGAGCCTAAACTTCCCCTGACACAGCTTGAGACTGTGTCCCCTTGTTCTGGTGCTGGTTTAGTTTTTATCTTGGAGGCTGAAGGAGTCTAAAAATTGTAGGATCACTTTCTCTACTTTTTTTCCCCCCAGAATGTGTAAATACAGGTACTGCCACAGGGCTAAGAGCAACTCTAATACTGTCATGAATGCTGTCTTATGCCAAATACACACTTAATGAAATATGCCCCTCTATGCACTATATATCATTCTGTCGTCTTCTAAAACTGGGAGAAAAGCTTGCTCCCATGCTTGTATCTACCTTTCTTCCTTAAATTCTGTTTCACATCATCTTTTGTTTTGCTTTTTTGAAAGAGGCTCCATGTCCAGCATGTGGTATGTTTCTGTTTTTAGTAGAGTAGGTTGCATTGACATCTACTAGCAGTTCACTGCCTTTAAGTCTACTACATTGATCTTGCACTTTGACACTTTCACTTGTTCCCTGCATTATCCTAAGCATCTTCCTTGTTCTCACTGATTCTAATGCATTTTGCCTATTTCTTAACAGTATTGCTGGTATGTGGCTTAAATTTTTTCATGTCTGATTGTGGCAACACAAACTAAATGCATTAGAACCCATGAAGAATATCACAGTATCACACTATCGCCAAGGTTGGAAGAGACCTCGAGGATCATTGAGTTGAACCTGTAACCACAGACCTCATGACTAGACCATGGCACCAAGTGCCACATCCAATCTCTTCTTGAACACCTCCAGGGATGGTAACTCCACCACCTCCCTCGGCAGCACATTCCAATGGCTAATGACTCTCTCGGTGAGGAACTTTCTCCTCACCTCGAGCCTAAACTTCCCCTGGCGCAGCTTGAGACTGTGTCCCCTTGTTCTGGTGCTGGTTGCCTGGGAGAAGAGACCAATCCCTTCCTGGCTACAACCACCTTTCAGGTAGTTGTAGAGGGCAATGAGGTCACCCCTGAGCTTCCTCTTCTCCAGGCTAAACAATCCCAGCTCCCTCAGCCTCTCCTCATAGGGCTGTGCTCAAGGCCTCTCACCAGCCTTGTTGCCCTTCTCTGGACATGTTGAAATGTTTCGATGTCCTTCTTAAACTGAGGGGCCCAGAACTGGACACAGGACTCAAGGTGATTGAGTACTTAAGGTGAATGATTAAGAGTATTTTGCTGAGAGATGTAGGGTACTAGAGGACGGTCCAAGGACCATTACAGTCCTACATTGTTCAATGTTTTTATACAGTGCCTTAAAGACAAGAATAATTGTCTTTTTGTAATGCTTGCACTGCTTCCTGAACGCTTAGCATCTTTCATAATGAGAGTCCTTGAGTGCTACACTAATGCAGTGATAATAATAATCACAGGAATCTGCCTACATTTGGAGAGTTCAAAATACAGTCAAGAGGAAACATGTAAAATAGTAGGAGGAGTTATGAATAGCATCAAATTTATCTTGAAGGTGAAAAAATAAACCTCAAATTTAAGGCTATGGAGTATGCAATGGTAAGATATGGGAGTAGGTTCAGAGAAGTAGTAGCAAATTTATTAAATTAATAATTTACAGGTAGACTAGATAAACTCTTAACCCACAAAATCCAGGAGGAGGAGAGAGAGGTACATTATTTAACAGCAATTTTCCAAAATTCTAAGATAAACTACTGTAATATTTTGACTCTCCAGTGGAGATGTGGAGAATCACTGCAGTTCATAGGTCTGTCTGTATCCCACCAGATCCGGATCAGTACCAAAAAAAAAAAACCCTAAGTAAATCAGACATAAGTGGGAAACTTTATATATAACTTGATTTACTCATGCTTTGGAGTGTAAACATTATAAATATCCCACAGCAATATAGAACTTGGGTAACAGATGGGCTGTCATATTCCTGAATTTCATTGGGTTTGGTAGCTTAAGTTATAACCTTAATATTGTGCTAATATGAATTACCTATTGGATTCACATCTACGTTGAACTAATGAGATTTTCAGGCAAGCAGTGTTTAAATTGGATTCGAGGGAAATAAGTGCTGGGAATAAGGGAATACAATAAAGAGCATTATTACAAAATAGTCACCAGGACTTTGAATTTTCTTTCAAACATTAAATAACCAGTGCAAACCACACTTCATTATTGGAAAGTAATAGAGCAAACATCTTGGCTTAGTTGGAAAATTGTAATCTGTATGTAATAGCACTAAAAAGTATATCATTTTCAAAAGCAACCTCAGAGCTTAAGGATTTTGACTGTCACGATGACAGTGACTATTTGAATTGTTGCAAATGAGCAGATTATGGTTACTTATACTCTAAAATTCACTTAAAAGCATCTTCCAAGCAGTCTGTGTATGTGTCTCCTGACTGAGTGAAACTGAATGTGATCTTGTGCCAAACAAAGGCTTTTACTGCTTCCCTGTTCGTATGCATTTATTGGCCTGGGTACCTCATGGCGTAGCCTTTGGATGTGTTTCATGCCATGGTGTAGACACCTTCTTGTAAAATTGTTTCTCTGGTTCATTTTGTTTCACAGTAGCTTTTCTTATAGACCAGAAAAATAGTGAGTACCTCTTATGTAGGCCCACTGATGGCCATCTGATCCAATAAAGGCTATGAACACATCCCTAAGCAGCAGTGTTCTTCAAGAGGAATGAAGCTGGCTCTGGGCGAAAGTGAAAATTCGTTTTAACAATTCATTTTAACATTTTAACTGGTTGTCTTCTCTCCTGACTGCAGTAGGTTGATGCTGTATCATCATCATTATTATTCCAGTGCCAACAACTGTCTAACTTCTTGTCATATTGCACTTTTACATATGCTTTATCATACTCTAGGAGATTATTAGAAAGGAGGACAACTGTGTAAACCATTCACGTGCTGTCCAAGTACAATCCATTTTTTTGCATGAATGAATCTGTTGTTAGGGAGAAAAAAGGGTTGTTAGGATTGGACAAGGTGACCTCTAGAGGCGCCTTCCAACCTCAACTGTTTTGTCAGTATGAAGCTGTTTTGAATTAATTATTACCTTGAAATTCACTTAGTAGAGACAACCTCATGGATAAGCTGACGAATTGGCTGAGGATTTATTAAATAAGATGCCAATAGTGTGTCTTAATTGAAAGTACTTGGCAGGGGGAGGGAAGATGATTTGTATTAAAAATGTCTAACTTGGAAAGAAAGACCTTAATTTTCAGGGAAAAAAAACCCACAACTCCATCCCAACAAAAAGCCCCATGTAAAATTCCTTCAGTATTTACTCCTTTTCTTACATAGTAAGGTACTAAAGGAATAATGTTATTCCTAGTTTTGTGTCACTGCTTGACAAAACTGTTTCCTGTGGATTCTGTAAATTTTATACTAGCTGTGCTGCATACTGATTTGCAGTTGAATCTGTAGAGAAAAGCATGACAGGCATTTCGGACAAATCCTTGTGTTTTGTGACTGCTGTTTTATGGCTCCTATTTTTATTGCATGTAATCCAGACAAAACGAAGTAGAACACATTTTTGCACCTTCACGTGATGTGTAATTGTTTAATATCTGCATCTTGGGTGATTTTTTTATATTGTTTGATTATTTTGCTTGCTCTAAGCTACATAGGATGAGATAATTGACTGAGAGAATATCCCTTAATTATCTAAGAAATAAAGAGATAGTTTAGTTATTCAAGCCCTTCCTGGGTTCTGTCCAGGCAAGTGTCACCTTCAAAGTGCTATCTGACCCATTCAAAGTTAGTTGTATAGGATATGTGGAGTGATTTGTGCTCTAGAGATGCATTTTGTACTCTCTGCAGTTGGTTAAGGTTAGACAAAGACCTTAAAGTCAAGCTTATCTTTTAGGTGGCTGTGATTTTTCTGGAGCGGAGGGATCCTATCTGCTGTGTTGTTTCAGTTTTGACTGGCAGTTTGACATGTGTTTGAAATGTTATTTTGTCTGGTTTATTTTGTAGTCAGTTAAAAACTACACCAAATGTCATGTGAGGAATGAGCAGATCTGCAATAAATTGACCAGCTGCAAAAGCTGCTCACTGCACCTGAACTGCCAGTGGGACCAGCGACAGCAAGAGTGCCAGGCGCTACCTGGTAAGGGCTGCGAGGCGGTGCTGCTGCTTTTCATAGTTGATTTGAAAACTGAGTAATCTCCTCCGTTGTTGCCAAAGCATGTTTGTTCACAGAATCAACCAGGTTGCAAAAGACCTCAGATATCATCAAATCCAACCTATTACCTAATACCTAGCACCTCAGGATGACTAAACCATGGCTTCAAGTGCCACATCCAATCCTGTTTTGAATACCTCCAGGGAAAGTGACTCCACCACCTCCCTGGGCAGCAAATTCCAATAGCCAGTTGCTCTTTCTGTGAGGAACTTTCACCTCACCTGGAGCCTAAACTTCCTTTGGTGCAGCTTGAGACTGTGTCCTTTCATTCTGCCACTGGTTGCCTGGGAGAAGAGACCAACCCCTACCTGTACAACCTCCTTTCAGGAAGCTGTAGAGAATTTGTTCAATATGTAGATATGGATTTCTTTCACTTGTGCTGCTTTTCCCTGCCTAGAGGGGCCTGTACAGGTGAACACAGATGTAATTATGTCAATGATTGGCATATCAATGCCATCTATAATCTTGTTGGGAGAGATAATAATCTTAGTGAAGGTGTAATGGCATGTACCTCTGCACAAGCCAGTGATGAGTTCTAGCCTGTGGAGATCACTGCCTGTAGAGCTCAACTGCCTTACTGAGTGCTTTACTGTTATATCTGGGGCTTTATCTTATAAATTATGCTTCAATTATACTTCAGTTTTCCTGCATAGATAAGGCCTAAGATCTAGTTTCTTGATTGTCTAATGTAGGTAATACTATGAAAGCAGTAATGTAAAATATTCTCTGAAGGTGATATTAGCATTCTGAAATAATATTTATTCTGTAATTCATATTCATAGTTCCATATATGCCTTAGCTATCAGAACCTTTTCCATTTGATCTTTGTGTCTAGATGAGGTTAATGAACAGAGTTGTTTTTTTTTTTTCCACTGAGATTACTCATTAAATAACTTTAATCAGTTTATTCTGTGCAGTTTAAAACTAGATTTGTATAACCTTTCTTAAGGTTAACTCTGACAGTTGCTATGAATTACTCATCTTTTGATAGTTGTCTGAATCTGGGTAGTGCTGAAATTTATTGAAGAGGAAATATTTCCTGAGGTATCTGAATTTCCTTTCATTCTGATTGCATTTGGATTTGGGCACATCTAAATGCAAAGATAGGATGATACAGCATAGGTAAGGTAAAGTTGTGTTCTCTTAATTCTATGACAGTTGTTTTCAGATTGCAGAATCTACATAAAAACCTCATTCATGTTTATAAACATGTAAAGGATGAGTGCCAAGAGGATGGAGTCAGGCTCTGCTCAGTGATGCACAAATACAGGACAAGGGTCGATGAGTGGAAGTTGAGTCATAGGAAGTTCCATGGCAGCATGAGGAAAATTTATTTCCCCGTGAGGGTGACAGAGCCCTAGAACAGGCTGCCCAGGGGTTGTGGAGTCTCCCTCTCTGGAGATATTCAAAACCCACCTGCATGCATTCCTGTGTAATCTGGTATAGGTGATCCTGCTCTGGCAGAGGGGGTTGGGCTGGATGAGCTTTTGAGGTCTCTGCCACATTCTGTGATTCTGTGAACCAGGTAAATTCCTTACAACAATAGTAATTATCTGCACAATTTAATCCTTAATATTTACTTGTGCTGAAATCTGAATACAGGGAGAAAACAGTGTCATAATTAAGCATTTTATAGCTCAAAAGTTTCTTTTTGTAAAACCACACTATTTAATATGATACTTCAGCTATTTTAGAATCTGTGTGCTGTGAAAAAGGAAATTGAGTGTGGGATGTATTTTGAGTTATGATCTCAGGAAGATAAAATTCAGGCTCCCATAGGTTTTTTTCAAAAAGGTTTTTTGGTTTTGGTGTTTTGTTTTTGTTGGTTTTTTTTCCCCCCCAAATCAGCTTTAATCTTATGCTTTTTTAAACTAGCTCATCTGTGTGGGGAAGGATGGAATCACATTGGAGATGCCTGCCTCCGCATAAATTCTAGTCGTGAAAGCTATGACAATGCCAAATTGTACTGCTACAATTTAAGTGGGAATCTTGCCTCATTAACAACCTCTAAAGAAGTGGAGTTCGTTCTGGATGAAATACAAAAGTATACACTTCAGGTAACTTGAGTAAATGTCATTGATGCTTACATGAAGGAAATTTGCTTTGAGAAATCTAGTTTAAGCATTTATCCAAAGAGAGGGAAGTTTGTGTGTTCAAAGAAATGTGTCTTGAGTACTGTATTCAGTTTTGGGCTCCAAACAGGGATCTGCTGGAGAGGGTGCAGCAGAGGGCTACCAGGATGATTAGGGAACTGGAGCACAGCGTGATGAGGAGAGGCTGAGGGACCTGGGGCTTTTTGGTCTGGAAAAGAGAAGACTGAGAAGGGATTTAATAGATGTTTATAAATATCTGAGGGCTGGGGGTCAAGACGAAGGGGACAGGCTCTGCTCATTTGCTCCATGGGATAGGACAAGGGGCGGTGGAAGTAAGCTGCAGCACAGGAGGTTCCACCTCGAGACAAGGGGGAACTTCTTTACTGTAAGGGTCACAGAGCACTGGAATAGGCTGCCCAGAGAGGTTGTGGAGTCTCCTTCTCTGGAGACTTTCAAGGCCTGCCTGCATGAATTCGTCTGTGACCTGAGCTAGATTGTATGTTCCTGGTCTGGCAGGGGGGTTGGACTTTATGATCTCTTTTAATCCCTTCTGACCCCTGACATCCTGTGATCCTGTAGCATGGTGCTAAATACTAATATAAGTTATATGGGTGTAGAATATTAAGGACATCTCTTGTTTAAAGCTAATAACACAGCAGTTCCCAAGTGTTTCTTTTACCAGATGTAAGTGATTACAGGTTATTGTTTATTTTCAAGATGTGACTAGAGAATGGCTGGAACACTTACTTGGTAAATCTCAAATTCACAGACGATATGGGGTTGGAAGGGACCCTCAAACAGCAGCTTTGGTTTTGGGTGGTGAGTAGCTAGGTTGCAAGCAGCTGAAAACAGGGCCATACTGAAGAGGTATACTGTTCTCTGGAAACCCATAGCTCCCCATATAAATGGTGTGTGGTTACCAAAGGGTCACAGAGAAACTGTTCTTGTATGTGAAGCTTGTGGAAATTCCTTGCGCTGGCAGCACCAGAGAAAGTCAGGAGCTGGTTAGCTTTCTGTGATAATGGTGGGGCAAATTGAGGGCTGAAAACTCTTGCATGCCTCTGGCAAATACAGGAAGTTGTCATCAGGATACTCCTCAGGAAAGTGATCTGTATTAATTTAACTGTGGGACAAGAGGAGGGAAGTTAAGGATTAATAACCTGTCTGTTAGTGGTCAGGTTCAATTTCTTAGCAATGAAATGTTCAGATGCTTATTGCTGTGTCGAAACTGTTGGAAAGCCTAAACACACCACTGATGCACATTTAGGAGATATATGCATGCTCAGAAGATGTTAAACCCAACAGTGTACACTCAGGTGGGATGTCTTAGTAGAATAAGATTCCATTAGAAGCAAAACAGTTCATCCTAACAAAGGACCTTTTTTGAAGTGTGTATTTTGGTTTGTAGAACATACATTCTTTGTTTAAAACCCCTGGTTTTTGAGTAGCTTGGGATTTGGTAGTTAACAGGAAAATGAAAGACAATTACAGACAATAATTAAAGCTTATATCAATCTAGGGTGTGATTTGCAAAGTTATGTTGCAAATGAATTGAGATGCATACAAAAGAAACAGCAGTTAAAATGTCTTTGCATTCAATAAATCTGAATGCAAGGGTTCAGGGGTATACTGTGAATCAAAATACTCTGCATTATTGGTTTTAGTGCTCCATTTCAAGAAGAACATACAAGCATAGGTTATGCACTTAAGTGTTCTGATTTCCTCCCCCCCAAATAAATATAGGACCTGGACAGAGCAAAAATGTTACTTATTTTTTTTCCCTACTAGAAAGACATTGTATTCTCTATTATTTACTAATAAAAGAGAAGGAGTAATAATTCTTCTGTGTCAGATCTCCCCTGATGCTATACTTACTGTTGTCTTGAAACACTTTCAATCTGTCCGTATTTTGATGCGATATGATGTTGAAAACGTAATTGAAACTAAAATAACAAAATCATAAATGGCAATGATTTCTCTAGTTATTTATTTTGCTGCTTTGCCTCCTTCCCCCTTCCCTGATTCCTATTAAAATCCTGCACAGGAGGCCTTCAATCTAATAGTGTCTGATAGAGTATTGATATGACTGATATTACCTGATTGACTTGAGGCATGGATGAGAAATAGCTCATTTTAGTGTTTGGAAGCTAGATTTATCTTACATTTCAGGGCTGCAAAAGTCTACAAGGTGACATCCTGCTGAGCATATCTTTATTTAAATGAAGTATGTCCTGAGCCAATGTGCTGATATAAATTTTGAGATACCTCACATACAGTTTGTGCAACTGTGTAGACAAATGGATGTGCTTTAAAAGTGGCATAAACAATAATGTAGGTATCAGAATCTCTAATGCAATGATACCAAGACTTATCTTTGTGTCTTCAGTGCCATTTAGAGCAAAACCAAAAAACAAGCAAAAAACCACACACAGACAAAAACCTAACCCAAAACAAACCCAACCAAACAAACCCCCCCAACAGCCAGCAAACAACCCCCCCAATTTTTAATTCCTTTCTGGTGATGTAGTTACTTTTATTCTGTGTTGGAAAGCCTAAATGTCTTATCAGGTGTGAGAGTGGCTCTCTGAAACATCTTGATTTTCTTCTGTCTGCCTTTTCGTCCCAAACTGCAATCACAATGATTTTAAGGAGTATGATTTAATTTTAGATGGCTTGATTTTGTAACAGGTGGTGGTACAGAGTTCTGAGTGTCCAGAGCAACTGTAAGGTGAACGCTGCACCTTTAATCTGTATGATCTATGGTGGAGTTTGACATGTGTGGTTAATACAAAATGCTTCAGAATCTTTCACTTACAGGAAACAAAAGCGTTCAGAATTAGAGAATGTGTCAGAGCAACACATGGAAATAAGAATATGGATCTGTTTTCATCTCTGCTTTATCTGATATACTATAGAGGAAAGAAAAACAACTTTGATAACTGCGGTGTACTTTCCAAACTGTTAAAATAGTGTTAGTAACTACTACAGTCTGGAAGGACTTAAGAATGTTTTTTTTTTATTGTTCATAGAAGCAATTTTGGAATTTGAAGATTGTTTTCTGATATGCAAAGTCCTTGTTCAGACAGAAATATAGGACAATTTCTTCAAGATGTTTGGAGCAATACAAAACATTGATGCTTCGGAATGATTCAGAGGGAGGAAACTGCCACCATCTCGCAAACCTGTGCAGACCTTACTGTTGATCAATAATTTCTAAATTGGAAATCAATTCTATTCTAAATTCAAATTCTAAATTGGAAATCAGTAGATTGCCTTTTTTCTAAAATTATTTTTTATAAAGGACAAGTAGAAAGTTCATTTGGTACTAAAGAAAGGGACAAAACCAAGGCCTTTGTAACGTGGAGTCAAAACGCTGTCGAATTTGCAGATATATTCCAAAGCCCTGGCAAATAAAGACTAATTTGTATTTTTCATTAAAAAGAAATGAAATTCTTTCACAGAATGCCAAAATGAACACAATAGACTCAAAATTCCCCTACTAATGCAAGGTCATGGGAGGTGATTCTCTCCCTCTACTCAGCTCTGGTGAGACCCCACCTGGAGTACTGCGTCCAGTTCTGGAGCCCCTATTGCAAGAGGGATCTGGAGGTGCTGGAAGGTGTCCAGAGGAGGGCCATGGGGATGAGCAGAGGGCTGGAGCACCTCTCCTACGAGGACAGACTGAAGGAGTTGGGGCTGTTCAGTCTGGAGAAGAGAAGGCTCCGAGGTGACCTCATTATGGCCTTCCAGTATCTGAAGGGGGCCTACAGGAAGGCTGGGGAAGGACTTCTCAGGATCTCAGGTAGTGACAGGACTAGGGAGAATGAAATGAAGCTGGAGGTGGGGAGATTCAGGCTGGATGTGAGGAGGAAGTTCTTCACCATGAGAGTGGTGATGCCCTGGAATGGGTTGTCCAGGGAGGTGGTTGAAGCTCCATCCCTGGAGGTGTTTAAGACCAGGCTGGATGAGGCTCTGGCCAGCCTGATCTAGTGTGGGGTGTCCCTGCCCGTGGCAGGAGGGTTGGAACTAGATGATCCTTGTGGTCCCTTCCAACCCTGACTGATACTATGATACTATACTAAAATGATACCTGATATGTTTTCTTATGGGCTGTTTTATTGACCTAGTAAGGAAAATGCTATGAAAGGGAAGATTTGAGGGTTTTCTGCAAAGTTGATTAAACAGCAGTATGAGCTTAATTAATTGTTCCTGCTAATATTCAAGTGTTGTATATTCATTTAAAAGTGCAATTAGTTCTCTTGGGAGTTTGCTCGCAACTGTGGATCTTAACTAAAAACAATAATTTTCTTGTTAGCATGCAATAAATTCTGAGAGAATTTAGTTTTGCTGTGGTAAGCATAAACTGAGATGAGAACATTTATAAACAATGCCTTCAATTCTATACACTGTTTGCAGCCTTTCCTTTTAATTCACTGCTCAAGGCTAAGCCTCCTTTATAAAATTACACTTGAGTGTCAGTTGCAGTTAATTAGTGAACTTATTCCTTGGTGGCTCAAAGTATTCTCAGAGGGATGTATGTTTTTGTGGGTTTATTGTGCATTTGGTTGTAGTGAAGCTGACATCTGCTTTTTTTGTCTTTCTTTCTGAATTATTGCCTTTGCCACAGCTTCTGTCAGTTTTTACTGTTGTGGTTTTGGAAGTCTAATAAATTATTTCAGCATGTTGCCTCAATATTAGAGTTGTTACATTAACTGTCCATTAGTTTACTTCTAGTTTAACTGTCTTCCTAATTTAAGCAAGTGGGGAGCTCAGCTCTCTTTGGTAGCCTGAGAGAAAAACCTGACTTTCCCAGAAAATTGTCCTCTGTATTGAGGAAAACTCAAGGGCATCTAAACCAAAGTCTTACTGGATACTGAAATTTGAAAAGACTAGGAGAAATAAGTGTTCTTATAGAATAAACGAGAAGTAACCAGGTTGGAAAAGACCTTTGAGATCATCAAGTCCAACCCATCACCCAACACCATCTAATCAACTAAACCAAGTCTCCTATGAGTCTCTTCCCAAACACCTCCAGTGACAGTGACTCCACCACCTCCCTGGGCAGCACATTCCAATGGCCAACAACTCTTTCTGTGAAGAACTTTCTCCTCACCTCCAGCCTAAACTTCCCCTGGCACAGCTTGAGACTGTGTCCTCTTGTTCTGGTGCTGGTTGCCTGGGAGAAGAGACCAACCCCCACCTGGCTATAATCTCCCTTCAGGTAGTTGTAGAGAGCAATAAGGTCTCCCCTGAGCCTCCTCTTCTTCCGGCTAAGCAACCCCAGCTCCCTCAGCCTCTATGACTGAATATGACATCTACTACTTATTACAGCAAAATTTCATCATTTGTGTCTAATAAATACTGAGACCTTTAGAAGCCTTGCTTACTTCCACTGTTTCTGTGCTATTCACTGGGTCAATACTTACAAAGTATGAAATGTGTAGGTACCAAGTGTAGTTAAGAATTGATGCATAGCTAGACAGTAGAAAACAAGCAATGAAGTACTAAAGAGAAAGAGCATGGGGAGGGACTTCTTAGGATATCAGGTAGTGATGGGACTAGGGGGAATGGAATGAAGCTGGAGGTAGGAAGATTCAGGCTGGATGTGAGGAAGAAGTTCTTTACCATGAGAGTGGTGAAGCCCTGGATTGGGTTGTCCAGGGAGGTGGTTGAGGCCCCATCCCTGGAGGTGTTTAAGACCAGGCTGGATGAGGCTCAGGCCAGCCTGATCTAGTGTGAGGTGTCCCTGCCCATGGCAGAGGGGTTGGAACTAGATGATCCTTGTGGTCCCTTCCAACCCTGACTGATTCTGTGATTCTGAGTAGTTTCTTGTCATATAACTTTTTTGGTTTATTTTTTAGCAAGCAGGTTTTTTTATTCATAGTGTTGCAGAAAAGAGCCCTGCTCACACCTGTGAATGTTGGTGAAATGTGAGGACTAGGGGCCCACTATATTGTGAAAGTTGAATTGTTTGTTTCTTTCTAGGGCAACGATTTTCCTAGAAAACAAGGAGTTCCAATGGTTCTTGGAAAGTTTGTTCAAAGTTGGTAATAGCATGTTGCGATGCACATATATGAAAATGAGTTGGAAATGTGTTATATACTTGAAGGACAACTTAATGTACAAAATGAAAGGAATTTATATAAAGGTGGGGATAAATTTCTGAAAGCTATATAGAATTCCTCAGCAATTTTGCTTAATTAAGAAAAAGGCAAATTTTGAGTCTTGTTAATTGGCAGTTCAGGAAAGGTAGACGTGTGCTCATTTCAGTCATCTGCAAATTATCCAGCCCTCATTAAGTTATTGCTGAGACAGCAGTAATGCCTGAAAAGTGTCATGAATAAATGATCACGTTCACTGTGGATCTCAAAGCCACCTAGTCTCCCTTAAATTTTGAGTAAAGAGTGGGTTTAACATGAAGTATCTTGTTAAATGGTCACAAAGCATAGCTCCATAACTGCTACTTAAATTTAAAAATGGTTTAGAATAAGAGAAGAGCATATTTTTCAATTGCATTTTTGATGATCAGTGTTTAGTACATTCCTGTAATGACTGAAAACTTGCCTTATGTTCAATTAAATAGGATTATCTAGCACAGTACAGTACAGGTTGGAAGGGACCTCCAGAGGTCAATACCTACCTCTCTGCTAAAGCAGGATCACTTAGGGCAGTCCACACAGGAATGCATCCAGATGGGTTTTGAATGTGTCCAGAGAAGGAGACTCACAACCTCTCTGGGCAGCCTGTTCCAGTGCTCTGTCACCCTCATTGTAAAGAAGTTTCTCCTCGTGCTGAGGTGAAATCTTCTATGTTCAAGCTCATACCTGTTGTTTCTTGTCTTATTATTGCACATCATCAAAAAGAGCCTGGTCCCTTCCACTTGACACCCACTCCTCAGATATTTATACACATTGCTGAGATTCCCTCTCAGTCTTCTCAAAACTAAATAGCCCCAGGTCTTTCAGTCTCTCTTCACAGGAAAGGTGCTCGAATCTCCTAATCATCCTTGTGGCTCTCTGTTGGATTATCTCCAGCAGTTCTCTGTCTCTCTTGAACTGGGGAGCCCAAAACTGGACACAGTATTGCAGGTGTGTTCTCACCAGGGCAGAGCGTAGGGGGAGATGAACCTGCAGAACCATGTGCTGTTGGTGTGCATTGCATGTTTGCCGTTTTGCTCTTTTGTCAGATGAAAATAAAACCCTGTCCAGCAATTTGTCTCAGACTTTAATAATTCCTGAATCTTTTCTAACTTAATATAAAAGTTGATTTCTCACTTTAAAGGGTTTTTGGCAACTTGTTGTCATTGTTATAAAAGATCATCCTATAAAAGCAGATAAGCTGGGACTAGCTGCATTTCAAGCAGAAGTATATGGCTTCTAAAATAGAGTTCTAAAAAGTGGCCCAGAAGGAAACAGATGAGAGGAGAAACATATTCTGGAGAGTGCTTCTAAATTATAAATAGTGTGGTGTGATAAAGCTATGGAATAGTTCTCAAGATATGTTTGATTGTATTCTCCCTTGCAACAAGCTTTCCTGAGATGGATTTGGCCACCTGCTATGCGTTGCATTGCTTTGGCTCACTATAAGAATTTGCTGTGGTAATGTAGTGGTGTAGTGGTTTTAATCCACCCGCACCCACAAAAACTTGGCTAGGTGCAGTCAGAGAAGCAAATGTAGCTGTATTTTACAAGCAATGATGAAATGCAATGAATGTATACAAAATATGCAGTGTTTACAGTATCATTCCAGAATTTACAGGTGTAGTGGTTTGAGCCTTAACTGAGAGTTAAAAGCTCAAATGGGGAAAAGGCTGAGAATCCCTTCCCCACTTCCCCCCCTCCCCTCCCCTCCAAACAGGGAGAGGGAAAAAAAAAGGGTAAAGAGCAAATCCACTAAACAACAATCTGGAGTCAGCTTGGAAGTAGAGAGGTGAATAATTTTTTCTTCAAATTATATATATATGACAATAACAGGGAAAAAAAGGTTCACAAGGGCAAGGAACAAGAATGGATGGGAGGGGGACAAAAAAGAATAATACAAAACCAGTCTTTCTCTGAGGAGGCACAGAGGCAGCAGGGAAAAGGATCAGGTCCGGCCACGTGGCTGAGGAGGAGGAGGGCAGCTGCAGTAGCTCTCATCCAGCAGAGGGAGGAGCCAAAAAGGAGATCCAACAGCTATGATGTCCTGCTTTTTATACCCTGGCTGAGCAGGGAGGGGGGAGTGGAACAGACTCAGGTTTCCCAGGGGGAAACGCCCTTCAGGGAGGGTAAAGTACCCGCAAGCCCTCCCCCGTGCTTTCTTCTTTTGTTTTCAGAAAAAGGCGTTAACCCACCACAACAGGAAAGAACACAACACAGAAATCCTCCTCACAGGAGGATCCCACCTTGAGTTACCCCCAACCTCTCTCTCCCTTCCCTTTCCTCCCCAGTTAATTAGATGAAAAAGGAGAAAGAGAGAGAAAAGGATATTAAGGGAATTCCTTAGCTCACAGCTTTGTTAAGAAGTTAGTTTTTCTTATCAGTTTCAGTTAAGGGTCAGCAGCATGCATTCTGGCCAAGAAACGAAAGACAGACTCAAGCTGGGGTGAGTGAGAGAAAAGAATGTGAGAGATATTTGGTGTGGTACATCTCACATCTGACCAATGAAATTAATTTCGAATTAATCTTTGTTTTCCTTTTTACACCCAAACATTCAGCTGGAGAATTCTGCAGCTATCTTTTTCTTAAAGGCACAACCTAAAGTGTCCCAGATGATTTCTGGGTATTTTCCTCCCCTTTTATTTTGTTTGTTTGTTTGTTTTTACTGATAACTTACCCAGAATGCTATTGGCTAAGCTTGATTATTGTTGATGTTGGTTTAAAATTTGTTGTGTGCAATTTAATGAGTGTTTACAAATAGACCTTGGAGACTGATTTTGAGAAGGATGTGTAATTTTTCAGACTGTAGGCAGTGACAGTATTCCAGAAACAATGGTCTCAATTTGAACAGCCAGAATATGAACAGTGATACTCTGTAATCTTATTTTAACAAATTCTGATGCATACGTGTTGAACAAAAATAGGAAAATAGTAGGTTGACATTTGTATTTGCTCTAACAAGGCAATTTCCTCCCTGTCCTTTGCTCTTCCCCGGTGAAGTTCTATGAACTTCATTGTGTCACGTAAAACTCTGTAATACAATTGAAATAATTCCTAACTCTTACCTTTGCTTCAAGCAAAGGATGACAGCTTTGCTGAAAATAAACAGGTTTTTTTCTGGGAGGCAAGAGCTAGAATGGGTCCTTCTGAACTTGAAAAGTGGAAGTCTCCAGATAACTTTGTTGCTTCCTTTAAAGTGCAAGATATGCTAACTGTGCATTTGACATTGTATTAATGGTAGGAACCACATTGTTTGGGTGTTCTCATTCACTTCTGTCCGCAGTGGACTGGCAACTCCATCAAGGGAGCAAGCACTCAGGAAAATTGTGACATACATTGGATACTGTAATAGTGAGCTTGAAGAACTGAGGTAGACACAGTTAAATCACTTAGGAGGAGTTTCAGTGCATTTCCACTTGTTGTCTCGCTTTCCAGTAATAAGCTAAGCAGCAGGACAGCTCTGTTGTGGTGCAACAATGATGTCTTGAATAAGAATGACTTCCTGAGCTAGGTAATGTCATGTTTTACTGATAAGTTCTTGTATATGTCCATGTTCACATCTGTACTCCTTCACATGTATGTTGGAACTTTTTACCCAAATAGAGAAGGAACTGCTTCTGGCTGAGTTGCAGGTTCCTCTTCAACTCCGAGCAACTTACTAAGTACCAAATACAGTTGGGATAAGACAGGTTTCTGAGGTGCAGTTTTGGGACATCTTGAAAGTAATACATTCACCAAGGTTTGAGAAAGAAAGAACAAATCTTCAGAACAGTCTGAGAAGTAACTTTTCTTGACCAAAGATCACCTGACCTTCCAACAAGGCAGCTGGTATTGCTGAGAAAAAAAACTTCAGACATTTTAAGGGCTGATTTCATGTCAGCAAGTGTTTTTCAGAAGGGCTTGTTTGTACTCTGTTTTTTACCCACCTGGTTTGGTAATATTTTTCAAGAGGCCTGGAAACTAGAATCATTAGTGAGTTCTGGGTACAGGGAACAGGCAGGCTGGTTCCCTTGCTGCCTGATCCTCTTCAGAAGCATCTTTGGCAAGATATTAAAGGTAAAGTAATAACTTTCCTATATTCATTTTGCATTAAATGAAACCACCATAGAGTTCAAGTGAAGGATGTTCAACTCTCATTATTTCTTAAGCCTGAAGAAACTGGGTTGGCATTCTCATTCAGCACCTTTTGAAGTCCCTCAGCTGCTTCAAATACTTTGAAACTCCCAGCTATTATGAGTGAACCTTTCATCACTTTGAGGGAAAATGGCTAGATTTATGGTTTTATTGTGAACGAATTAGTTTGATAGCTACAGCATGCTGATGACTGCAGGTGTTACATGTGCAACCTCCTGAATTTTCTCTTCACTGTTTTTTCCTGCTGGCTTTTGTGCCGTGCAGCAGGGTCATTTTTCCTGCTAAGCTTTGGTCATAGCATGTACTTCATGAAATTAATGCCACATCATTGAATATGTGATTTAAGCATGTCCTTGGAACGTTTTGGTGGCCTACTTCTCAGCTATTTACCATATTTTAATCAGACACTTCAAAATGTTGTGGATAATCTGTTTTTGGCTTCCTAACAGTATGCCCAGAGCAGCATCAGTGAGCCTGCAAGGTGATAGCTTTGATGGTGCATATTTGATAGCATGCTAATCAACGTTCAGGGCTGTATTTTGATGTCTTACACTAGCAAAGAGCCAAAGGTGGTACATATGGAATTTGAGATATCTGACATGATGACTATAAGTTGTCCAGGTATTACAGCTATAAAGATTGATGTTGACTACAATGTGTGTTGCTTTTGCAAGGCGGCCTTCACTTCTGGGGTGCTTCTTTTGTCTCCCCAGGGTGCTCTGGCTTTTGTGATCCTCCCTGGGACTTTGTCATCATTAAAATGGTTCTGAGACACTCTCCTACTCAAACAGAAGAATTTATCTCCAAACATCTCTGCTGTACTATCAGTTTACATTATTGGCCTGACATGCCTTTCACCATAGGTGGAACAGGATCTGTGCTTTCTGTATACTATTGCCAAATTATTTGGCAGTGCAATAGTCAGTAATATGTTGAAGGTTCTCTTGGCTGAAATTCCTCAGCCCCAAAAAAAGCATTTAGGAAAAAAAAAATAATGGAAAGAATGGTCAGGCATTGGAATGAGATGCCCAGGGCTGCCCAGGGAGGTGGTTGAGTCACCAACCCTGGATGTGTGTAAAAGTGGTTTGGATGTGGTACATGGGGATATGGTTTAGGGGTGAACCTTGTGAAGTAGACTTATGGGTTGGACTTGGTGATCTTTTCCAACCTGAATGTTTCTGTAATTCTGTGATTTAGGATTGCTTTAGGTCTGTGTTTGTCAGCAATTTATCCTGCCTAAGCCCCTGGACCTTTTCATATATGCCTGATATGCATGCTTAGGATTCTACAAGGAGGTGTCTAGAGACATGCATAACTATCTAACGTTTTCTGATACTTATGGATCACATACATATACACCAATCTAAGCAACTAAATCGCAAGTGAGGGAACAACAGATGTGTTATCTACCACTTTCTAGATGCCCAAGTTCTGCTTTAACTGCTTGCATCATGTTCTTTCTTGTATCCAGAATGTGGGAACTCCCACAGATACCTGGAAAGCTGATCACAGCAGTAAGATGCAAGAGTGGGTGGTGGCATTTTTGGTGGTTGTTCTTTGTGCTGTTCAGGAGTATCACAATATCAGAGTACATTAGAGGTTGGAAGGAACCTCAAGAGATCATTGGGTCCAACCACCCTGCCAAAGCAAGATCACTTAGGGCAGTCCACACAGGAATGCATCTAGGTGGGTTTTGAAAGTCTTTGGAGAGGGAGTCTCCACAACCTCCTTGGGCAGCCTGTTCTGGTGCTCTGTCACCCTCACTGTAAAGTCTCCCAGAGTGCACCACTGCTCATGGAATAGGATGCTTCTTAGTAATTTTCTGTTTCATTAAGGTTTGTTCCTGCATCTGTATGTCTGTTAGTTGCTGTAGCAATTTTTGTTTGATCATGCTCCTGACTGATAGGACAGATAAAGAAGAGAGGTTTTACGGAGGTCAGCAGTACTGATTATCTACCTACTGGTTTCCTAAAAAAACGTAATTACCATTGCTATTCCTGAAGCAGAATTAACAACCATTTATACTGCAGTTTGGCCTAACACGGCAGAGTAAAAAGAAATGCTCTGAAAGACTTTTCAGCCATGGAATAAACCTGAGTGGCCAAAGAAAGATATGAGATCAAAGATGAAAGAGCTCAGTTTAGTGGTGAAATAGCACACAGATCCTGAACTGTGACAGGTTCCCTTTAGGTATATTAGTTTTACTTGCCTTGACCTGTAAATTAAATCAGTTGAGTACCTGCTTCACAATCAGATCAGCATCTCTGTTTTGGAGCTGACAACTTCTGTCCTTTGCCTGCTGCAGATGGCTGTGGTATTTGGCACCATCATCTACCATCCCACGCCCATCACAGCCTGTAGTCTCCCTGTCTTTGTTCCTTATTTTTAAACTGTGGCTAATGAGAACTGCCTGCACAGAGATTAGCTGAGGAAATGTGTTTGGTTTTGGTATCTTGAGACTTTTCCAGTGATAGAAGCAAGAAATGTATGCAGATTTATGCCAGAACAAAGCACTTTATTCCTCAAAATCTGATTTTCTCTTGGGAATTGTATAAAGAGGAAATGGTAAAAAATGAGCAGAATTTGTGATGTAGTTTTACTGGGATAGACTAAATATTTTTACAGCATTAGTGCTTTTTGTATTTTCTAGTTTGTTTTTTAAAAATATACATCGTTGATTAATCAATAATAAAAGAATATTAATTGTGTAATAAATAGCATTAGTTATGGATGTGCCACTTTCACCTCTTTCTCTGAATTGACCTAAAGATTTTGATTGGTATCAGCAGGACAGACTTCAGAGGATGGGATATGTATCCTGGTTTTTTCACTAATTTTGATTTCTGTGAACTGCTGTGAATTAAGTGTATTTTATTGTCCACACTGGCCTATCAGCTAGTACTCAGTAGAGTAGCCACTGGGGAAAAAAAACCCAAACTACTACTTAATTATGACTGTTTGGCCTGGTTTCTGACTCTGTGTCAAACAACAGTAATCAGAATTGACTTTCATCAGAAGAAACAGATTTTTAGTAGAACAGAATCACTTAATCACCAAGATTGGAAAAGACCTCGAGGATCATCAAATCCAACCTGTCACCACAGACCTCATGACTAGACTATGGCACCAAGTGCCACGTCCAATCCCTTCTTGAACACCTCCAGGGATGGTGACTCCACCACCTCCCTGGGCAGCACGTCCCAACGGCGAATGACTCTCTCAGTGAAGAACTTTCTCCTCACCTTGAGTCTAAACTTCCCCTGGTGCAGCTTGAGACTGTGTCCCCTTGTTCTGGTGCTGGTTGCTTGAGAGAAGAGACCAACTCCTTCCTGGCTACAACCTCCCTTCAGGTAGTTGTAGACAACAATAAGGTCTCCCCTGAGCCTCCTCCTCTCCAGGCTAAACACCCCCAGCTCCCTCAGCCTCTCCTCATAGGGCTTGTGCTCAGGGCCACTCCCCAGCCTTGTTGCCCTTCCCTGGACATGTTCAAGTGTCTCAATGTCCTTCTTAAACTGAGTGGCCCAGAACTGGACACAGTATGCAAGGTGTGGCCTAACCAATGCAGAGTCCAGGGGCACAATGATTTCCCTGTTCCTGCTGGCCACACTATTCTTGATGCAGGCCAGGATGCCACTGGCCTTCTTGGTCACCTGGGCACACTGCAGGCTCATGTTTAGGCAGCTGTCAATCAGCAGAAACATATAGCGGGTGGGGTTTTTGTCTTTTTTAGTTGTGGTGCAGGGTTCAGCAGGGTAGACCAAGACAAAAACTATGGACAATGACTTTTGAGGTGAGACAGTGAGAAAATATGACCAGTTGTCTCAAAATATGAGCTCTTTGAAATGTTTTAACAAAAGAATATCCCAGGCAAACCAAGCATTTTACCTAATTATGTCACTTTTTTCCTTTTCCTTTTCCTTTTCCTTTTCCTTTTCCTTTTCCTTTTCCTTTTCCTTTTCCTTTTCCTTTTCCTTTTCCTTTTCCTTTTCCTTTTCCTTTTCCTTTTCCTTTTCCTTTTCCTTTTCCTTTTCCTTTTCCTTTTCCTTTTCCTTTTCCTTTTCCTTTTCCTTTTCCTTTTCCTTTTCCTTTTCCTTTTCCTTTTCCTTTTCCTTTTCCTTTTCCTTTTCCTTTTCCTTTTCCTTTTCCTTTTCCTTTTCCTTTTCCTTCACAGAAAATTTCACCTTGGGTAGGTTTACGCAAGATCAACATCTCCTACTGGGGGTGGGATGACATGTCCCCTTTCACAAACACAACCCTGCAGTGGCTGCCTGGAGAGCCAAATGACTCTGGCTTCTGTGCCTATCTAGAAAGAGCAGAGGTGGCAGGTCTGAAAGCCAATCCGTGCACTGCAATGGCAGATGGTCTTGTGTGTGAAAAACCTGTTGGTAAGCTATCTCTTCAACTCTGTTACTGTTACTGTCATGATTAGCAAGCTGAGTTTTCATTTGGCTAAGAGGGAGATTTTTAGGCAATTTGGATTAAAGAATTTAAAGAAAAAAATTACTTTTTAGTAAAAAGAAAAAGAGTTTTAATCTAATAATACATTCTATAACATACCAAATAATAGGAATATTATTATATTTTATTAGTATATATTATTTTATTATATATTAATAATAATAATATTCCTAAACCAGCAAATATTTATTTGGGAATTAATTTATGTGGCTTAGTTTGCATTACACCAGAAGTCTTTTCTAAGTTGCTTCTAAATTAGTAGTAGTCAGGGACGACAATGCTTGTAGCTATTTGTTATAGAAGTTTGAGATGTATTTTGTGTCTTGTATGTGCAAATAACTAAGCTTATGTTAGTAGCCAATGACTATTAAATTTGTTATATCAGTATATTGATAAATTTGCTGTAAAATTGTTTAAATGGATGCTTAGGGGTGTAGTAAAACTCATGCTGAGCATTACTTAATTTTTATTAAACATTAATATATGTCTGTACAGCAACAAAAGTTTAGATGAAATGATTTCCAGCTAATTGGGAAGCAACCTCATTCCCTCTGACAAGGATTTTTTTAAATGGAGTGTGTGATTAAAGGAAAAGGAGATTGAACTAGTATTCAAAATGATAAATATTTGTGGGTTGGTTGGTTGTTGTTTTTCTTTTTCCTTTCCAGTCAGTCCCAACCAGAATGCCAGACCCTGCAAAAAGCCATGTTCCCTGCGAACAACCTGTGCCAACTGCACAAGCAATGGTATGGAATGCATGTGGTGCAGCAGTACGAAACGATGTGTTGACTCCAATGCCTATATAATCTCCTTCCCGTATGGACAGTGTCTAGAATGGCAAACGGCCACATGCTCCCGTGAGTATCATCATCAATGTTTGCTGTGGTTTAAGCTTTCCCAGAGTCCAAAAGCCCAAATGGAACAGTTTTAGATTGCCTGCCCTTTCCCTTTTTTCCTGGTAGGGGAAAGCAAATTAGGCATGAGAAAAGAGAGATAAAACCATGAAAGAAACAGTCTTGAATCAATTTGGAAGTAAAAAGCTAAGTTTAACAAAATATAAAAGGCATTTGAGTAAAAGGAAAGTTACAAAAGTATAAGGAAAAAGGGTAAATAAAAATATATACAAAACCAGGCACAGCTGGCAAAGGACTCTCTGGATGCAAAGTGAATTCTCTTTAGATGCAGTCCTTAGGAGTCTGGAGCAGCATGGAACAGGCTGTGTGTAACAGCAGGAGCAACATCTGGGGCAGCAACAAGAGAGACAGGGGTGGGAAATGGCTCCCCTTAAATAGGCTTGGTGAACAGAAAGGGGGAGTAGAATAGACTTTGACCCAGGGACCCCTGCCCCTGGGGGAGGGGACCATGTCTCTCTGCCAGCCTGGGTCAGGTTTCATTATCCACCTGGGGGCTAGGTTCTTTTCAGCCCACCCCCTCCTGAGCTGGGTGTAACCTGGCACAACATATATCCTATTAAATCAATTGTTGTGTGTGTTTTGTTTTTTTTTTTTTTTCCCCTCTCAAAAGGGCATCTATACAAATAAGATTCAACACATTCACTAGAGATTAAAATAATTCCAAGTCAATGACCTGATACAGTTACTAATTTGAGCAGTCAGTACTGTGTATGCATTTTCTAGACACAGACAGAATAATTGCTGGTTCTCTTATGATGAAACAGTCTTTTGAAAGAGTAAAATGTCTTTATTGTTCTCAGCTAAAGAAAAAATACTATGATTGTTTGCATGATTGGTCCTAGGGTGTCAACTACAGGTCATGAGTTGGAAATGAATACTTTTAAAACATAGATGTATACAGCATCAAAAAAAAAAAAAAAAAAAAAAAAGAACAAACAAGGAGACGAATTGAATTCAAAGTTTTTAAGGTTCTGATTTATTTTGTCCAAGGAGTCCATTTTCTTACCATGTGAGATAAATACTATGTTATAATAACGATAGTTTTAGTCTTGAGTATTGTAATACAGATGCAAAACAAGTGGTCTTGGTCTTCCTTAGATTCTTCTGGCAAATGCTGATTATTAACCCTCACAGATTGTTTATCCTCTCCATGGGAATTGGAGGAATTCTGTTAGGCCATCAGGCAGGTAAAGGAGGTGCAGACCTTGACAGCACCATGCAGTTCCAGTGTGTATTGGTGCCATACTGGTGCCATAATTCATGTAGATGCTGGATCAAGCTGCCCGGTGCTTAGATTCTCATTTCAGTCATAATCTTATCTCAGTCACCACCCTACAGGAGACTGGTTCTTTGTATTTTTGCTGTCCTTCAGGATTTGATGAAAGTGTTTCCTAACTGTAAAGGACTTCAGTCCAGTGGTAGCCCAACCTGGACTTCTGAAGTGTGCTATTGAACTCTCATTACTGCTCTTAATCTGTGAGAGTGTTTTTTTTCTAGTTACTTCTACCTTCCTTTCTCTCTCCATAAGGATCTTTTCATGTCAGCACCTCTGGAACATTTTAGTTCTGGATGTGTTGTAATATGATTGATGATGTTAACTGCAAGAAACAGGGGCATAAGAGGATCATGATTTCACTTAGTAGGTTATGGGTACAAATATAAAAACTACAGAAAATGGTTACTTGTTTTCACTTGAGGCTTGGGAAAATATTGAGCAAAGAAAAGTTGTGTTGTACCTGTAGCAGGAGGAAGAGATTGGATGAGGCACTTGGTGCCATGGATTAGTTGATTAGATAGTGTTGGATGATAGGTTGGACTTGATGATCTTAAAGGTCTTTTCCAACCTGATTAATTCTATTCTATTCTAAAATTTCCAGAACACCACATGAATGATGCTTAGCTTTAAAAAACAGCATATTTCAAAGCTTTAAAAAATAGTGTTTATCATGTCAGCTCAAAGTTTGTTTTCTGTTTTAGTTTGTGCAGCACTTGCACATCATCACGAAGATTCAGTTTGTTTGGGGAACATGTGAAATTTGTTTTAATTGTCATTTTTTGGGTCTGTAAAAGTTTGTATTAACTGAGGCAAAGGGGATTTGTTGCAAACCAGTTCGTCATTGTATAAAGGCAGTTTTGTATGGAAATGTAGAATAGAATAGAATAGAATAGACCAGACTGGAAGAGACCTTCAGGATCATTGTGTCCAACCTATCAACTAATCCAACCCACCTAAACAACTAACCCATGGCACCAAGCATCCCATCAAGTCTTCTCCTGAACACCTCCAATGATGGTGACTCCATCACCTCCCTGGGCAGCCCATTGCAATGGGCAATCACTCTCTCTGTATAGAACTTCTTCCTCATATCCAGCCTAAACCTCCCCTGGTGCAGCCTGAGACTGTGTTCTCATGTTCTGGTGCTGGTTGTGTAGGAGAAGAGACCAACATCTGCCTGTCTACAACCTCCCTTAAGGTAGTTGTAGAGAGCAATAAGGTCTCCCCTGAGTCTCCTCTTCTCCAGGCTAAGCAACCCCAGCTCCCCCAGCCTCTCCTCATAGGGCTTGTGCTTCAAACCCCTCACCAACCTCGTTGCCCTTCTCTGGACACATTCCAGCAAGTCAACATCCTTCCTAAACTGAGTGACCCAAAACTGGACACAGGACTCAAGGTGTGGCCTAACCAGTGCAGTGTACAGGGGAGAATCACCTTCCTGCTCCTGCTGGCCACACTGTTCCTGATGCAGGCCAGGATGCCATTGGCCCTCTTGGCTGCCTGGGCACACTGCAGGCTCCTGTTCAGCCTACCATCGACCAGTACCCCCCAGGTCCCTCTCTGCCTGGCTGCTCTCCAGCCACTCTGCCCCCAGCCTGTAGCTCTGCATGGGGTTGTTGTGGCCAATGTGCAGAACCTGGCACATGGATGTGTTCAATCTCATGCTGTTGGATTCTGCCCATCTGTCCAGCCTGTCGAGGTCCCTCTGCAAAGCCTCACTACCCTCCAGCAGATCAGCTCCTGACCCCAGCTTGGTGTTGTCCGCAAATTTACTGATGATGTATTTTCTGTTCAACAGATTTAAACAAGAGTCTGTGTCTACAAGCAGGGTTTTGTCAGAGTTTTAGAGTCTTAGTTATTTTACATTTAAACAAGAAAATGAATATTCAAATCAAACATCAATTTAGTCTAAATTACTGTATTTTGTTTTTTGATTTAGCTATACCATTATTGCTGCTGAGGTAGTGAGGTAGATTCCTTTATCAAGGGGTAGTATTTCTATGTACTTGAAAAATGGAATGTAATAATATCTTAAAAAAGGAAATACTCTTTTTCCCCCCCCTTCTTCTTTTTTTTTTTTTTAAACATTTATTCTTAGTTACTTCTTTCTGAAGTTTTTGATGTTTTCCTTTGAATAAAAAAAGCCCCAAACTTCACACAAGCATGTATGATTTATAAGAAAAAATAAACCGACAGAGAACTCCACATTTATTTTCACAACTTGGAAGTAAAATGAAAACCACTGTTTTATTGGTGACATTTTGTCATTTTAATACCTGCTTGCCAAAAAATTGCATTCCACTCATCTCCCCATCTTCCATCCATTATGACTTTTGATTGAGTAGCTGACAGTTGAACAATCTTGGGCCACCTCTTGAATTTCAAAGAGCATTTCTGCTCGAATATCCCCTGCTTCCATAAACAATAACTCTGTTAGGTCTCTTCTGGTTTTGAACTGAATGCCACAACAGAGAGTATCTAAGGATGTTCACTTTTAGTTCTGTTTTATCTTCCAGGAAGATAGTGCAACTGATACTTCAGAACTGTTTTCTTCTAGCTCTATTAATAGCAGCATGAGAATAGTTTGGATCATTTACAGTGCATCTCTGAAAGGGTAGGCCAGCTAGTAGAGAATGGTGGTCTTTATTTTTCTGTCTATCTTGAAATGTATTAATCCCCTCTTAATTTGCATTATTCGGCTTCAGGTCATCTGAGAGTTTGTTGAAAACTAATTGTTTGCATGTTTGATGTTGATTTCCAGGAAGAGTGGAGAGTGGGTTGTGGGCTCCACCCAGCCTTTTCCATATGTGGAAAATTGAAACATTTCTTCCTATGTGGATTCTTCCAAGGCGAATAGAATAGAATAGAATAGAATAGAATAGAATAAGCCAGGTTGGAAGAGACCTTCAAAAATGATACAAAAGCATGTGCTAACTTTCTGCACTGTTGAAGTCATTTGAGATCACATTCAAATTCTTAACTGCCTGTTCTCTTGATACCAAAATCTATCTTTAGACTACTGGAGTTTTTATTTTTTTATAATCTCTGACTTCTGTTACTTTTAAACAGTTTTAATAGTTGCTGAAATCAGAGTATCTAGCTTTATTTGGCTGCCAGTTTATTTAATTCAAAATGGGATTGTTCTGTTCAGTGTACCCTTTATAGCCTAGATTCAAGTATTGCCTTTATGCAGTAGAGTGATTCAGGTAGCTGTGAACATTAGTTGGATATCAGAGTATCACAGTATCACCAAGGCTGGAAAAGACCTCAAAGGTCATCAAGTCCAACCTGTCACCACAGACCTGATGACTAGACCATGGCACAATATAATGTCCTGGCTGCAGCTTAGCCAAACTGAGAGGGTACAGTCATGTAGAAGCCCTTTGAGAGTCCTCCAGAAAAGAAACCCCGCAAGCCCTATGAGGAAAGACTGAGGGAGCTGGGGTTGCTCAGCCTGGAGAAGAGGAGGCTCAGGGGTGACCTTCTCACTCTCTACAACTACCTGAAGGGAGGTTGTAGACAGGCGGATGATGGTCTCTTCTCCCAGGCAGCCAGTACCAGAACAAGAGGACACAGTCTCAGGCTGTGCCAGGGGAGGTTCAGGTTGGATGTTAGGAAGAAGTTCTATACAGAGAGAGTGATTGCCCATTGGAATGGGCTGCCCAGGGAGGTGGTGGAGTCGCCATCATTGGAGGTGTTCAGGAGGAGACTTGATGGGGTACTTGGTGCCATGGGTTAGCTGTTTGAGTGGGTTGGATTGGTTGATGGGTTGGACGCGATGATCTTGAAGGTCTCTTCCAACCTGGTTTGGTTTATTCTAAATAAAGTTTATTCTAAATAAACCTTTAAAGTGCTGTCTGTTTGGTTTGAATTTGAGTTACTACATTTTTCTGATTATTATCACTCTTTTTGGATTATTGACCTTGTCTTGAATTCTTAAGTTTTCCCATTGGAAGACTATGTCAATAAAATTAGTAACGTATGAAACCCATATTATGTATTAATAATAAGCACAGCCTCATCTATTTTATCGTGGGATTTAATGAAGATATGTAATATTATTCTGCTACACTAGCTTTATTTGAAATCTTTGTTGGTGAACTTCCATGTAACAAACACCTGCTGTGTATTTTGTGACCTCTGAAGGAGGGCAACTTTTACAGAAAATGGAAATATTCTTGCCAGTGTTACTGACTTTCTTTTAATATACACAAGGAAATAGTAATGCAAAGTGATTGCTTCATCAACTGTTACAAAATCCTAACACCTTATTTAGTTTAAAAAAATAACAAAAACAAATCTCAAAACCCAGACCAAAACCTCAGAATAATTCTTTCATTATTAATATTGTGTTTCATATAATAAAGCTCAAAACTGCTCTGGACTGAGGACTTGTGGACAGTGTTTGGAACAACCCGGCTGTGGATGGTGCAATGATCCCAGTAACACTGGAAAAGGGCAATGTTTGGAAGGATCATCAAGAGGCCCAATGAAGCCTGTTGGCATGCACTCCAATGAAATGGTGCTCGATGCTAATCTTTGCCCAAAAGAGAAGAATTATGAGTGGTCTTTTATCCAATGTCCAGGTAAGATTTACTTCCCTTCTTGTATATCAATTAAGATTCTCTGTTTCAGCATGCCAAATGACAACTTTATTTGGAACGATGCAAATAACACTGCCATTTATTTGCAAACAGGTTTTCACCCATCCTATCCTTCTGCTTTTTAAAATCCACCTGTATCAATTTGCTTCAGCTCTTGCTTTCTCCTGGCTTCTATATTCACCAAAGAGCAGTGCAGCTGGGGAGGAATTATCAGCAGCTGCTGCTGACCAGGAGCAGGAACTTCCTGTGTCCTTGCTGCTCAAGCAAAAGTCCATCTGGTTGTGAGATTGGGGGGTGGCCAACAAATATCTGAGCTGTGCCTCCAGTTTACCTTTGTGGTGGGTCAAAAAAACCTACCACAACCTTTCAGACGTTTTGAGCTAATAGAATGTGTGCAGCACTGGTCAGGCCACACCTTGAATACTGTGTCCAGTTCTGGGCCCCTCAATTCAAGAGAGATGTTGAGGTACTGGAACGTGTCCAGAGAAGGGAGACGAAACTGGTGAGGGGCCTGGAACACAGCCCTGTGAGGAGAGGCTGAGGGAGCTGGGGTTGCTTAGCCTGGAGGAGAGGAGGCTCAGGGGAGACCTTATTGCTGTCTACAGCTACCTGAAGGGAGGTTGCAGCCAGGTGGGGGTTGGTCTGTTCTCCTAGGCAACCAGCACCAGAAGGAGGGGAAACAGTCTCAAGTTGTGCAAGGTGAAGTTCAGGCTGGATATTAGGAACAGGTTCTTCACAGAGAGAGTGATTTGCCATTGGAATGTGCTGCCCAGGGAGATGGTGGATTCACTGTCCTTGGAGATCTTCAAGAAAAGCCTGGATGAGGCACTTAGTACCATGGTCTGGTTGACTGGACAGGACTGGGTGATAGGTTGGACTGGATGATCTTGGAGATCTCTTCCAACCTCGTTGATTCTATGATTTTTTAATCTTCAAGAGAATTCCTGAAGTCTCAGGCATACCAATCTGAGTATAGTATTTGAATTTTGAAGTTCACTGGAAATGTAACCAAGACATCAAGTGTTTTAAGACTGTGGAAAGCTGCAAGTGTACAGCCATATGGAAATACTCAAGTCCTGAAAGCAGGGGGTGAAAGCAGCAGTGCAGTCCTGAAAGCAGTGCGAAAGCAGCAGTGTAGTAGTGCAGGCAAATCAAAAGCACATTGGGGAGTATGACAGACCTCCAGTGATAACTGACAATAAACAGTATATTTTAAAACCTTGAAAACTTTTTTTTCTTTTCAGAATAAATGGTGTAATTGTGCCTAAATTGTTTTCCCAGCAAGTGTTCCTGCTGCTGATAAATTCAGAAGCTTGGAGCTTCTCTAGGATCAGAAATTTTAGGGGTACATGAAGCTAAGCTGTTGGTTTGGTGTTTTGTTTCCCCCCTCTCTCCTGGGTACTTTTTTCACTGATGCCTTTTTCTCTCTGTGTATATGTATACCTATATGTGTGAATTTATATATAGCTATACTTATGTGGATTATTTCAAAAGCAGAATCTCTGAAGAAAGATTTAGTTTAGTAATATTAAAAAAAAAAAAAAAATTAGAGGTAGAGAGCAGATTTTAATTATTTTTTTTTTTAAGTTTAAACTTTAGAATATGGAAATTCAGTCCAAAACTGGCAAATATTTTAAGTTAAAACCAAGAAAATGCAAACCCTCTAATACTGTTTCCTGAATAAAGAAGCCTCTAGGAAATTTTTGGAAGCAATAGAATGACATTACATTGTATGGAAACTTCGGTTCTTTGTATAGAATAGAATAGAATAAACCAGGTTGGAAGAGACCTTCAAGATCATCGCGTCCAACCTATCATCCAACACCACCTAATCAACTAAACCATGCAACCAAGCACCCTGTCAAGTCTCCTCCTGAACACCTCCAGTGATGGCAATTCCACCACCTCCCTGGGCAGTCCATTCCAATGGGCAATCACTCTCTCTGTGTAAAACTTCCTCCTGACCTCCAGCCTGAACTTCCGCTGGCGCAGCCTGAGACTGTGTCCTCTTGTTCTGGTGCTGGTTGAGTAGGAGAAGAGACCAACCTCTGCCTGTTTACAACCCCCCTTCAGGTAGTTGTAGAGAGCAATAAGGTCACCCCTGAGTCTCCTCCTCTCCAGGCTAAGCAGCCCCAGCTCCCTCAGCTTCTCTTCATAAGGCTTGTGTTCCAAACCCCTCACCAACTTCGTTGCCCTTCTCTGGACTCGTTCCAGCAAGTCAACCTCCTTCCTAAACTTAGGGGCCCAGAACTGGACACAGAATACACATTTATTGATAGTAAGTGCAATTAGACATTCACTGCACAGTGAAATTCCAATATAGAATAGAATCATAGAATTGTTAGGCTTGGAAAGGACCTCAAGGATTATTTAGTTTCAAACCCCCTGCCATGGTCAGGGACACCTCACACTAGATCACATCGCCCAGAGCCACATCCAGCCTGCCCTTAAAAACCTCCATGGATGAGGCTTCTACCGTCTCCCTGGGCAACCTGTTCCAGTGCCTTCACCCTCATGATGAAGAATGACTTCCTGACATCCAATCTGAATATACCCACTTCTATTTTTTTCCCATTCCCCCCAGTCCTATCACTCCCTGAGACTCTAAAATAGTCCCTCCCCAGCTTTCTTGTAGGGCTGCTTAAGATGGTGGAAGGCCACAATAAGGTCTCCTTGGAGCATTCTCTTCTCCAGACTGAACAGCCCCAACTCCCTCAGCCTGTCCTCAAAGGAGAGGTGCTCCAGCCCTCTTATCATCCTTGTGGCCATCTCTGAACACACTCCGACATCTACCAATCTCTCCCTACCAATCTCTCCCTACCTACCTAATACCTTCCCATTACCTCCCTATAGCTATCTGTACCTCCCTATACATATATTATCTATAGTATATAGATATAGTTATATATTTTAATATCTTTTAAACAGCTATCTATCTATCTATAGATACAGATATGTATATTGCTTGTCCAAAACGTGTCATGATCTTGTTTAATAATTGTTCTTCTTGGAAAAAATTCTGTACTTACTGTATGTTCAGAATAAGAATTCACTTTGGTTTAAAACCCTCCATGTGCTCTGAGTTTAGGAGGCAAACCCTACAGAAGCCATAGAACTAAAATTGAATTAATGTGAAATTTCATTTTGATTGGTACATGCTGTAGGTTTTGATCCTAGGCTCTTGTTTTCATTTTCTCAAAACATTATCTGTAATGGATTATACTAACATGGTTTATTATTCTCAGGACAGCAATCATCTGATGTACTTGAAACAAGATAGAATTGATACTGTGTCAGTATAAGCTTGCTGAACAGTCTGTGATGTGGATGAAAATAAAAACAAATAGGTTGTAACATTTAGTTTGAAGATTTTTCTGCCACACTGGTCAATAGTTGGGCAAATCATCCATGTTCATTCATGGATGCACTTAGTTTTCCTTGTAGTTCTTATCCATTCTCTTTGTAATGCTTCTGGGCAATTGTGGTGGTGATAAATATTTTAAATTCATTCTCATTTTCTGTCCAAATCTTTAAAACTAGTTTTCAGCAGGTAGCATAAGAAAAATGTTTCTTTTTGTGACTGGTCATTTTGAAATCAATAGTCTTCAAAGCAGCTGTCACAGTATTTCCTTTGATGGGAGAAGATTTTCATTTTTTCATCACATTTATGGTTAACTAAGCTATTATTATATGATAAAATGAAAAACTATCATATATTTAAAAAAGGAAAAAGGAAAAATAGTGTTGGCATTTCCTCCCATGAGGAGAGCAGCTGAGGTAGAATAGAAGCCCAAGCTTGGCTTTCAAGCCTACATTTCTCCTCTGAAAAGCAGTGTGAATTGATTCTAGAGTTTGCTTATAACTCGATGAAGTATTCTCTCCCCAGATCCCCAGACATCCTTTTCCTATGTTTTCCTAGTTTTAAGTATTTTGTTAAAATGATTATTATCAATGGTTTTAGGCATCAGCAGCCATTTAAACACAGAGGTCAAAAGTAAATTACACATAAAATTGCTTATCTCCAGGGGAGCCTCAGTGAAGATTCAGCTGCAGCATATTTGTATGTATTAGAAAATGACTTTGTGGTTGGCAGTGGTGTGCACTAAAATCACTGATATAAAAAAAGTCTTAAAAAAAAATTAACTGCTCATTTTAAATGATCTTTACTTCTCATCTTAAATGTTCATTAGAGTATCTCATTATTTTCATTATTATTTTAATTATTTAATACTGATAGCTTCAGCAGTGTGCCCAGGTGGCCAAGAGGGCCAATGGCATCCTGGCCTGCATTAGGAATAGTGTGGCCAGCAGGAGCAGGGAAGTCATTGTGCCTCTGTACTCTGCATTGGTTAGTCCGCACCTTGAGTACTGTGTCCAGTTCTGGGCCCCTCAGTTTAAGAAGGACATTGAAACTCTTGAACATGTCCAGAGAAGGGCAACAAGGCTGGGGAGAGGCCTTGAGCACAGCCCTGTGAGGAGAGGCTGAGGGAGCTGGGATTGTTTAGCCTGGAGAAGAGGAGGCTCAGGGTTCACGTCATTGCCCTCTACAACTACCTGAAAGGTGGTTGTAGCCAGGAAGGGGTTGGTCTCTTCTCTCAGCCAGCCAGCACCTCAACAAGGGGACACAGTCTCAAGCTGTGCCAGGGGAGGTTTAGATTTGAGGTGAGGAGGAAGTTCTTCACCGAACGAGTCATTCGTCATTGGAATGTGCTGCCCAGGGAGGTGGTGGAGTCACCATCCCTGGAGGTGTTCAAGAGGGGATGGGACGTGGCACTTGGTGCCATGGTCTAGTCATGGGGTCTGTGTTTATAGGTTGGACTCAATGATCCTTGAGGTCTCTTCCAACCTTAATTGTACTGTGATTGCACTTGCCTATATCATAGGAAGGCATCGAACTGCGCAACTGTTTTGATTTGTCACTTTTACCACTGAGATACTTATTTGGAGGAAAATATATAATGTAATCTGAAAGTGGTGTGCTCTGGCAGTTGTAGTTTGCATTGGATTTCGTTCTTTGCATTTGTTTTAGGGTGAGTTTTTCTTTTTGAGCATGATTTAAGATCTCTTCCATTTTCTTAAGAGCTATAATGAGCTCTTAAAATCTTATAAAGAGCTCTTTATAAGTCATAATTAGCTCTTATAAAGATCTAATACTATGACTTACAGAAAACTAAAATTCACAATTCATTATTCTTTAAATAACACACACACAGAAAGAAATGCAGAACTAAGCAATTAGGAGGGGTTGATAATCAATTAATCAATACTTGCTAGTTAGAGAATATCAGACTGAAATATTTTCCCTACATTATGATAGTCTTAATTAGATGATCTTACTTTACTGTACTGGAACACTTATTTAATGTAGTCTCTGCTTTTGCTTCTGTTTTATTGTGCTGCATTTGTTTCTTAACAATTACTTTCAGTGATTAAATGTGTAACACACATAAACAAACCTAAAATGGAGCTGTGATTCGTGTGGGGTTTGTTCCTTGAGAAAGGCAATATACTGTAAATGGCAAAGTGCCTGGAGGAGGACACCACAAAGTTACCTAAAAATCAAACATTCTCAGGAATAAAGAAAATCCTTCTACTTTCTAAAGGTATTGAGACAAGACAAGGGAGAAAAGATAACTTGTAATTTCTAAAGATATTTAAACAAGACTGTGAGAGGTCACCTGTTCCAGTGGTACAGAAATGTTTGCTATTCATTTACAAGGCATAGCTATAGAAGAAAGAAGAGATTTTAAACTCGTGTGGCTTAAGGGGCTATGAGTAAATTTATTCAACTACTAAATTATGAAACAGCTCTAAAAAGTTTGAAATCCAAAAGTAAGAAGTGCAGACACAGTTACTGTGATGTTTAGATTAAAAATCCAAATTGAACAAAAAAAAGCCCCAAACCACCACAATAAATCTTACAGAGACAGCCATGTCCTCTGCTGAGTCTTACACACCCTTCACCAGGAAAGGATTGACAGGTTTGACATAGTCTGACGTTTGACAAGCTGCTGGAATTGACAGATTGCTAATCTGCTGAGCGCTGTGAGCTCTGAGGTCCCACTCTATAGCGAGGTCATCCTTCAAAACCTCTTGGTCATTCAGCCAAGTCATGGCAGCAGGATCAATGATTTTGGCAGAAATCATGTTGTGATTTTGCTGCAATAGCGTTCAGGACTTTCTGATTTTCTTCAAAATGTGGAGCACTGGAATGGAGATACAGTGCAAGATTAATGCTTTGTGATACTGTTATTTGATAAAAAACAATTTTATGCTTTTAAGGTCAGGCATAAAAACATTGTTGATAGTAGTTAATCTTTTTTTCTTTTCACTTTCCCCAAAGTCAGTTGTGGTTAAGAGGGACTGGAGCTGTTGGTGGTCCTGATGTCCCTAAACCCCTTAGTATGCCAAAGGTAACGTGAGGAACAGAAATGTTGAGGATGAGACAGTCTTCAGGGTTGTTTGTCTGGTGGTTCTATTGTATTTTATTTTTTATTTGTTTGCTTTTTTTTTTCTTGTTGTTGGTTAGATAAAAGTTTGAGTGTGAGTTGTTCATCTTCCTCATTTCTCCATCACAGTAGTCTTTCGAATGCTTCACGGTGGATTTCATGCAGGTGTGGGGTTTTCATTTGCTCTCAGCTGGTGACTGACTGCCTCTGAACAGGTTTCTTGAGTGACCATCATAGTACAGTTTGGGTTGGAAAGGATCTCTGAGAGAGACTAAAAGCTTGTCTCTCCTGGTGTGACTCAACAAAGATAAAATCACTTGCTGCTTGCCCAGACAATAGCTGATATGTGTTGGGCAGAGCCGCTGGAAGGACTCTTGGAAGGTGCAGAGATAACATTGCTCACTGGACCACAGCTGGTCTTGCAACAATGGACCAAGGCCACCTTTGGGAATATTCATAAGACAAGATAATCTCCACCCATCAAGTACCTGGAAAGGGAGGATGGTGAGACAATGGATTCACCACCTGCTTCCTGATGTGTAGTGAGTGTGTGGGCAGGTAGATGGAGAAGGAGGAGGCAAAGGCCCCCCACCTCCATCCAGACCCCTGCCCAAATACACAGGAATACACAGAAAGATTTCCTGGGGAATGATACTTGGATACTTACCTCAGGATGTTTTCCTGGCCCCTGAGTTCCTGAGGGACAATACTTGGACACATAATTAAGGACTAAAAAACTGTGTGAAAGACTTGAGCAACTACTGCCTCAGCAGAAGTAAAACAGAGAACCGAAAACACAGATGAAGGAAAACACAGGAGAAGGACAATGCCACTGAGAAAGAAAGCAGGAGAGAAGGGAAAGCCTGAGACAATGCTGCTCTGAAGAAAAGAGGCCATGGAGCCTGGAAGAAGCAGACTGAACCTTCTCTCCGTGTCCTAAGATCTGCCTGCTGCAACTCATCCTGCTGCAACTTTGCCTGCAGCCAAAGCCTCATCATCCTTTCTCTACAGACCCTACATCTCCTGCAGCACCTTTCCTCCATAGACTCAAACTGTCTTGGGGGGGTGGGTGAGGGGTGTGGTAATATAATTCCTCTTCTCTCTCTCTCTATTCTCTCTCTCTCCCCTTCTGATCCATCCACTTTATTTATGTAATAAGTAGTCTAGCTGTTGATATTTTGGCCTCGTTTGTGCCTCTAATTTCACAACACAGGAATATGCAAAAGAACTGAGTCTCTTTCATACACATCATACCTTCTGTGGTCTTTTGTGTGAATTCATGTCTTGCCACAATACTATTTTAAAGAGGTAATGTGTCGAAGTACAGATATTTATGCTGGTCATTAGTCAGGATTCAGCTCCTTCAGAATTACATTGTACTGCAATTTTGTGATAAAGGAAAAAATTTGTTCCCAAAAGCAGTTTAATAACGGCTTTTAAATGTTATGTTCTAGCTTGCCAGTGCAACGGCCACAGCACCTGCGTCAACAGTAATGTCTGTGATCAATGTAAAAACCTCACCACAGGAAGACAATGTGAAACGTGCATGCCAGGATATTATGGGGACCCCACAAATGGAGGGCAGTGTACAGGTAAGTCATTCTGCTAGGAAGAAAAGAAAAAAATATATCATATGATGTTTTATGTAATGTGAATTTAACTTTTCTAATGTAACGTGAAATCAGCTTTTCTTTAAAGGTTAAACATCTCTTTGATAATGCAAATGAGTTGGTCAGCTAAATTAATGATTCAAAACCAGGTTAATAGCTTTTAGAGAAACCTTGCCTTCAGAATCATTATTTTGCAGTTGTTTGGTCTGGATGCTCTAAGAACAAGATGGGAGAGAGATCTGGACAGGCTGGATCAATGGGCTGAGGCTAGTGGTGTGAGATTCAACAAGGCCAAGTTCAGGGCCCTGCACTTCGGCCACAATAACCTCATACAGCGCTCCAGACTGGGAGATGAATGACTGGAGAGCAGCCTGGCTGAGAGGGACTTAGCATAATGTAGGATAGCACTGATTTGTATAAATGTGTGCTGCTAGTAGAAAAATGATGCCTTTAACAGACCATCAAGTCTTGTTCATGAATAGTTTAAAGAGCAAAGCCTGGTACACTGAGGATTGTCAGGTACCCTCAGGAATTCCATCTGTTTCATTTTGTAATAGCTGCCATTGGAGGATTCTCCCTGAAGTAAAAGAGAATCAAATCCAATACTCCAGATGGTTTTGGTATATTCCCTTATAATTGAATTTATCCTTCCTTCCCCTGTTTAACATGAAAAGTCATTAAGATGAGATTGGATCCAGGAGGGTGCTAGAAAGTTTTGTCCTGTGACAACTTCTGTGTTATTGATGTTACTTAAACTGGACCTTTGCTCTGAGGGAATGTCTGTTCATTTTAAGGGTTCACTTGTTCCTCCCCACTCGAGCATGCAGGAGTCAATGCAGAAAGCTGCACATCTGGTAAACTCAAGCACGATATGTAGAAAGTGTGTTCAAGGGGATGGAAAGATTAATGTCTGCCCCTATTGACAATTTCACATTTTGCTGGTGCTTTATGACACCTTAAATAATTCTTAATAGTTCTCTTATTTCCTGAAGTTGACAAAATGTTCTTTTGCTGTCTATATCACCTTTATGGCAAAATGATGTATTAATATAGCTTTTATTCTTCAGGGATACATTAGCTATCAACCAAATAAGCATTCCATCACCTTTAGTGAATTATATGCAGTGCAATAATGGCTCAAATCCATTTATAAGACCAGTAAAATTATAGATTTTACAACTTGTTTTTTCAACCTTAGTCTGTAAGAGTACATCTTTTTATTGGTAGACATGATTTTAACAGGAGCTATTTACACAAAAGAATGCTTTAAAACAAAAAAAGGCAGATGATAATTATTTTGAGGCTTTATCTGCAGCGGTGTGTTGTGTCTTGCAGTACAGAGGTCATAAATCTGTTGGAGACATTTTGATGAATGTAGTCATTATGAACTTGTAGATTTTCTTCAGTAAATCTTATTTTTCTTCTGGTCCTGTGACAGAGATGCTCAAATCATGGGCCAGGGATTTCTGCAGGAAAAAACCCCACCAGTGATCCGTAGATAAGTCTAATCAATTTTCCTTTGATTCAGGATGATTTTGGGGCCGTAGCTGAGATCAGTCAGTGTGCAAATATGAAGAGCAAGATGGTTCAATTGGTTTTTAGTTTTCATTTTTTTGGTCCTTCAGTCTGGCAATGCTTTTGGCAACAGAGGGGAAAAAAAATTGAAATAGCTTCAAATTAAAATTACAATTAAAGTAAAAGTGAGTGGAAGAGCAGGCAACTCAGGGGGAAGCTGAGTGTAAATGTGACTGTAGTAGTTAGAAAATGAGATAGGAAATAGTATGGGATAGTCAGGCAAAGAAAAAGAAATTATGAAGACCTGACAAAAAAAACCCCAACCCCTTCATCCTCGTAGTCCTGTCTTGTGTCTCTTTTCTCTCTTTTCTCTGATGCTGCCAACTGAGTTTCTGGCAGAACCCTACCAATATATCTTTTCTGCTAAGACTCATCCATCTGTATGAGGGCTCAGACTGCCTGAGCGTGCGGTGCGTTGATCCTGAGTTATTTCTTTGAGGGTCACAATTGAAAACTTTCTGAAGGAATGACAGGATAATGACTATAACTCTTAAAATACATCTGTAACACTGTGATATTCTTCAGATAGCAAGTTGCTGTGGTTGCAAGTATCTGACTTAGTCATGGAGAGCAGATGATGTTGGGAAAAGAGGTTGTACATTGTGAGAGAAGCTAAGAGCTGACCAACATAGACAAGTGCATTCCCCCATGTCCCAGTTTTAGTTGAGGAAGATATTTGCCATGCAATGAATGCTTACTAAAATGTTACTGTGTCTTACTTGTTGTGGAATCTGTAGGAATTTTGTTACTGTGTCACTAAAAAAGCCTTCCATCTAACCCAGGTTTACTTTGTGACTGACCCTCACCTTGCTTTATTTTTGTCAGAAGTGAGAGATGTCAGTTGCTGATAGGCAAGAGTTTGACAAAGCTCCCACTTTATATTTGTAATTGTACTTTTTCTTCTAAAAAATGTGGCTAATACCAGTTATTGAAATTCTGTAACAAAGAGTTTGTCTTCTACACAGAAAATGAGAGTTTCTATTCTTGGTGTATGCATGTTTACATTCAGCCCTAATAAGTGGCTTGCAGTAAAGATGCTCATGTCGGGGGGGTGGAACTGGATGATCCTTGTGGTCCCTTCCAACCCTGACTGATACATACATACATACTATGTATGTAATCCTTACATTCTTGGTGACATTCCATTGCAGAAATACCTGATTTGAATTATTTTTATATTTGACAGTGACATTGAGTGCACCCTCAGCAAGTTTGCTGATGACACCAAGCTGTGTGGTGCACCAGACAGGCTGGAGGGAAGGGAGGCCATCCAGAGGGACCTTGACAGGCTGCAGAGGTGGGCACAAGCCAACCTCATGAGGTTCAACAAGACCAAGTGCAGGGTCCTGCATCTGGGTCAAGGCAATCCCAGGCACAAATCCAGGCTGGGCAGGGACTGGCTGGAAAGCAGCCCTGAGGAGAGAGACTTGGGGGTGCTGGTGGACAAGAAGCTCAACATGAGCTCTCAGTGTGCACTTGCAGCCCGCAAAGCCAATCAGATCCTGGGCTGCATCAGGAGAAGTGTGGCTACCAGGTCGAGGGAGGTGATCCTCCCCCTCTACTCAGCTCTGGTGAGACCCCACTGGGAGTACTGCCTCCAGTTCTGGAGTCCCTATTACAAGAGGGATATGGACGTGCTGGAAGGTGTCCAGAGAAGGGCCATGAGGATGATCAGAGGGCTGGAGCACCTCTCCTGTGAGGACAGACTGAAGGAGTTGGGGCTGTTCAGTCTGGAGAAGAGAAGGCTCTGAGGTGACCAAATTGTCGCCTTCCAGTATCTGAAGGGGGCCTACAGGAAGGCTGGGGAGGGACTGCTCAGGATCTCAGGTAGTGATAGGACTAGGGGGAATGGAATGAAGCTGGAGGTGGGGAGATTCAGGCTGGATGTGAGGAGGAGATTTGTTACCATCAGAGTGGTGAAGCCCTGGAATGGGTTTGTCCAGGGAGGTGGTTGAGGCTCCATCCCTGGAGGTGTTTAAGCCCAGGCTGGATGAGGCTCTGGCCAGCCTGATCTAGTGTGGGAGGTCCTTGCCCATGGCAGGGGGTTTGGAACTAGATGATCCTTGCGGTCCCTTCCAACCCTGACTGATACTATGATACTATTCATTGCTGCATTCTGTACTAAAATCAGTAATAAAAGGCCAAAGCCTTTTATGTTAAAGAAAGTTCTATAATGGTAAATTATTGTACTTGTCTCTTCTTACACTTGTTTAAAATGATTCCAGGTAGTTGTTATGCCTGTGATGTGAAGGAGGTAGCCAAAATGCAACATGAAATTAATTTGCTACCTCACATTGTGATATATGCTTGCTTACACAAAATGATTTGCATTCTTTGTTGGAAATAAATAATACACAGCAAATAAATTAGTAAGTCCAGGCACTGTACATGTGCTTAGAATTTGTGAGGTAAAGCCCCTGCATGGCAAAGAAAAGTGTAAAGCAATAGTCATCAAAGTCACAGCATCCTTTTTAAGACTTTGTTCGAAGTGCAAGAAAGTAAGAGAGAAGCCAGAGATGATGACCTCATTGCCCTCTAAAACTACCTGAAAGGTGGTTGTAGCCGGGAAGGGGTTGGTCTCTTCTCCCAGGTAACCAGCACCGGAACAAGGGGACACAGTCTCAAGCTGCACCAGGGGAGGTTTAGACTCGAGGTGAGGAGAAAGTTCTTCACCGAGCGAGTCGTTCGTCATTGGGATGTGCTGCCCAGGGAGGTGGTGGAGTCACCATCCCTGGAGGTGTTCAAGAGGGGACTGGACGTGGGACTTGGTGCTATGGTCTAGTCACGGGGTCTGTGTTGATAGGTTGGACTCGATGATCCTCGAGGTCTCTTCCCGCCTTAGTTATACTGTGATACTGTGATGAACCCTGAACATGCAGGAACAGAGCACTTCAGCAGGGGATAGGGTTTGGGTTCTACACTAGTTCTGTTTACCCCTTTTCTCTGACTCATCTAGAGCATAAATATGTGAGCAGCCCTTGGAATGCTAAGTGCCATGCTGTCAGTCAGTGGCAGAAATATTTAAGAATGAAACCCTCTAGTGATTTAACAGAGTAAGGCACATTACAGTATCACAGTACATTAGGGATTGGAAGGGACCTCCAGGGATCATCACATCCAACCCCTCTGTCAAAAGCAGCATCACCTAGGGTAGTCTGCACAGGAATGCATCCAGGTGGGTTTTGAAAATCTCCTGAGAAGGAGACTCCACAAGCTCTCTGGAGGTTTGTGTTGTGCTGAATCTTAGAGGAGAGTTGCACAGCTCAGCTGCATTTGATTCTGAGCAGGTAGAGCTGTGCAGATGTATGAAACCTTAGGAAGCTGTGGAAGTTAAGAGTTGGAGGACAGATACTCCTAATGATTTTAATTAAGTTTTGGGTTTTTTTGATGACCAGAATAACAAAATTCAGTAAGAGAAAATTTATCATTAACTATTAATGGATTTTGGAAATAAAAAAGCTCTGAGTCTTGTTCTGTCATGTGCTGCACCTCTGGGAAATACACAGGTTTTATAAAAATTCTAGGAACAGCAGACTTATGTATACTGCACTACAGCATAAAGTAGCAGGAGAAAACAGTATGGGAGAGTGCTTGGAATAATTTTATGTCACCTTTGAAACTTTTTAGCCCATTTTTTTCCCTCTCAGTGGTGTCCAGTGGCAGGACATGAGATAATAGGCACAAACTTGAACATAACAAAAACTTCTTTGTGAGGGTGGTGGAATACTGGAATGGGCTGCCCAGAGAGGTATTGGAGTCTCCTTCGCTGGCCTCATTCAAAACCTGCCTGAGTACTGTCCTATGTAACCTAATCTAGGTGAACCTGCTTTGGCAGGAAGGTTGGACCAGATGATCTCCAGTGGTCCCACCCAACACCTATCATTCTGTGATTCTTTTCAAACTCTTTAATAATTTACTTAGTTGTCAGTGTTAAAAACATGAAAATACTCTAGCTGCTTATCATCTTGTCATTGCTGTCTACAACTACCTGAAGGGAGGTTGTAGCCAGGTGGGGGTTGGTCTCTTCTCCCAGGCAACCAGCACCAGAACAAGAGGACACAGTCTCAAGCTGCACTAGGGGAGGTTTAGGCTGGAGGTTAGGAAGAAGTTCTTCATAGAAAGAGTGATTGGCCATTGGAATGTGCTGCCCAGGGAGGTGGTGAAATCACCATCACTGGAGGTGTTTGGGAAGAGACAGGATGGGGCGCTTGGTGCCATGGTTTAGTTGATTAGGTGGTGTCGGATGATAGGTTGGACTCGATCTCAAAGGTCTTTTCCAACCTGTCTTGTCTATTCTATTCTATTCTGTTCTATTCTATTCTATTCTATTCTATTCTATTCTGTTCTATTCTATTCTGTTCTATTTTATTTTTATGCATGCTATTTAAAAAAATTCTGGAGAGGTATGAGTTGACAGAAGAGATTCTTTACTGTGACTTATGATACATACTGTGAATTTATAATACATTTAGTAATAAGATAAGATAAGCACTTTGCTGTATTGCTGTTTTTTTTTCTGAAGTGATAACATCCCCAAAAATGTCCAATTTTCCCATAATTGTACTACTGTGGCTGTAGCTTTTGCAGGAGGATTAAAACTCTGAATAGCAGCACAGCAGGAACATTGTGTTTTAACTTGCATTGCTCACTCACTAAACAGCCGTGGGAGGCTTGATATTTAAGATGCTGGTGACCATTTGGTGAAAGCTTCCTGCCAGACAGGCTGCATGGGTGAAGTTTCTTAAGCAGACAAGCAGCATTTTTGTCACTGTTATATCTCTCCCTTTCTTAGTTGCCACACACCTGGACATTTCTATACTAAAGGCAATAGCTTACCCCTACATCTGATTTGTAATCACTGCCCAGAATTTCTTCCTCATTTTCAGTGTCAATCTCCCCTCATCCAGTTCAGAGCCACTGCCCTTCATCCTGTCACTCCAAGCCCTGGTCTAAAGTCCCTCTCCAGCTCTTCTGTAGCCCCTTTCAGGTACTGGAAGTTTGTTTGAAGGTCTTCCCGGAGCCTCCTCTTCTCCAGGCAGAACAGACCTAACCTCTTCTTGTAGGAGAGGTTCTCCAGTCCTCTGATCATCTTTGTGGCCTGGACTAGCCCACGTCAGTCCCATGTCTGTCTTGTGCTGGAGGCAGTGCTGCAGGTAGGGGTTTCATGAGAGCAGAGTAGAGGGGGAGGATCACTACCCTTGTCCTGCTTCTCTCATTGCTTTTGACACAGCCCAGGATTTGGTTCCTTCCTATTTGGAAGATGCTACTAATATAAAAGTCCCAAACTGCTTGTCTCTTGGTAGATGAAAGATAAGGCTTGACAGGGCTCTGGGCAACCTGATCTAGTGATGGTGCCCCTGCTTACTGCAGAGGGAGTTGGACTAGATGACCTTTGGTGGACCCTTCCAACCCAGATCATTCCATGATTCCATAAAAGTAAACATGCTTCTTGTGAATGTACACCATGTGAGCATCCAGTCAGTAGCATCCCCTGCAGCCCGGTGAGTGGTCTGGATGCCTCCATGATTTGGGGGAAGGAGGGGAAGGTTGGTTCTTTTTTTGTTTTTCCCTCTTTGATTTGGCTGTTTAATGTTTGACAGAGCTGCACACCAGTCATCAAATGTTCTTATGGATGTCTCAGTATTTTTGATCTCCCAGCTTTTATTCGATAGTTCATCTAGCATTTAAACTGTTTCAGGCCACTGAATGTGCTTTGGGAAGAAAATATGTCCAACTGTCCAGATCCTAATAAACTCCAGCAAAAAGCCAAGAAAAGCAACTTGAATGCTGCACTAAAATGCCTTTGTTACCAGGCCTCAGAATAATAGTGTAGATAACATAGAAACACATCATGTAAATGAGAGAGTGCATTAGCATTGGATTTTGAAAGGCCTTAGTGCTAGAGTGCTTCATGCTCCAACCCAGAGAAAGCATAGATAGCTGTAGTGTAGCAAGCAACTACAGTAAAACAAGTAGTTTTGCTTGTAAATACAGCTTCCATTTGTTTCCAACTGAGCTGGTCTGGCAAAGTTAATGTTGGGGGGTGGGGGTGGTGGAAATCTCAACCCATACCAGTGTGAGGAATCCAAGCACTGGATCAGCCCTTTCACAGTGCAAGTCAGAGCAAAACTGATGGAGCAGCTAGGCCACTCACTGACAGCAGCATGCTTCCTTCCTGTCCAGCTGCCATAATTCCACTTTGCAAGGACACAGAAGCATAAAATTGTTAGGGTTGGAAGGGGCCTTAAGGACCAGATAGTTCCAACCCCCCTGCCATGGGCAGGGACCCCTCACACATAGAATTAAACAGAAGTGGGTGAAGCAGCATAAAGAGCATCTTACTGAAGCAGAGAAGTAATTACTGTACAAAGCTTCCCAGACTTTGTCTGATGTGTGATTTTTTTTTTTCCCCCCATATATTTCTAAGGAAATACAGAATCATAAAACATTGTAGTTAATGGACCCAAATAAAAGGTTACAGTTAGGGAGGAAAAAAAAAAGGTCATACCAACTGAGATCAACTCATAAATGACCTTCTTAAAAAATAAATTACTTGGATCAAGGTATTATGAGGCACTATTCCAACTTTGCACACTGATCTTCAACCAGCCAATTAATATGAAGGCAGTGGAGAGGCCCTTTGTAAACCACTCTCAAAAACTTGACAGGACAGGAGCTTAGTGGTAATATAAGTTTGAAGGATGCTTGCAAGGTTTTCAAAGATAGGCATTATCCTCCCTCCCACACTTGTGTGTGGAACCAAAATGTAATGAGCCTAAAGCCACTACACAAATCTATTACAGATGCTCTATTTCTGTAAAATAGCAGGATATGAAGCATTGATGTTTTGGGATGTCTGGCCTTTGATGCTTCAGTATATGACACTGTTTTCAGGTCACTGAATGTCTGAGGTTGAAGGGGACTCCTGGACATCATCCGGTCCAAACCCCTCCTGAAATACAGTCCCACAGAGCTGGTTATCTGGGACCGTATCTAGAAGGCTTCCAAGTGGCTCCAAGGGGGGAAGGCAGGCTCCACAGCCTCTCTGGGGAATCTGATGTTCAGACTAGCAAGAAAAAGAAATCCTATATTGCAATAGTGGTGGTGGACAGTTTGTCTTTTGTGTGTGTGTGCTGAATGGACAAAATGACACCAACGACTCATTTTTATACAACACCTTATTATAGAATAAAAGTGATAATAGCTAAAATGCTGTCATTTGTTTTTAGTAGTAGGTAGAGGACATTTTAGTGCATGTGGAATATAAAGATCAGACTTCATAGTGTGCAACCTGATCTAGTGTGAGGGATCCCTGTCCATGGCAGAGGGGTTGGAACTAGATGAATCTTGAGGTCCCTTCCAACCCTAACAATTCTATGATTCTAATAGTGTGCCCAGGTGGCCAAGAAGGCCAATGGCATCCTGGCCTGTGTCAGGAACAGTGTGCCCAGCAGGAGCAGGGAGGTCATTCTGCCCCTGTACTCAGCACTGGTTAGGCCACACCTTGAATACTGTGTCCAGTTTTGGCCCCCTCAGTTTAGGAAAGATGTTGAGTTGCTGGAACATGTCCAGAAAAGGGCAACAAAGCTGGGGAGGGGTTTGAAGCACAGCCCTATGAGGAGAGGCTGAGGGAGCTGGGGTTGCTTAGCCTGGAGAAGAGGAGGCTCAGGGGAGTCTTTTTTGCTCTCTACAACTACCTGAAGGGAGGTTGTAGCCAGGTGGGGGTTGGTCTCTTCTCCCAGGCAACCAGCACCAGAAAAAGAGGACACAGTCTCAAGCTGTTCCAGGGGAGTTTTAGGCTGGATGTTAGGAAGAAGTTCTTCCCAGAAAGGGAGATTGCCCATTGGAATGTTCTGCCCAGGGAGGTGGTGGAGTCACCATCACTGGAGGTGTTTAGGAAGAGATTGGAAGGGGTGCTCGGTGCCATGGTTTAGTTGATTAGATGGTGTTGGGTGATAGCTTGGACTCAATGATCTCAAAAGTCTTTTCCAACCTGGTCTGGTCTGGTCTATTCTATTCTAGCCTTCAAGAGAAGTTTTATGTTTGTGGGAGTTTTTTGTTTCTTTTATTTTTTTTTTTTTTTCAGAGATATTGTTAGAATAGTTAGAATAAGGACTCTTTTGTTTAAGTTGACCTTTACCCCAGAGGTGATTTGAAAATTTACTTTCCTTCCTTTAGTGAATGCTCTTTATTGAGCAGCATTCAAGATAGTGAATAAAATGCCTGCACTGGGCTTAGTTATGAACTTAAATTCACTCTAATCAGACTGCATTCTGAGTAAGTCCTGTGCTGCTAAAGCAGAAAAGTGGATTGCCATAAGAAAAGTTAGCTGAGGAATTTGGAGAAGGACATCTTTAGCAAACTACTCTTCCACTTATTTTTTGACTGTCAAGCAAAATGTGCTAAGCAAACTTTTTAGTGTGCTAGTAATTGTTATGTATATCCATAATTTCTTTTTACTTTGTTGTAGGTTGGATTTGTGTTACAAACTATGATTTCTAGCATAACTAATTGTAAAGTAAAAACTCAACTGATCCTAGGAACATTTGTCTAGGTATTTATTTATTATATATCTTTTAGGTTGGACTCGATGATCTTTGAGGTTTCTTCCAACCTTAGTGATACCGAAGAAGTTTATAGGTATTACTTTTATTCCATAATGTACTTAGAATAATCCTGAGTGAAGGACCTGGAGCTACACTTCAAGGACAGTATCATTATCAAGCTGTTTAGCTATCTATAATTTCATGGGAGAATAAAATAAGATGAAAATGTTGCATGTAGCATTCCTCATGAGTAACCTTCAGAGAGATCATTTGGGTGACTGTGGGATTTCATAGGGTTTTGGCAGGATGTCTGTTTGGCATCTCTAATATTTTTTATGGTTTTCCTTGATTGCACACAGAAGACTTTTATCTCAAACACCACATTTTAAGCTAACACTTGATTCTCTAAATTTGATTCTACTTACTAAATAAGGATGTATGTGTTCCTTGAAGAGTGATCTGCTTGTAGGACCAGCAAATGTAAGAAAGTGCTGGTTCAAGTATCAGCTTAGAATTGCCATTGCAGATGTTGGTGTTTGTTGAGAACTGCTCACTGACTGTGGAGTGTTGACCTTGGCCTGCAACTAAGCAGGTTCCCTGCCCCTGCTCCTCCTGTGTGATGGAGGGAGAATAGGGAGAGCAAAAGCGTGAAAGCTCATGGTTTGAGATAAAAACATTGTAACAAGGGAAGGAAAAAGGGAAAAAACAAGAAGTGAAGGCAGTTAATTGCTGTCTTCCTACAAGTAGACTGATGCCCACCTAGTCTCTGCGTGGTGGTTATCTCCCAGACCACTCCCCACTCCCCAGATCTGTACTGTTGAGTGTGATATTCTGTGGCATGGAATATCCTTTTGTTCAGTTCAACTCAGCTGACTGAGGTGACTTGGAATACCCTCCCAACCAAATCACACTATGTTGGGTTATTAATTTATTTGGTTAGTTTATTCTGACCATAATACAGAATCACAGAATGGTTTAAGTTAGAAGGGACCTTAAAGATCACCTAGTTTGAACATACCTGGTATTATCAGGAATATCTCCTCCTACTAGACCGTGTTGCAAAAGGTCCCATCCACCATGGTTTTGGACACTTCAAGGTTGAGGATTCAACAGCTTCTCTGAGCATCCTGTTCCAGTGCCTCACCACCCCCATGGTGGAGAATTTCTTCTTAATGCCTCATCTAAATCTAGCTTCTTCCAGTTTGAAGCTGTTGCCCCTTGTCTGTCACTACATGCCTTTGTAAAAAGTCCTCTCCAGACATCCTGTATGCCCTCTTAAAAGGCTGCTGTAAGCTCTCCCTGCAGCATTCTATTTTCTTGGCTGACCAGTCCCAACTGCAGCCCTCTGATGACTTTTGTGGCCCTCCTCTGGACAGTTCCATGTCTTCCTTCTGTTGGGGGCTCCAGAGGTGGACACAGTATTGCGAATGAGGTCTCACATGAGTGGAGTGGGAGAACCACCTCTCTTGACTTACTGGCCATGCTTCTTTTGATGCAGCCCAGGATATGGCTGGCTTTCAACCACCAACTGGAAGACAGGAAATTAAGTTCAACCCAGTCTTTCAGTTCCTGACCATTAAAGCTCTTTTTAATATTCTTAAAGGTAATTAAACCCCATGAAGTTTCTTGTTGATTTCTTTGAAGATTTTTTTTTTCCTTGAATAACAATTTTTCTTTCCACCCTGTACAATCACAATGTGTAGTGATGTTCAATAATCTGTTTTACCTAGTTCTGTTCCTTAAGCCTGTTTGCTACACTGATGGGCTTTGTGTGAAGGTAACTTCACCATCCTGCAAAGCTGATGCTAGCACAAGTGAAGTGAGAGCAAGGTAGGTTACTTTAAAAAGGAAAATAACAGAAGGCAAACATTTCTGAACTTTTACAAATGTACAATCAATACTGCATCTTAAGTAAACTTAATCTATGCTGCTTTTAGGTCTATTATGCCACAAAATTGCCTGAGAGTAAAAAAAAGAATAGCAACAACTTTGTGCTATCTTAATCTAAGTAGCAGCCATTTTGTGCTGATTCAGCATCTTGGTCTGAGAACCAAGAGTTCAGGCATCCTTTACTTATCAGTACTTATTACTTTTATAGATATTGTAGAGATACAGCAGTTTGATTTATATTACATTCATTTATCTCTGTACCTATTTTATCTTTTCCCAAGGATTAATGACAGTACTATTGCTTTCACTGATGTTGGTGATCAGGTTCTCCTGCGTTTTATTGTGTGACACAGTTTTTGGCAATGATGAATTGGGTGCTCTGCCTTCTTGTTTTTGAGTTTTATGTGCTATAAATTTGTTTTATGGAATAAGGAATATTTATATAAAATGTATTTACCTTCTCTCTGAGCTGTGTATCCGTCTGTTCGCCTTCCTAATGAAACTGAAGCCACCAGTTTCCAAAAGATTTTCTCAGAGGAGATAGACAGGTCATGATTCAGAAACTTTCAGCTCTCCAGAAAGGCAGTGATTTTTGTCAGCCTCTTACAAACAAACCATTTACCTTGTCTTGAAGGAGCTCAAGCAGCTACTGTGTTAAGGCTGAGAAGATGCAGTCCTCTGAGGGCTGGCAGTGTTAAGCTGAAGATGGCATTTTCTTAAATCACTTTTATCTGATCTTCAAATCAGTGTTTGACTAAAGCCAGAGTCGTCTTGTCCAAAATACGACAGAAATTAAAAAACTAGGCATTTTGTCTGTTTGTAGTTTCTGAACCTGCCCTAAATGTTTCTAGGTGCTGAGAAGATCTCATTCTCTCTTTCCTTACTGCAACCACTCGCAACTTCCCTGTTGTTCTCGTGGTTTTAAATGCAGAAAGATCTGTAGTCAGTCAGAAAATCCAGCATCACTTTCTAATCCTTTACTAAAATCCCACCAGTGCGTGTCCTGACAGCTGGTCAGTCTAACATGTAACACATGGCATGGTATCTTCCATCACTGGCTGCAATTTTACATCCTTAAAGGAATTAATTATATATATGTATATGTATGTATATGTATGTATATGTAAAATTTATTATATGGTGATCAGTTTAGATTATATCACTGATTGCATTTAGAATAGAAGAGAATAAACCAAACCAGGTTGGAAGAGACCTTCAAGATCATCACGTCCAACCCATCAACCAATCCAACCCATTCAAACAGCTAACCCATGGCACCAAGTATCCCATCAAGTCTCCTCCTGAACACCTCCAGTGACGGTGACTCCACCACCTCCCTGGGCAGCCCATTCCAATGGGCAATCACTCTCTCTGTATAGAACTTCTTCCTAACATCCAACCTGAACCTCCCCTGGTGCAGCCTGAGACTGTGTCCTCTTGTTCTGGTACTGGGTGCCTGGGAGAAGAGACCATCATCCGCCTGTCTACAACCTCCCTTCAGGTAGTTGTAGAGAGTGATAAGGTCACCCCTGAGTCTCCTCTTCTCCAGGCTGAGCAACCCCAGCTCCCTCAGTCTTTCCTCATAGGGCTGTGTTCCAAAACCCCCACCAACTTTGTTGCTCTTCTCTGGACTCATTCCAGCAAGTCAACCTCCTTCCTAAACTGAGGGGCCCAGAACTGGACACAGGACTCGAGGTGTGGCCTAACCAGTGCAGTATACAGGGGCAGAATGACCTCCCTGCTCCTGCTGGCCACACTGTTCCTGATGCAGCCCAGGATGCCATTGGCTCTCTTGGCTGCCTGGGCACACTGCAGGCTCATGTTCAGCCTACCATTGACCGTTACCCCCACGTCCCTCTCTGCCTGGCTGCTCTCCAGCCACTCTGACCCCAGCCTGTAGCACTGCATGGGGTTGTTGTGGCCAATGTGCAGAACCCAGCACTTGGATGTGTTCAATCTCATGCCGTTGGACTCTGCCCATCTGTCCAGCCTGCCGAGGTCCCTCTGCAGAGCCTCTCTACCCTCCAGCAGATCAACTCCTGCCCCCAGCTTGGTGTCATCAGCAAATTTACTGATGATGGACTCAATGCCCTCATCCAGATCATCAATAAAGATGTTAAAGAGCACAGGGCCCAGCACTGACCCTTGGGGCACACCACTAGTGACTGGCTGCCAGCTGGATGTGGCACCATTCACCACCACTCTCTGGGCTCGGCCATCCAGCCAGTTCCTAACCCATCGCAGTGTGCTCCCGTCCAAGCCATGGGCTGACAGTTTGGCCAGGAGTTTGCTATGGGGGACGGTGTCAAAGGCCTTGATGAGGTCCAAGTAGACTCCATCCACAGGCCTCCCCACATCCACCAGGCAGTCACCTGATCATAGAAGGAGATCAGGTTGGTCAGGCAGGACCTGCCCTTCCTAAATCCATACTGGCTAGGCCTGATCCCTTGGCCATCCTGCAAGTGCTGTGTGATTGCACTCAGGATGACCTGTTCCATGATCTTGCCTGGCACTGAGGTCAGTGAGGTATGGCAGAAGCTCCCAGTGTTAGCTGGGGAGGTCATTGTGTAGAGGAATTGTTATATCAATATAGCTGCTGGAAAGCAGGTCCATGGTCATGGACCTGGGAGTCATGGTGGACAGCAAGTCAACTGTGAACCAGCAGCATGTTCCTGCATTAAGAAGTCTGACCTCCTTCTCCCCCTCTGCTATGTCCTATTGAGGTCACATCTGGAGTACTGTGCCCAGTTCTGGGCTCCCCAGGGAACTACTGGAGAGAGCCAATGGGGGCTGCAAAAATGGTGAAGGGACCAGAGCCTCTCTTAAAGGCTGAGAGACCTGGGGCTCTTTATTTGAGAGGAGACCAAGAGAGGATCTGATCAGTGCCTATAGATAATGTTAAGGGTGAATATCAAGAGGATGGGGAGTTTTTTTCAGGCATGGCCAGAAATAGGCATAACTAACAGTTCCACCTGAATATAAGGAAAAATATGTTTACTTAGAGGGTGATGGAGCACTTGTTCAAGTTGCACAGAGAGGTTGTGGAGTCTCCTTCTCTAGCGGCTTTCAATACCCTTCTGGATGCATTCCTGCACAAAACTAGGCAAAACTGCTTTAGCAAAGAGGCTTAAACTAGATGATCTGCAGAGGTCCCTTCTTACCCCTACCATTATCCCTACCCATGAATATGCCACCAGGACAGAAGAGTCAAGAAGTTGTCATCTGGCATTGAAATGGTTATCCCTCTCTCTAAGGGATCTTGGAAACCCCCTATAGGCTGTTGAGAAAATAGCTTTTGAGGCATCATGCAACACATTTTCCAACTGATAGAATGGAATTCTCCAAAACCTGTTGTAGTGGGATTTCTGTTTGATTGCAGTTGAATCTGCCCCGTATGGTAAAGGCAATACATTACAATGGCAGACTACATTAGTTATTTAAGGACTAAAAGGCACTTCACTCACAGTTGAATGCATTAAAAATCAGTCATATTTTATACTTCCTAATACCTAACACAGGGAAGTGATTTCCTGACTTCACATTTTGTGGTGGATTCTGTTTTTTGGGTTTTTGTGGGTTTTTTTTTGTCTGATAAATTGTGTAAGTCATTTCTCTTCTTTGGGCTTTTACTCTGAATGACCAAATGCACACAAATAGTTCCAATCACCAGTTGTTGATTTCAGCTGTTTTTCACCTTAGATTGGAAATTTTTTTGTACCTTTAAAGCTGCTATGAATAGCTACTGAGTGGGTTTAAATTGTTTTGCTTTTCGTGCTGCCTTAGAATAATCTTTGATTTTTTTTTTTTTGTTTTATTATTTTTAGAAGTAATTTAGGAAGTTATCCATTCTCCTTAGCAAGAGGGAGAAAAAACTGCAGTCTTTTGATGAAAGGAGGTTCCCTCCCCACCCCCCAAACTCTGAAAATGGTAGGGAAATTGCTGTCTTTTTTGAGAAAATTAAAAGAGATGTAATTAAAAAAACCCCACCAAACTATTGATAAATCTTAAACATATCTCAGATTGAACATGCTGAGATAGAATAGAATAGAATAGAATAGAATTAACTAGGTTGGAAGAGACCTTTGAGATCATCGAGTCTAACCTATCGTCCAACACTATCTAATCAAATAAACCATGGCACCAAGCACCCCATCCAGTCTCCTCCTAGACACCCCCAGTGATGGTGACTCCACCACTTCCCTGGGCAGCACATTCCAATGGTTAATCACTCTTTCTATGAAGAACTTCTTTCTAACCTCCAGCCTAAACCTCCCCTGGTGAAGACTGAGAATGTGTCCTCTTGTTTTGGTGCTGGTTGCCTGGGAGAAGAGACCAACCCCCACCTGGCTACAACCTCCTTTCAGGTAGTTGTAGAGAGCAAAAATGTCTCCCCTGAGCCTCTTCTGCAGGCTAATCAACCCCAGCTCCCTCAGCCTCTCCTCACAGGTCTTGTGCTCCAAACCCCTCCCCAGCTTTGTTGCCCTTCCCTGGACACGTTCCAGCAAGTCAACATCCATCAGTTGGTAGTTTGCCTTTAAAACACAAAACCCTAAACCCAACAAACCTCACTGTTTTAGTTCTTACTAAACCTAGACAAAGTTTGTCTTCCAGGTGTGAAATGATTCTTTTCTTAAGCAATTCTAATTTCCCCCTTATGTTTTCTTGTGAAAAGGCTCTTCACAAACAAGAAAACTACGAGTATATTAATGATATTTTTAATCTTGTAGGCATGTGAAAGAAATATCCCTTTAAATGCTGGCATGCTTGAAGAACTCTACTATACATCAGATAGAGTTGAGTTTTCAGCTTGAACTCACAAAACCTGCAGCTTAACCCACTGTAAAGCTTGTTTCTTGACAATCTATATTCTATTTAAAAATAAAAGGATAAGTGGAGAGCTCCAAAAGGAGACAATAAACTTATCTCCAGATAAATTGTCCTTAATAATGTTTTGTTTGTTTTACATAGAATCATAGAATTGTCAGGGTTGGAAGGGACCGCAAGGAGGATCATCTAGTTCCAACCTCCCTGCCATGGACAGGGACAGCTCACACTGGAGCAGGTTGCTCAGAGCCACATCCAGCCTGGCTGCAAAAACCTCCAGGGAGGAGGCTTCTACCACCTCCCTGGGCAACCTGTTCCAGTGTCTCACTGCCCTCATGGGGAAGAACTTCTTCCTAACATCCAATCTGAATGTACCCATTTCTATTTTTGTTCCATTCCCCCCAGTCCTATCACTACCTGACACCCTAAGAAGTCCCTCCCCAGCTTTCTTGTAGCCCCCTTCAGATACTGGAAGGCCACAATTAAGTCTGCTTGGAGCCTTCTCTTCTCCAGACCGAATAGCTCCAACTCTGTAAGTCTGTCCTCATAGGAGAGTAGCTCCAGCCCTCTAATCATCCTTGTGGCCTTTCTCTGGACACATTCCAGCACATCCAGATCCTTCCTGTAGCAGGGGCTCCAGAACTGGATGCAGTACTCCAGCTGGGGTCTCATGTTCAAAGTAAGTATAAAAGTTTCCATTTTTCACATGGCTTAACATGGAAAAACATGGATTTGCTGCTCCTGTAGTGCATGAATTCTCACAGAAATACTTTGGTTTGGCATGGGGTTTTGATAGAAAATTCTGTGCACGTGATTCCTGAGTGATCCTAAGAGCACACTATAAAAATTCTGTACTCTAATTCACTATTGACATGAATGGTTCAGGCACAGCAAGGCTCTTGTTAATTATTTAAGATTCTGTTCAGTTCATTCCAAGACAAATTTTCCTGCCTTCCACTGTTAATCTTCTGTGTTACGTTTTCATTATCTACTTGTATAAAACAAAATTATGGTTTTCCAGGCTGTCTTTATGATGTTAGTTACTGATGATTAAAGATAGATTTGGCATGAGCACTTGAGAGGTATTTATTACAGAGAAACAAACAACAAAATCAATTAGTTTGTCAGGATGAATGGTTCAAACAGAAGAAATAATGAAACACAAATGCTGCAGAGCTACTCTGCCAGTTTAGAAGTGGCTGAAGACTAAGTGTAAGCCCTCAAATGGGGAAGGTTACCATAGGATCGTGTTGGTGTAACCAAACTATATTTTGTTTCCTGAAAATCAGCCTGTCTGTTCTTTCCCAGATGTGTTTTGGGTTTCTTAAAGAATAAAATCCTGCTTCTGGAATGTATGCATCAGTCAAAAAAGCTGAGGAAACTTCACCTGTGATTTCCAGGTTGTTTGTGTGCCACAGTGTCGCTTTTCAGGAAAAAAACTAATTGCCTTGCAAGTACTCAGACTATCTCAGCAGGCCTAGGTCATGGTCAAGTGAAACTAACTGTCTTTTGCTGTGATTGTAAGTTCCAGACAAAATCACACCCAAGCTCAGGTGAATTGCTCTTTTGGAATGGCAAGCAGCTAAGTGCAAGAGCATTTCTGTAACCACCAGGCTACCCTCTAAAATTTGCCAAGGAAGAGCAGAGGGCATGCTGCACTGCAGTCTGAGACAGCTGTTGGGAAAATGGCTGAGAGGCACCCTTGTTTTTCCCAGAAAGTAATAACCAGTATTGATCTGGTAAAATGATTAACTTATTATGAATATTTGCTTTCCTTTAAATGAAACATACGTAATATAAGATTTGGATGGTTGGAGAACTCCTGCGTATTCAGATTCAATATCTTATCCTCAAACAAATGTCTGTTCCATTTAGCTTTTGTTTCTGAGTCTCACAGTGCTTATCAATGTCAATATACATAGTGTACAACTACCTGAAGGGAGATTGTAGCCAGGTGGGGGTTAGTCTCTTCTCCCACACAACCACCAACAGAACAAGAGTGCATAAGACCCTTAATGGGAAGGTTGTGAGTTCAAGCTGGCAGTGGGCAGTAGTGTCCTCCCTACTCTAGTCATGAGGTCTGTGGTGACAGGTTGGACTTGATGATCTTTGAGTTCTCTTCCAATCTTAGTGATACTGAATACTGAAGAGGACACAGTCTCAAGCTGTGCAAGGGGAGGTTTTGGCTGCATGTTAGGAAGAAATTCTTCACAGAAAGAGAGATTGGCCATTGGAATGTGCTGCCCAGGGAGGTGGTGGAGTCACCATCACTGGAGGTGTTTAGGAAGAGACTGGATGAGACACTTCGTGCCGTGGTTTATTTGATTAGGTGGTGTTGGGTGATAGGTTGGACGTGATGATCTTGAAGGTCTTTTTCAACCTGCTTAATTCTGTTCCGTTCTGACACAGTTCTTGTGTGTGTGTGTGCTAGTGTATAAAAAAATGACACCAAAGAAATACAAATCAAGAAGGATGAAAATAAAACTATTTGTGTTGATTAGTCTGATAAGACTGATTTATTTTTTGAATGTTAATTATATCACATTAAAATGACAGCTGCATTTGACCTGCTTGTACAGCAGTCCTAATACCGTATTATTTTTCTGCTTGTGTACACTTATTTTTGTCACCCATTGCATCACAGAAGTTCTTTAGCTTAATTTTAATGCTGCTCAATTAGTGATATTGCTCCAGTGCTGATGGGCACATCTGTTTGCTTTTTACATTGCCTGTCCCAAAGGTTGAATGGATGCATTTCCTGTAAAACTAATTGCTGACTGCTGAGTGTCAGGGGCTTCAGGATGAATATATGTTTCTAGAAAAACAAGTGACTAGGCAGTTTTGCAATATTGCTAGTGTAGGAAATTGACTCAGAAGGGCAGTTCTCAGATTACCACATAACTGAACATTTGCGGTGAAACTGAGCATTGCAATGTGTTTATACTCACTGTTTCTTACTTAGCCTGTCTGCATGATGCAACGTGGGGTTGGATGCAACTTATGCCTTGCATGTTACCAAAATTAACTAAGCAGTGCCCCTCTTTAAAAGCATCATCATAGCTTTCCTTAAAAAGAACCCCAAACCATCAGCAAGGTGACTTGAAAGAGTTACCCATGTGCAGCTGCTGGTTTAGTAATCTTTGAAGTAAGCAAACACAGAGCTCACTACAGATGGCATTTTAACTTGCTGAGAAGGAAAATTGCTCTGGAGGCTCCGTGGTGGAGATGGGGGCGCGAAGCAATAAGTGTTTTTAAATTCAATTGTCTAAAATGCATACTTCATGGAAATAGTGATGGGTATTCTTTTGTTGTCTGCATCAGCAAGAGCATTTATATGCTGAGCTAGCAACTCAAAATCAATCACGCAGTGGATTTATTATTTAATAAATTCTATGGGGTTGTGATTTTGCAGCCTGGCTTCACTCTGCTGGGTTATATTGTTTTCATATAATCTGTCCGTAACGCTTCGAATCTGCATGTGGTAAAAAAGAGTAGTGTGAGCTGCTGTTTCCCTAAAACCAGGGATTTCCAGGGTGGTGTCTCGGTCTGGAGAGGGAAAGAGACTCAAGTTCTTTTAGAACATTCCCGTGTTGTGAAATTAGAGGCACAAATGAGGCCAAAATATCAACAGCTAGACTATTTATTACATAAATAAAGTGGACATAAGAACGGGAGAGGGAGAAAAATAGAGAGGGAGAGAGAGAGAGGAGGAAAGGAATTATAAAGTGGACATAAGAAAGGGAGAGGGAGAAAATAGAGAGGGAGAGAGAGAAGAGAGAGAGAGAGGAGGAAAGGAATTATATTACCGCACCCCTCACCCCTCCCCCAAGACAGTTTGAGTCTATGGAGGAAAGGTGCTGCAAGAGATGTAGGGTCTGTAGAGCAACGGTGCTGAGGATTTTGCTGGAGAAGAGCTGTGGTCCTCTGGGGAGATGTTGGGTTGGTACAGGAACGGTGCTGAGGCTCTGGCTGGAGAAGAGCTGTGGTCCTCTGGGCAGCCTGGGTCTGTAGAGAAAGGGTGCTGAGGCTTTGGCTGGAGAAGAACTGTGGTCCTCTGGGCAGCCTCATTTCTCCGGAGCAGCATTGTCCCGGCTTTCCCTTCTCAGCGGCATGGTCCATCTCCTGTGTTTTGCTTCATCTCCATTTTTCTCCTCCTTTAATCATCCAGTCCGGGAGACACAGTCCCCCACATTTTCCTTCTGCGTTTTTCTTCTCCTACTAGCCAGTAGTGGCTCCAGTCTTTTATACAGTTTTGAGTATGTGTCCAAGTATTGTCCCTCAGGAATTCCAGGGGCAGGAAATAATCCTTAGGTCTACCCTTTCCAGGGTACTGGATGGGTGGAGATTATCTTGTCCTGAAGGCGTGAATGGCTGGGTCATTGTTGTAGGCCAGCTGTGGCCCAGTGAGCAATGTTATCTTTGCACCTTCCAAGAGTCGTTCCAGAGGCTCTGTCAGCTATTGTCTGCGCAAGCAGCAAGTGATTTTATCTTTGTTGACTCACACCAAGAGAGACAAACTTTTAGTCTGTCACAGGTGGGGGTGGGGTTTTGTTGTTTTTAAAGCTCTAAAGTCATTATTTCAGATAATAAGTAAAAAAAAAAAAAGTCAAAAAATAGATAAAAAGTTCTATATTTGGAGCCATAGCTTATGTATTCATTTAAAATAATGTGTATGGAATGTTTGTGTGGTAGTTAAGTATTTATAATAACTGTTTGAACAAAAATATTTGTGCTGAATATAAGCCCAGGCTGGAGATGAGTGCATGTAATAATGTGCTAAGACTCTTGGAAGTTGGGCTGAACTGAGTTTCTGTCTGAAGGTGCAGCAGAGTACACCTACAGCAGTGTAATAGGTCACCTTCAAAGTAAGAAAGAAAAACACAACCAACCACCAACCAACCAAACAAAAGGAAAAAAAAATATTTTCTTGTGCTTTAATTGAAAAACCAAATAATTCATTTGTGGCTGTTGTCACTTCATCTGTCAGTGGCCTCTACAAAAAGGCTGGCTTCCTCTCGTCAGGGAGGTATTGGAATCACCATCCCTGGAGATGTTCAAGAGGGGATTGTATGTGGCACTTGAATCCACGGTTTAGTTAGTCGTGAGGTGTTGGGTGACAGGTTGGACAGGATGATCTCTGAGGTATTTTCCAACCTTAGTGATTCTGTAATTCTATGATTCTGTATTTATACATGCCAATAAGACCCCTCTGAGTTTTCTCCAGGCAGAATCCTATCTTACTCAGCCTCTTCTAATATAAAAGATGCTCCAGTCCCTTAGATACCTTTGTAGTCCTGTGGCATCTTCTGTTTTGGTTTCTCTGGACTATGATAAAAACCAAGGCATAGTAGGAGGGGAATGACCAGGAGATTTGTTACAAAAATTCCCTCCCTACAGTATTTAGGAATACTTAGGAATGTTTAGGAAGAGACTGGATAGGGTTGGACTTGATGACCTTGAAGGTCTTTTCCAGTCTGGTCTGGTCTGGTCTGGTCTGGTCTGGTCTGGTCTGGTCTATTCTATTCTATTCTATTCTATTCTATTCTATTCTAATGAGCTGATTACTTGCCAGTCAATCTGGAGCACCATTTCAAGCATCTACAGATAACTGAATTTCTAAGGTGTATGTATACCTAGAACATGAATGATCAGAACTCATTGTTAAAGCTCAGTCTAGAGGCATTTCATACAATTGTATGTACTTAGCTCATGTTTCTCAGTCATGAGAAAGGAGAAGACTTAGAGGGGATTTAATCAATGTTTATAAATATCTGAGGGCTGGGGGTCAGGAGGGAGGGGACAGGCTCTGCTCACTTGCTCCCTGGGATAGGACAAGGAGCAATGAATGTAAGCTGCAGCAGAGGAGGTTCCATCTCAACACAAGGGGGAATTTCTTTACTGGAAGGGTCACAGAGCACTGGAACAGGCTCCCCAGAGAGGTTGAGGAGCCTCCATCTCTGGAGACTTTCAAGGCCTGTCTGGATGCATTCCTCTGTGACCTGAGCTAGATTGTATGGTCCTGCTCTGGCAGGGGGGTTGGACTTGATGATCTCTTTGGGTCCCTTCCACCCCATGACATCCTGTGATCCTGTGAGGATGGGGCTAATTCCCATCTCTTTGTTGTTGCTGTTTCTTGAAGTGAAGTATGATCTCTCATAACAGGTTTTCCTGTGTTTTGTGGGCTGCTATTTATTTTGGAAGATGTAAGGCTAATGATAATTCTTGCCTAACAGGAAGTTCAGAAATCCAGCAGAAGCTGGCATTTGTTTTGAGTCTTAAGCTTGTGTTTATAATTAAAACCTGTTAGCATGGTGTGAATGATGAAATAGAGACTGACAGACACACTTCTTTCCCATGAGAGAAAAGCAGCCATGATGTACTGGTAATTCATGTTGTATCTGGGAGGTGTGATTGCCTGGAATTATCTTTATTATTATTATTTATTATGGTATCATAGTATCAGTCAGGGTTGGAAGGGACCACAAGGATTATCTAGTTCCAACCCCCCTGCCATGGGTAGGGACACCCCACACTAGATCAGGCTGGCCAGAGCCTCAGCCAGCCTGGGCTTAAACACCTCCAGGGACAGGACCTCAACCACCTGCCTGGACAACCCATTCTAGGGCTTTACCACTCTCATGGTGAAGAACTTCCTCCTCATGTCCAGCCTGAATCTCCCCACCTCCAGCTTCATTCCATTCCCCCTAGTCCTATCGCTACCTGAGATCCTGAGAAGTCCCTCCCCAGCCTTCTTGTAACCCCCCTTCAGATACTGGAAGGCCACAATTAGGTCACCTGGGAGCCTTCTCTTCTCCAGACTGAACGGCCCCAACTCCTTCAGTCTGTCCTCATAGGACATATTTGAAGTCTGTAGTGTTTCTGAATGAAGGTTTTACATATAAATAAACATATATATGTGTGTGTGTGTGTGTGTGTATTAATGTGTGTATATATATATGTGTGTATATATACACAGTAATATATATATAAGGGAGAAAAAAGTCTATATAATTTATTTTAACCAACTGTTTTGCAAAGATTGATTTCTGAATTCTGAATATGAGTATTTAAAGTTGGAAGAAATAGAGAATGTGAACAGAATTTGATAAGGCTGAATATATATTAAACTTGCTATAAAGCTAAAGCGGGATTTCAAGGTGTTCTCCACATTGTCAGGGAAGTTTCAAGAGAAGATTAGTGTCATCCTAACTTCCTGAAAGTGTTTGAGGATGATGCTGGAATATGTTGTACAGCAGCGGAGTCTGAATTGGTTGCACCTTGTAGATAATGATGTCTCTTCTCTAACAGATTTGTACTATTGTTCATGTGGTGGTACTCAGCAAAATGTATTAATGGCATTGGTGAGGCTGGTTTTCTCTGCTGGTGATGTGGAAGGTTTTTGAAGATAGGTCCAAAGCTGACATTAAATTTCTTCAGGAAGAATACATTTTAAATGAAGGAAACAAACCCACAAAATACCTGGTTTAGAGAACCTTTCCCTGCTGGTTCATTGTCTTTGTATAAATGGGTTTGTTATCTGCTTGAAAGAGTCCGGCGCAGAGCCACAAAGATGATGGAGTGGAACATCACCTCCCTTATGAGGAAAGGCTGAGGCTCTTTAGCTTGGAGATGAGGAGACTGAGAGGTGACCTCATTAATGTTTACAAATATGTGAAGGGCAAGTGTCAGGAGGACAGAGCCAGGCTCTTCTCAGAGATACCCAATGATAGGACAAGGGGTTTTGGGTGCTGGCTGGAGCATGGGGGGTTTTGTATGAACATAAGGGAAAACATTTTCACTGTGAGGGTAACAAAACACTGGAACAAGCTACTCAGAGAGGTTGTGGAATCTCCTTCTCTGGAGACATTCAAAACTTACCTGGATTCATTCATGTGTGACCTGCTCTAGGTGATTCTGCTCTGGTGAGGTTGCTGGGCTTGATGATCTTTTGAGGTCCCTTCCAACCTCTAATGTTCTTTGATTCTGTGATTCTTTCTGTTTGTTTCTATCTTTCTATTAGGGATCCATTATCTGAAAGCATAAAGATTATCTTTTTATTTAATTTAATTAGGGCAGCAAATCTGTGTAGATGTGCTTCATCTTCTAATTTTAAGACTGCTGCCAGAGTCCCAAATAAAATAATTAATATCAAGAACTAGATGTTATTTAAAGCATAATCAAGAATGTATTAATGTCAACCTATCACTTGTGAGATGTGGCAGTGCAAAGATGCACACTGTGCCTAAGTGGTTGTGTGAAAGAGTAGTGGCTATCAAAAATTCTGCTCCAAAGGACGTGGGAACTAGATGGCAGAAAGAAAATCAGTTAAATGGTGCTGAAACTTGTTAAAATGCTTGAGTGTGTCTAAAGCTGAAACTGTCCTAATTGGCTGAGAATCTCAGTGGGATGACTTAGCTAATTTCTTACACAGCCACAGAAAATCTGATGCCATTGGAGAACACTAAAGCACAAAAATGAGATATTGGAAATTTTCCTTGACAATGTCTCTGATACAGTAAATAAGGTGGGGCAGACAGGCACAAAAAGTGAAAAGTGATAATGTGATCCTCCCACCATCAAGCAGTAAGTAGTCTAAGCTTGGAATTTTCAGCCAGAATTCTTTGCTTACCACCATGTGGTTCTATTCAAACTATTAAACTTTTAATTTTGACTCTTAATTTTTATTTTCTTCTCCTTAAGCTTAAATGAATTCTTACAAAGAAAAATCATGCTGACCGTTTCTGTAGATCAACATTAAAGGTGGTAACTGTCTTTTTTGGAAAGAGCTTAAAAAAAGTGTTACTTTACACAGGTTTTAGCTGCAGCTGCTACTGCTGGAACTTAACCCTTGAAAATGAATGCGTGAGGGTGGAGAGGAGGGGGTGAGACCTCAGAAAACAAAAACCCAAGCAAACAAAACCAAAAGGAAAATAGGAGTTATCTCTCTTCTACCACCTGAGAATGATTGGCACAGTATAGACTTTAAAAACTGATCTAAGGTCTGGCCTATTTCTGTTAGCATTAGACTGTGAAAGGTACTACTGCAGCTAGTTGACTTAGAGATACTAATAGAAGAGAAATTGCTCACTGAGAATAGTTAAGCAGAGAAAAACAAGTAGAAAATATTAAATAAAATATGGAAAGAGAATTATGGAGATCTTGGGATAACAGAAGAATGTAAATCTTCTTTTCCTTTGAAATAAAATGTAGCTTCAGGTTGCAGTTTATTAATTAGCAAAGATACTTGGTATGCAAAGCTCATAATTTCTTTTTATGTTGTTCCAAAGAAGGCCAATGGAAAAAAAACCTGCAGTGAGGTAGAAAGATAATGACATCTAAATCACTTTCCACTGAATGTACCACAATGCTGTGTCATCCTGCTTCTCCTGTTGTGTTTGGCTGATAACATATATTCAATTTGCTTCAGTAAGAGCAGCACTGGCTTATATGTATTTTGGTTTATTGAGTTACCAACCACATCAGAGGTTGACAGATTGGTAGGAATCCATTTTTCGTCACAGACTTGAAAGTCTAAGAGTAATTAAAATATGCATTCAGTGCTGTTAAATAGAATTTGCTTTGATGAGATTTTGAAAATAATATGAAAAGTGATTAGCTTCTGATGCCCTTTTCCATGGTATTATTCAGGCAACAGTTAAGTTACTAGAGACCTGATCAATGAGACTCATTTCCCTTAATTGTTTAGTAGAAGAAAATTAGCAGCTGGTCTTGTCAGAATTAGCTTTACCACTGATGAATAATCCAGAATGAATACAAGTCTCAGTCTTCTCATCATCTCCTTTATTCTCCTTTTTAACCATACCCATCTCAGTACTGTAGAAGCTTCACATGTGTCATGAAAATACAGGGGAGGTAGAGCAGCCACTGCTGATGCTTTCGGTGAGGGAGACAGGCGGATGTTGGTCTCTTCTCCCAGGCAGCCAGTACCAGAACAAGAGGACACAGTCTCAGGCTGTGCCAGGGGAGGTTTAGGCTGGAGGTTAGGAAGAAGTTCTATACAGAGAGAGTGATTGCCCATTGGAATGGGCTGCCCGGGGAGGTGGTGGAGTCACCATCCCTGGAGGTGTTCAAGAGGAGACTTGATGGGGTGCTTGGTGCCATGGTTTAGTTGTTTAGGTGGGTTGGATTGGTTGATGGGTTGGACATGATGATCTTGAAGGTCTCTTCCAACCTGGTCTGGTCTATAATTCTATTCTATTCTATTCTATTCTATTCTATTCTATTCTATTCTATTCTATTCTATTCTATTCTATTCTATTCTATTCTATTCTATTCTATTCTATTCTATTCTATTCTTTATTTGTGTGTACTATGAATACACAAAGGTCAAAATTTAGATATGAGTCCATGGAAAGTTGAAGTCCGCCTAATGTTTGTTAGTTAACTGTTCTCCATTATAAACTCAGGAAACTCCACAGAGTGCAGGGACTAAAATACGATGCAGCTTAAACAGGAGATATCTGGCTGGTGGAGTGCTGTGTGAGTGAGCACGTAATACACTGAAGAGCACCATCTAGGTACTGATTTGATTTAGATGTCCCTGGGAATATGTGGTGCTGAAAACTTCCACGGACTGAGTATACAAGTCATATCTGAGCTGCCTGAGGAAACAGTTTTGCCCTTCCACAAATCCCCATATGGCAGTATCTGTTACTTTTACTGTATAATCCATTTTACCTCCCCCTCCCCCCCCCCAAGGTTTCTTAGTGTCCAAAGGCTATTTGGTGTTTAAATACTTTTGCTCGATAACAGTTAGCCATGTCAAGGAAGTTCCACTTTCATGTTTGTGATCTGCTTCCTTTTAAGTGAGTAATAACTCTAGGAGTAGTTAATTAAGGATGGTTGGCAATAGCTTCTTTGTCAATATATTGACAGCTTTTGGAATGTGATTTGGAATTCAGCATCTTAGCTCCTTGATAACTTTTGTGCTCTCGTGTAATGGTTCATCACTCATAAGAGTGGCTAATTAACCATAAGTGGAACAAGCTGTTATGAATACATTCCTTTGGTTTTCCACTGACAGTATGGCAAAGATAGACACAATTAAAATCAACTTTTGTGCAGAGGCTTTTCCAGCTTGAAGTGCCTAAACAAGTATTCCATAAATGTGGAGGGGAGAACATGAATGCTTTAAGGAAAACATAACTGATTATCTACTAGTAGCACTTCTATGAACATTTACTGTAGAGTGTTCAGTTCATAGCCAAATTGCAGGATTTAGTCCTATGGTAACTGTAGGTCTTTTCCAAAAATGTTATAACAAACTATATTGTGAAAGAGAGAACAAAAAAATCACACATCACTGCACACAGACAGTTTGAATCTCTAGTAGCTCTTTAGTAACAATTGCTTCAGCTGGCTATATAACAACTACTAAAGGCTGAACAAACCATAGAATTCCTGACATTGAAAGATACCTTATGTTTAATTGTGGTTCTAACCTGGCTGTTATATCAACTTTCCCCCTCTTTGTCTCAGGCTGGGGCAGAGAGGTTAGAGTGTGTATGGTACGGGACTCTGTCACAAGAGTATGCATTGTGTGCTATTCCTTATCAGTCTAATTAAACCCCAATCCCTCTGATAGAAATGCAATATTAGGATTTTAAAGTGGAAAATAAACTTTTGTTATATACAGGTCACCACTTAGTGTCATATCTGTATCCAAGCAGGAGCCCAAATATTAAATCTTTTATCTTAGTCATAATTAAAACTTTGGTGAAAGCCTAATATGATTGTCAAGGTAGGGTCAAAGTTCCTTTGTATTGAAAAAAGACTTTAAACACATTGTGAATATTAGCAGGTAATTATTCCACTATGATGTGGCAAACTATTGACACATTTATCAGGAGGAGGTTATTAAGTTTTGTATGCTTGGTTGGAAGAGAGGGAGAACTGCCTAAACAGGATAGCCGTTCATGAAAACATGGGAAGGAAAAGCAACAAAGAAACCTCAAGGTTTAGGAACACGAAGGCTTGTGTTCAGGTAAGAATCAATCAGGCAGCAAAAGTGGCAGCAGACCATTGTGGAGGGATTTACTTTACCCACTGAATTTGAAAAGGAGTGGAGTGATGATATTTTTTCTGTGATTCTCCATTTCAAATGTCAGTAGTTCATAAAGGTGCCTGTGTTTTGCTTCTAGATTATTTGTTGTTGTGGACCATAATTGTAGCATTAACTCAGCCTTTGTTGAAGCAGTTTCACAGCTTTCTCTCTTGTTCAAAAGCAAGAGTTCCAATTATATTAGACATTTTACCAATACTTTCTTTAATTAGGAATCTGAAACTAATGGAATTTTGTCATTGCTTTTGCCATTGATCAGGAACTCACCTTGTATAGAAAAGTTGTGTTGTTGATAATTATCTGTAGTGTGCATTAAAGATGTAATGGTTATTCTCAAACTGCTTTAATTTAAGGTGCAGAGGAGAGCTTCTAATGGCACATGGCTAGATCTTAACTGCAGAAAATAAACTAAATGATGGGCTAGAAAATGTTCTTCAAAGAAGCTTATAACTGAAGTAACTATTTTATTATTTTTTAAATTCATCTTATAGGAAATGTGCTTAGGGTGAAGTGTTAAAAATACACGAATACTGCTTTAGTTACAAAGGAAAATAGGGGTGCAGAAATCTCACTCTTCCTTTCTGATTTTGTAGCTTGCACGTGCAGTGGACATGCAAATATTTGTCACATGCAGACAGGAAAATGTTTCTGCACGACTAAGGGAATCAAAGGAGACCAATGTCAACTGTGAGTACAATTAATTTAGCTCAGTCTTGTTGCAGTTCATGCCTAGAGTATTGTCACTTTTTCCTTTCTTTTGTTCTGCTTTTGTTTCTGGATTTTGTGATTGACCTGACAATGCTTTAGTGATGAATCTCATATTCCCTCCATTTCTCAGGAAATGTCAATATTTATTTGTCTTCTGTTTAGTAATATTTGTGATGTTATTCACACTGTGCTATAGTGCAGATGCTAAACACTAAAAAAATATCCTGTAGTTGTCTTCCTTCTTTTTGAATTTCTTTTAATTATTGTAAGGAAAACATATCTGCAAAATTGGTAATTTTATTCAGTACATTTGTTGCATATCTTGTCAGAATCTAAGGTGATTAGATTTTTAGAGCTTTGGTGTTTGAGACATTTCCCCATATCATTAAATATAGGAGAGGACAGCAGAGGCCCCTTGTTCTATCACTGGTCACTGTTGAAAAGAGCCCAGGCCTATCGTTGTGACCTACACCCTTTAGATATTGATAAGTATTAGAATAGAATAGAATAGAATAGAATAGAATAGAATAGAATAGAATAGAATAGAATAGAATAGAATAGAATAGAATAGAATAACCAGGTTGGAAAAGACCTTTGAGATCATCGAGTCCAACCTATCATCCAACACCATCTAATCAACTAAACCATGGCACCAAGCAACCCATCCAATCTCTTCCTAAACACCTCCAGTGATGGTGACCCCACCACCTCCCTGGGCATATTGATAAGGTTCCCTCTTTTCCAATCTAAAGAGCCCCAGGTCTCTCAGCCTCCCTTCCTCAGAGGGATGCTCCATTCTCCTAATATCCTTGTGGCCCACTGATGGACTTTCTCCAGCAGTTCCCTGTCCCTCTTGAACTGCTTTATATCTATTTGTTGCTTTATCATATTCTGTATAAATCATCTGGAACTTGATTCAAAGTGTAAATGCCGTTCTCTACAGCTCTGGATACTTTTTTTGTTGTGCTGCTCATTAGATAGGCTGTTGTGCAAGCTCAGCAGCAAACCTCTAACCCTGTGATTTTTTTTTAAATAAGGATTTCTGTGAAAATTCCAAACTCTCTCTATTGAGTTTGAAAGTTAGATTTATATTCCTGTCAAGAATCCTATTGATTAGAAAGTTGTAGCTGCAGGGTTGTATGTTATCTCTTTCCCTCCCTCCATCTCTTCCTTCTTCCCTCTGATGCTTTTATACCTACTTGTCATGTGCAGTAACCACCACATCTTGGAAGCAGAGTTTTTAGGAACTAAAGGTAACTTTGCAATACTTTTTCCGTCCCTAGCCTAAGAACAGCTAGTTATTTGAGTTTTTATTTTGAGTTGTTATTTTTCTTAATATTGATGCATTTTTAAGTTTTTCTAGTACACCAATCCCTCCTGTACATTCTATTTTACAATGTTTCTTTAATGACACATACTTCCAAAGACAAGTACTTTCACTGGGGACTGGGGTCAGAATGGCTGGAGAGAAGCCAAACAGACAGGGACCTGGGGGTACTAACTGACAGCCAGCTGAACATGAGCTAGCAGTGTGCCCAGGTGGCCAAGAAGGCCAATGGCATCCTGGCATGCATCAGGAAGAGTGTGGCCAGCAGGAACAGGGAAGTCATTGTGCGCCTGCACTCAGCACTGGTTAGGCCACACCTTGAATACTGTGTCCAGTTCTGGACCCCTCAGTTTAAGAAGGACATTGAGAATCTTGAATGTGTCCAGAGAAGGGCAACAAGGCTAGTGAGAGGTCTTGAGCACAAGCCCTATGAGGAGAGGCTGAGGGAGCTGGGATTGTTTAGCCCGGAGAGGAGGAGGCTCAGGGAAGACCATATTGCTGTCTACACCTACCTTAAGGGAGATTGTAGCCAGGAGGGGGTTGGTCTCTTCTCTCAGGCAACCAGCACCAGAACAAGAGGACACAGTCTCAAGCTGTGCCAGAGGAGGTTTAGGCTTGAGGTGAGGAGAAAGTTCTTCACAAAGAGAGTTGTTAGCCATTGGAATGTGCTGCCCAGGGAGGTGGTGGAGTCACCATCCCTGGAGGTGTTCAAAAAAGGATTGTATGTGACACTGGGAGCCATGGTTTAGTGGTCATGAGGTCTTGGGTGACAGCTTGGACTTGATGATCCTTGAGGTCTTTTCCAACCTTATTGATTCTGTGATTCTATGATTCACTTTCTTTAAGTAGGTACTTTCAGATGGCAAAGTCCTACAGTACTCACCTAATAAGGAGGAACTGATCAGAATGATTTGATTATTCAAGGTAACTAGACTGTATAACACTAAAATGAGATAGAAATAAAAATACTTTGATTTATGATTTATTTTTTTCCCTTTGATTTTAATAATGTCCCATTGACAATAACAGTAAAATCATACTGACTTAAAACATATTTTTGGTAAAAGGTGTTACATTAAGTTAATTTGTTTTATTTTTCTGTAAATTTTTTATATCCTTAATTTGATTTGCTGTAAAATTTTTATATCCTTAATTTGATTTTCTGTAATATTTTTATACCTTTAATTTGATTTAAATTCCTGTAATATTTTTACAGCCTTAATTTGATTTCATTTTCTGTAATATTTTATATCCTAGCTGCATAATTTATTTCCTCGTAGGATTTTGTCTACAGAAGTTTTAAGAGGTCCATGGATTTCAGTGTTTCCATATGCAAGGATTATTTACCCCTATAGCTTTTAAAAAATAGGCCTATGGAAATGTAGGGAATATAGACTCAGAATTGTCAGGGCTGGAGGGGACCTCGAGGCTCAGCTAGCTCCAACCCCCCTGCCATGGGCAGGGACACCTCACACTAGATCAGGTTGCTCAGAGCCACGTCCAGCCTAGCCTTAAAAGCCTTCAGGGATGGGGATATGTGAAGGGGATGTTTCATATTTCAAATTTTGATATTAGAGTCAATTTTTACTGGATGTAAGGAATCCAAATGTGGAATATGTAGAATTAATTAATGAGTAATTAAGTAATTCTTTGAGGTTTCAGTGTGTCTGGGCTGTTCCAAGAGAAAGCTTTCACCTGTAGCTTTCATTGCCCCTTGTAAACATGTGTAAATCTGGAGGTGTTCTGAGCATCCAGAAAGGCTACAGGGTTACAAACACTTGGTAGAAATAAGATCTCATAGCACATATTTAAAATTGTCAGGTTTTACTGGATGTCCTGTAACATTTATTGTGCTGTGCTTGCCAATAACAGCCATTGCTGTTAGTTTTGGGAGAGGGAAATCAATCTCGCTTGTGAAGTACTTTCCACCGTGGCAGATTTCAGGCTATTGAACCTCCCCAGTCGGTATTAGGAGTGTATCTTTGAACCCTGAATGATGAGCAGGTTAGATATCATGTTAGTGTATCTAAGTTCCTAGGTAAAAATTCAGAATAATGATTATTTTACCTAAAGGGGAAACTTCAAAATGCTGAGAATGTCTGCTGTGGTGTGTAAGGAAAGAACTGCCAGAAACCCCATGTAAGAAACCAGGAAAAAATGAGTTTCAAGACTTTTGCAGTGAGGAACTGCTACGTGAAATTAAAACATGGTGGAGGAATCCTCGGTTTTATTACCATATTTCATAGCATATTTGATGTATTTGTGAGAGGAATTAACTGAAAAGTTCGAAATGTATGGATCTGGGGTAATCTGGAATGAAAAAGTAATTACTGTGCTCATTTTATTTCTAATTAATTATTAGGCTATTAGTTTCATAGTCATATTGTTATTTCTCCTGAAGATGTAGAAGAAATGCTATTTTATTTATAAAAATAAAAAAATCCCCTGATAGTCTGTTAAAATCTTCACAGTATGCAGGCTTAAAAAAAGCTATTGAGTATTGTAAGGATCTGTGTGTAAGTAATAAGCACTTATTGATGATCTGATTTACATAAGAATAAGACCTGAAAAATATCCAGCTGTCCTCTTCTATATAATTCCTCTCCACAGAATGATGTAATTCCTCTTACCAGATGGAAAGGCAGGTAAAAATACACTGGGTTATGAGTTCAATTCACCATTCTATTGATATCATTTCACCTTTATTTGCTGATAGCAGAGTAAATCTGTTCCTCATTGTTTCTCTCAGAGCTCCACTTTCTGCTTTCTTTTAGGGGGAGAAAAATGATAGCAATCATATAATAAATTCACTATATTAGAGCTTCCTTTATCAAAGACACACATACCCAAACCAGACAAACTAAAACAACCCAGGGAGATTTTTAGTTGCTGGAAGTTTAATAAAATAAATTCTATTACAGAACTTATTTTTCCTGGTGGAGGGTAGAATCCATTTAAAACTGCTTACAGTGGTGATCTGTACTTTCCTAAAGTGAAGTTAAGAAGTTAAATATTAAATGGTTTTTAAAGATAATAATTGAAGAAACTGCTTTTCTTTTTTTGATACCTCATTTCCTTTTTCTGTTTCATGGTCATATTCCACTGTTTTACATATTTGATTGTTTTTGACGTGAGGTGATGTCTCTTGTTCAGGCTGAGTCCAGTCCTTGAGTTTTCCATTCAACAGAAACCTGTGATCTACTTATGTTTATTATTCTATTAGCTATGATAGAATAGAATAGAATAGAATAGAATAGAATAGAATAGAATAGAATAGAATAGAATAGGCCAGGTTGGAAAAGACCTTTGAGATCATTGAGTCCAACCTATCATCCAACACTATCTAATCAACTAAACCATGGCATCAAGTGCCTCATCCAGTCTTCTAAACACCTCCAGTGATGGTGACTCCACCACTTCCCTGGGCAGAACATTACAATGGCACATCACTCTTTCTGTGAAGAACTTCTTCCTAACTTCCAGCCTAAACCTCCCCTGGTGCAGCTTGAGGCTGTGGCCTCTTGTTCTGGTGCTGGTTGCCTGGGAGAAGAGACCAACCCCCACATGGCTACAACCTCTCTTCAGGTAGACAGCAATAAGGTCTGCCCTGAGCCTCCTCTTCTCCAGGCTAAACAACACCACCTCCCTCGGCCTCTCCTCATATGGCTTTTGCTCCAAACCCCTTCCCAGCTTTGTTGCCCTTCTTTGGACACGTTCCAGTAACTCAACATCTTTCCTAATCTGAGGGGTCCAGAACTGGACACAGTACTCAAGGTGTGGCCTAACCAGTGCTGAGTACAGGGGCAGAATGACCTCCCTGCTCCTGCTGGCCACACTGTTCCTGACACAGGCCAGGATGCCTTTGGTCTTCTTGGCTGCCTGGGCACACTGCTGGCTCATGTTCAGCCTACTATCAACCAGTACCCCCAGGTCCCTCTCTGCCTGATCCCTCTCCAGCCACTGTGACCCCAGCCTGTAGCACTGCATGGGGTTGTTGTGGCCAATGTGTAGAACCTGGCACTTGGATGTGTGATGCTTCAAGGAGAATTTCAGCTGAATCTGGAATGTGGGTCAAGGTGGATTTAGTGGCTGCTTCTGTTCTTATTTAACTGCCTGAAAATTTCAGCTTGCTCCTACAAGGATAGGTTCAAGCCCTCAGCTGGTTCTCCAAGAGCTAGATTGTTAGGTTGCTAAGGAGAACAATAAAATAAAACTCCCACTTCAACATTAAATATGTTTTAAATGTACTAATTTTCTGCTCTACATGTAGTAATTATTACCAGAGCTGTCAGGAACTAGAGGTATTTTTATTTTTTTTTCCCCCCTTTAATTCATGTTTCTGGCATCAATCATTTTTTGCTTAAATTGCAGCTTTCATTTAAATAATACATCTAATATCAAAGCCTCAGAGCATGACCCAAATGCACTCTAATGGCTTAAAAAAAAGGCAGAAGGCAAATAGTAGGAACTTGGAACATTTGAGATGGTTTTTACTTTTAAATGTGAAGAAGAATGTAGTTTGTGATGTGGAATGGGCCTTGTGCAGTATTTATTTTTGCCACTTTTGGGCAGTATTGTGTGCTAACATCAGCATTTTCATGTTTTTTCTTGGGTTATGAGAGTCTGTGGTGTTTGGTTTGGTTTGATTTGTTGTTTTGGGTTTGTTTGTTTTGGTTGGTTGGTTTGGGGTTTTTTTGTGTATATGCTGTAGTAGGCTCACTTTCTCAGTAACACAGAATCACGGAATTATTGAGGCTGGAATAGACCTCTGAGATCATGAAGTCCGGCCTATGACCTAACACCACCACATGGACCAGGCCATGTCACCAAGTGCCACATCCAATCTTTCCTTAGACATCTCCAGGGGTGGTGGCTCTACCACCTCACTGGGCAGTTTATTCCAGTGTCCAATCAGCCTTTCCATGAGGAAGTGCTTCCTAACATCCAGCCTAAACCTCCCCTGGTGCAGCTTCAGACCGTGCCCTCTCGCCTTGTCACAAGTTGCCTGGGAGAAGAGCCCGACTCCCACATGACTACAATTTCCCTTCAGATAGTTGTAAAGTGGGTGAAGTGTTCAGTGCCATGGTTTAGTTGATTAGATGGTGTTGGATGATGGGTTGGACTCGATGATCTCAAAGGTCTCTTCCAACATGGTCTATTCTATTCTAAGTAATAAGGTCCTCCCTGAGTCGCCCCTTCTCCAGGCTAAACAACCCCAGCTCCCCCAACCTCTCCTCATCAGATTTTCTCTCCAGCTCCTTCCCCAGTCTCTCGCTCTCCTCTGGACCCACTCCAGCACCTCAAGATCTTTCTTGAAGTGAGTGGCCCAGAACTGCACACAGTGCTTGAGGTGAAGCTTCATGTGATATGCAAAGTTCATGAAGCCCTCTGGGACCTTTTGGAGTTATTTGCTGTCTGTAAATGTAAAACACTTTTTGTTCCATTGTAAACTTACCTTTCATTCAGGAAATTGCTTGATTTTATGAAAATGGAGCTGAAGTGGAGTTTGAATGTCCTGTATTGCTACTGGAAGGCAGTATTCTCAGGGAAGAAATGAGAAAGATGTAGTGACTAAGGATGCAGCCACAAACACTTAGCCGACAGCTTTGTGTATTGACACTTTGTTGTGGGTCAGTTGTGAACATGTTAAATCTGGAGCCCACTGCAATATTGATCTTGCAATGTAGGAGGAGTTGTGCTAGCAAGTTGTCTATTGCCAAGAGCTGAGTTAAAAGTGGTATGTGTAATTTTGTTAGGTGTTCCATGCTGATGAAATGTCTGTTTTCTCTGAGTTCAGTACTAATTGCCTGAAAAATGGGGAATACTCTGGGTGTCAGGGTTTGATACTCATGAGAATAAAGTAATTTTGCTTTTGACTTCCAAGTTAGGCTTTTCCATAACTGACTCTATGCACACATATATGTATGTCTAGGTTTGGCAAGCTCAATAGAGCAGAATTTGCTCACCGGTGGCCCTCAGGAGTTCTCTAAGGTTTTGATTTATGTTTTTAGTATTTGTGTCTTAGAATCATAGAATCAATAAGGTTGGAGAAGACCTCAGAGGTCATGAAGTCCAGCCTATTACCCATCACCTCATGACTAGCCAAACCACGGCTTCAAGTGTCACGTCCAATCCTTTTTTGGACACCTCCAGGGACGGTGACTCCGCCACCTCCCTTCTTCTCCAGGCTGCCTCCAGCAACACAAAAGTGCAGAGAAAACTGACTTTCTTTTACAACTTTCCGGACACTAGTGGCTGTAAAATAGGAATGCAAGCAAGGTACCTGTCTGTTGTGCCCAACTGTTCACATTAGCCTGTGTGCTGGATATAGGTTTGATTTCGTAATAGCTCTATTGTTTCCCATTTGAAAAATACATGGTGCTGGATTTTCTTTAAAAACAAGTGAATCCAAGTACACTGCTTGTAAAAATTGTCTCTCCTGTGCCATGGCCATGCCAGTGACTGGCATTTGAATAATCTGCTTTACTTAGTGCAGGATGTATTAGTGAAGCAGTAGAACAGGGGAGAATGCCTAAGTCTTTCATGTGCGACATGATAGTGAGTTTGTTGGGGTTTTTTGTTTGTTTGATGGGGGTTATTTTTGGCATGTGTCATAAAACAAACCTCTTTTCTGAAAAGCTGGTGTTGCTGTAGTTCCAATTGTCTAGGCTTGTATAGACAAAGTAATTCTTCTACATACTATTTTTATTACAATCGAGTAGCAAAACTGCCAAGAATAGACAACTTTGCAATCTCTTTAGGTCTGAAATAGATCCATGATTATTTAAAGCTCAGTATAAGCTGAAGATAATTATTCTGTCTTTAGTTAGGTATGTATTGAGTCTGGACTGGGGTAATATAGCACTGGGAGTGATAGTGACAGAAAAAAGAGAAACGAGGATAGCCTGTGCCACATGGAAGAGTTATTGGGAAGAGCACAGGAAGAGAGGTTATGACTGCTGGGCAATTGCTTTATTGAGTCTGATTTCTTGTGATCCAACACAGTTGTGACCTTAGCTTTTGTGATTGTGATTGTTTGTAGAAAGCACTTGGGAAGTTTTGAGGCTCTTTTCTGTGCTGCTAAGGAGGGGGCAAAGGCCTTGTGGCTTGGGCCAGCTGATATTATGCCTTCTGCTAAATGAGGCAGAAATGCCTGTATCTGCATAGCACAGTGCCTCAGTCTTAGGGTCACAGGAGGTTGAGTAGACAGTTTGAGATTTTTATCTTATTTTCTGCAGTTCAAACTGTTGAAAATGATGTCAAGATCATGCTGCATTGCATCCTTTGGGGTGTGCAATGAAGACATCTGGGAATGCTTCTCTGTGTCCAGGACTAGAATTGAAGTTAAGAGCCAGTGAGGCTGAGGCTTATGAAAGGTGATCAGTTTGTCATTTGTAGGGAGAGGTGGGAAGAAAGGAAAAAAGGAAAAGGAAGAGCTTACAGCGATGTTGTTGTCCTCTTAATCAAGACTGTATTAAAATTTGACTGTATAAAGCCATCAGTTTTCCGGTGTTTCATAAACAAGCAGGTTCTTGTTAGTAGTTTTCAATTTCTGGTAAGATGAACCAGTCCATATTTTAGAAATTGTGACTGAAAAAATTCTTAGAATGATGCCAGATCATGATCATGATTTCAGCAACAAGAAGCCGCCAGTCAGGAGACAAGGCAGAATGGCCGTCAGGTACATGGAGCCATACAAGCAAATATTCATGTGGCAAAGTTGTAAGCACATGCTACTCACATGACAGAGAGAGAGAAAGCTTTGTAAAAATTAGTAAGTAAACCTTCTCCCTCCCTTCACTTCCCCGGAATCCCACTTTTCCATTGCAAGGCGAGGTGTTGTGCTGGGTGTGCAGCTCCATCCCAAGGTGTACTGCTGCAATTGGCGTCCTGCCCCCTGCAAGCACTTTGAATTAACCAGCTGCTTCCTGCCCCACTGCAGTGAAACTGCTCATTACTTACAAATGGGCACCAATGTGAGATGTTAAGTAGCAGATGCTGGACAAGTTTGTTGATTACTACAGCTGGAGATTAGTTGTGAAGCTGTACAAAGAAGATACAAACTTTTCTCCTGTGGCTGTATCATGACCCAGTGTCCTGAGCCAACCCTGGGCATGAGGGGTGGTCATGATAAGTTTCAAAAGTTCCTGTGGAATAAATTAAAGGGAACTAACACCAAGTGGCTCATGAGTTGGGTTTGTTAGATCTAATGGAAACTCTTGGTCACTTTTTCCTTAAGGATGCTTGGTTGGACTGGAGCAGAGGGAAAATGGGAAGACTAAGGACAGAAAAAAACAGAGAGGGAGATGAGTTAGGCAAGATATCACTGCTTGGATCCAGCGACATTTTCACAGGCATAGTCCAAAGCAGATGTGCCCTGCAGTGTCTTCTATGGTAGATGCAGCAGGTGGACCCTGGAAATTGTGGTCCTTTTGTACCCTTTTGGGGGTGGCAATCTCTCCAAATCGCAGAGAGGTGTGTGTTCAGGTGTGCACAGCAGCGAGCGCTCCAGTGCAATGTCTGCTATTGGCCTTTCGGTGGTGCTGTTGCCGTTGTTTTAAAATAAGGAAAGAGGGAATTCCTGCCTCTCAGAAATTCTCTTCATTGTTAAGCTATTCTGCCAGGCCACCAACTCTTCCCTAGAGCTATTAACGCCAACACCTTGTCTATTCAGACCAGGTATGCAACACATTGTTTTGAGACAGTAGTCATTGGGCTCTCACAGGTTTCTACCAAGAACAAAAGAGATAAACTTAATGCTTTGTGGTAGAATTTGATAGTCAATACTTAATATGTCTGTATGTTGTTAATATCCATTATTTTAGACTTGATTGAATGTAGTTTGAGCTTTCTTAAAACAAATGTAATTTTAACTATAAAATGGCTTTGTAATTCAATCCAGTACAAAGCATACATAGGAATTAGTTCAGTAAAGTTGCCTTGAAATATCAAGCCATTTTACAAAGACAAATATTAAGGCACTACCTGTCAAAATAACTCTTTCCTTTACTATTTCCATATGTGGGAAACTCGAAGTATATACCTAACTGGAGGTGAGTTGGAATTTAACCATCGTAACTTGTATGTCTTTACTAAGTGTAACTGGTGTAACACAAATTTCTTATATACTCCAGGGTTTCCTTTCTAAGGAAGAGAATGTGTTCAAGCAACATTTACAATGAAAATAACATTTTTCATAGAACCTGTATTAAGATTGCCTTTTAAAGAACATTAGGTTGAATTATCTGAAGCTGGTACTGATTTTATTAATTGACAGGTAACTGAAAATATTAATTAGCATAGAATTGTTCTCTGTTGAAAGCAGTTTTTGCAATATTAGAGTGAGCACCTTGGTAGCTTTAAAGTGGTTGTGTTACTGATACTTCTTAATCCAACAAATCAATCACATAATTTTGACCAGGGCTAAGCTAAAGCTCAAGAGACAATCTTTCTTGTCAGGGCTTGTGCTATCCCAGGAATTACATTGCAGGGAACATACTTCTATACCTAGTATAATCATGATTTTTTGATTCACTGTAGAGATATTGCAAGCAGGAAAAATACATTGACAGAGAAAGTTCTTCATGGAAAGAGTAACTGGCCGTTGGAATGTGCTGCCCAGGGAGGTGGTGGAGTCCCCATCCCTGGGGATTGGACGTGGCACTTGAAGCCGTGGTTTAGTTTTCATGAGGTGTTAGGTATTAGGTAATAGGTTGGACTTGATGATCTGAGGTCTTTTCCAATAGGGTTGATTCTATGATTCTGTTTGCTCAGGCCTACTGTTTCGTCTTATGAATTGAGAAGAGATCTGTCTGACAGTTTGTATTCCACGGGAAAGAGGTTTTCTCAAGTAGATGTGCCCTGAACATCGATGTTTTCCTTCTTTAAGACTACAGGTTTAATGTGTGCAGTCATCCAAGCACTTGATTGCTTTTAATTAAATTAATCATGACGTATGGATTCTGTGAATCATAACTACTTAGTAGATCCTACAGTGTTTGTGACCCTTCAAAGCTCCTGACAACTGCTTCAATGCTCACAGCACTTAATCCTCAGATAAAATATTATACATTGTGCCCTGTAGATCTGGACTTATAATTTGCATCTGATAGATCATTAGTATGGTAATTAGTAATTGGTTCAAGGGTTGTTAAGAGTTGATATTGGCTCCCAGAGAGCCAATTATATCCTGGGCTGCATCAAGAGAAGCATAGCCAGCAGGTTGAGGGAGGTGATTCTCCCCCTCTACTCCACTCTGGTGAGACTCCACCTGGAGTACTGTGTCTAGTTCTGGAGCCCCTATTACAAGAGGGATCTGGAGGTGCTGGAATGTGTCCAGAGAAGGGCCATGAGGATGATCAGAGGGCTGGAGCACCTATCCTATGAGGACAGACTGAGGGAGTTGGGACCATTGTGGCCTTCCAGTATCTGAAGGGGGCCTATGAGAAAGCTGGGAAGGAACTTTTAGGGTGTCAGGGAGTGATAGGACTGGGGAGAATGGAACAAAACTAGAAATGTGTAGATTCAGATTGGATGTTAAGAGGAAGTTCTTCCCCATGAGGGTGATGAGACACTGGAACAGCTTGCTCAGGGAGGTGGTAAAGCCTCCCTGGAGGCTTTTGCAGCCAGGCTGGATGTGGCTGTGAGCAACCTGATGCAGTGTGAGGTGTCCCTGGCCATGGCAGGTGAGGGTGGATCTATATGATCCTTGAGGTCCCTTCCAACCCTAACAATTCTGTGATTATAACATTTCTATGATTATAAACATTTGATTTAATCAATTTGTCATTAAGCCAGTACAAGTATGTGGGTAACAGTGGGCAAAGAAAATACCAGTGTAAAAGCTCATAGCTCTCTATAAGCTATGAACTTAACTGAATTTGAAATTAAAATAGTGCCTCTTTATGTTGCTTGATAGGGACTGCTCAGCACTCAGCTTGCTCAAAATGCCACATCCTGGTTTTATTTGTAAATCTATTTTCAAAACCTTCCAAATAAGTAAAAGAAATGAATCTACACTGTGATGAAAACCCTGTTGCTAGATAGATCTATCAGCTTTGCCTTGTGGTAGTTATTCATTTTATTCACTAAGAAAGGGGAAGAAACAACAGGTTTTATTCAGCAATAAGGAAATGCTAGGTCATATGGGTACTGGTGGCGCTATGTGTGAGGAATCTCCTGGCGATGGAAAGATTGCTTTTCTTCTCTTCTTATGATCTCTAATAGAAGTAATCTGACATCTTTCTACTTCTGTTTTCATTTTCTGTTTTGTTTTTCTTTTTTTGTCATGCAGTCAATTGTATATCTTTTACACATAGATGAAAATTTAGCTACAATAGTTATATTTCTGGTTTTAAAGATAGAATATTTTCCTTTGTTTTGTTGCCAGTTATAAGTTTTCAATTGCTTCAGTAGCTGCTGAGAGTGTTAAAAGAGGCTTGCACATAAAGGATTAAAACTGTGCATAGATAGAACTAAGAAATATATTAATGTATTAAGACACAGGAGTGAGAAATGCATTGCTTCTCCTTTCTTCACAAAGCTGCTGGTAATTGTATAGACTAAGCAAATCAATTACACTGTGCTAAATCACGTTTAAATGGTCCTCAGTTTTGGTAGCCTTCCAGTTACAACAAATGTATCCTTCTCCAGTTTTCTGTGCAGACATCTGGAATCATAGAATCAACCAGGTTGGAAAAGACCTCAGAGATCATCAAGTCCAACCTGCTACCCAATACCTAATACCACCTGACAACTAAACCATGGCATCAAGTGCCATGTCCAATCCTTTTTTGAACACCTCCAGGAATGGTGACTCCACCACCTCCCTGGGCAGCACGTTCCACTGGCCAATTACTCTTTCTGTGAAGAACTTTCTCCTCACCTCCAACGTAAACTTCCACTGGCACAGCTTGAGACTGTGTCCTCTTGTTCTGGTGCTGGTTACCTGGGAGAAGAGACCAACCCCTACCTGTGTACAACCTTCTTTCAGATAGTTGTAGAGAGCAATAAGGTCTCCCCTGAGCCTCCTCTTCTCCAGGCTAAACAATCCCTAAATCATGCAGGTTTTCTTATATCTTCTTTCCACCCAAATTCTACATCTCAGTTGTTGCTTCCCCATGTCCTAAGTACAGGCAGTGCTAGAAGAGCTTTCTGTCACACCTGCTTCTGTATTAGTGGTGGGATAACAGCATGATCCATTATTTGTATTCTTTTATGAAGATATATGTATTGCATCCAACATTTTAAAGTGCTGCTTAGAAAACCGGAGATGTTTGAATTATAGTTTAATTAGAAACTTACAGAAAAAGAAGAGGCTTTAAAAACTGTTTTAAAAATAGGGTTAAATTCTTGTTGTGTAGTTGATCTGTGAAATACAATAGAATAGAATTACCCAGGTTGGAAAGACCTTTGAGATTGAGTCCAACCTATCACCCAACACTATCTAATTGACTAACCCATGGCACCAAGCACTCCATCCAGTCTTTTCCTGAACACCTCCAGTGATGGTGACTCCATGTCACCCTATCATATGGTTACTTTCATGTGATTACCTGTATAATTATTCTTGATGCAGATTTGTTTCTTTAAGAGGAATATTTGTTTCACTTCTGTTTAAAAATCTGGAGATAATCTACCTGAGAGAATGAATTCTGCAGGCTAACTGTATATAAGCACAGATATTTACATAAGCATCCTTTTATGTTCCTTTGCCTTTTTTTGTTTTAGCCTGGATTATCACATGAGTGACCTAAAATAAACAAACTATGAAAAGATATGAAAAATGTTACCAAAAGCTACCTGCAATATTTTACCTTCTATAATATAAACTAACAAACTTTGACATCAAAGGCCAAGTTTTTCCATCCTGTGCAAGGTATTTTCAGGGAATGATAGTTGATAGGGCAACAACAAGTAGCATAAGACCTATCCTATCTGTACTCACCAGCTGAAAGATAATGTATTAATTTTAGGAATGCTCCAATACTTTTTTCTTCTTTTGAACTGAAGAATCACCTTTAGAAAGTATAAAATATAAATTAAGCTGCATAACCTTTACATGCTTTGAGCTCTGCATTTTTGTCAATGCATTGGAAAGCGTTACTCTTTATCTAGTTTATTAGATAACGGGGTTGGGGAGCTTGATTACAAAGGCATATATCAATCCAGGAGCCCAGATGATATCCTGAACTTCAACAGTGAAGCCTGAGTGGTTTATTAGATTATCACTTCAGAAGAATTGATTTACAGCTTTAGTTGTTCATCAATGATTTTTGTATTTTGAGGAAAGGGATTTTTCAGCTATTTAAAAAAAGAACAAAGCACTAAAAGTCAGAGGAAATGCTCAGCTAGAAAAGCTGCTTCAAATAGCGATAAGACTCTGATTTAGAATCAAAGCAAACTTTTAATCAGGTCTGAAAATTTGACTTGCCACAACACTTTTCCTTCACTTGCTGTTGCACAGAGCAACAATACATTTAGGAACACTAAATTAGAGCAGGAGGCCAAAGGGAGAGTAGTGAGGTTGCCAGACTGTCATAAGAAATATGTCCAAAGTGGCACGCTGTCCTGGAAGAGAAGATTTTGGGCTGCTCACAGAGGAGTGGTAAGAATGAAAGGGTAAAGGAACAGTCAGATATACTAGAAGAGATTTAATAAATCAGAGCTCATAAAGAAGGTTTAACTTGAAAAGATAAATAAATAAACTTGGCCTGGAAATAAGACTTTACCGGGTCCAGAAGGAGATGAAGGCAGCAATTACTTTTAACAGATGCTTTAAAACAACTTTCTAATCCTTTTCTCATTTAGGTCATTTTATCCTTTCTTATGTATAGTCTTGATTTAATCACAAATTTGGGGCCTGATTCAGATAAACATATAAATACTCAACAACACCTTGTTACTTAAGAGGGGCTATTTCCCTGATTTGGTGTGGATTAGGGAACACACAGTTTGTTTTCCCTTTCTCCTGCTCTTGGGAGGCTAATTGTAAATTGTTATGTAGCAGCAAGCATTTCACAAAACTAGTTCAGAAATTTCTTCCCAGCCACTTTTGATGCTTTGCTTCTCTTCATTCCTTCATTTTCTGTCTCTTTATTGTTATTTGTTTATTGCTTTCTGGACTTGGTAAATGTAAGATTTTTTTGAGGCAAGGTAATGTTAGAGGAGACAAATGATGATTGCAAGTAAGAAATAAAAAGAAAGAAGGAAATCCTTCTTGTTGAGCAGAAAGATTGCCTCCTCTGTGGTTATGAATAAAAGGAAAAATGATAAGGCAACTAAACAGAACAACTTCACTGCTTTTCGGTGCCATCCGCAGGAAAGTAAAATACCTCTAAGACTCAGAAGTGGGAATTTTGTTAAATCCATGCTTTGGGGAAGATATTCATTATGATTTTTTGTCAGTTTCTTTTTTACTTAAAAAAATAAGACAAAAAGAAAATGCATTTATTGTTGTTTTATACTTAAGGATGCAAACCATTTTCTATTCTATTTAAACATTCTCCAACACTCCTTTTGCAGGAGAGAAAGCATGAAACTTCTTTTTTTTCCTCCTTAATGCTCATGTCTTTTTGTCACTGACTTTCATGAAACCTTTCCTGTACCATTAGTCTGTTGCATTTGTTCTTGCTTTTGTGAAAAAATAGTGGTAGTTTTTGTTTATCTGTGTGTTTGCTTTAAGTTAACTTCATGATTTAATAAATGGTTTGACATTTACCCTGTGGAAGCTCTGATTAGACCTTCCCCTGTGCACAGTTCTGGAGAATTGTATCTGCCTGTTTTTCATCATCTGCTCAATCTTCTTAAGTTTTTCTATGCAGTTAAAGTTATGATAACATTGAAGGTTGCTTTGAGACTGTGACTGTGCCACAAGAGGTTGATTCTTCTAATTGAAACATTTGAAATCATGCTTGTCTAATGGAAATCATGCTTGACTAATTTGATAGTGTTCTATGATGTCGTAACTGAGTGGTTAGATGCAGGGAGACCAATGGATGTAGTCTACCTTGACCTTAGTAAGGCTTTTGATGCTGTCTCCCATACCATCCTTGTGACAAAGCTCAGGAAGTGTGGGACAGAAGAACAGGCAGTGAGATGGATTAGGAACTGGTTACACAATAGAGTCCAAAGAGTGGTGGTCAATGGTGCTGAGTCCAGCTGGAGTCCCCCAGGGACTAGCGGAGTCCCCCAGGGATCACTCCTGTTCGACATCTTCGTCAGTGAGGGGGCAGACAGAGTCTGCTCAGCAAGTTTGCTGATGATATCAAACTGGGTGGCTTGGCTGATATACCTGAAGGCTGTGTGGCTATTCTGTGAGACTTGGACAGGCTGGAGAGCTGGGCAGAGAGGAACCTAATGAGGTTCAGCAAGGGTAAGTGTGGAGTCCTGCACCTGGGAAGGTACAGTCCCATGGAGGAGGATCTGGAAGTCCTGGTGGATAACAAATTCTCCATGGGATAGCAATGTGCCCTTGTGGCCAAGAGGGCCAATGGTATCCTGGGGGGCATTAAGAGGGGTGTGTCCAGCAGATCAAGGGAGGTTCTGCTCCCCCTCTACTCTGCCCTGGGGAGACCTCTCCTGGAATGTTATGTCCAGTTTTGAGCTCCCCAGTTCAATAGGGGCAGGGGTCTACTCGAGAGTCCAGCAGAGGGCTATGAGGATGATTAAAGGACTGGAGACTGCCCTGTGAGGAGAGGCTGAGAGACCTAGGGCTTGTTAGTCCAGAGAAGAGAACCCATGAATACCCTAGAGTACTGATCCTCAGCGTTTACCTTTGACACTTAATTTCTTCAACCTAGAAACCTCTTTATCTCTTGTTTTTATGTTTGTATCATATGGTATTTTCTGCAACACAGAGTCATTCAAGTACAGACCTCAAAATGCACTGAATGCTCAACAAACAGTATAATGCATTAGGATGTTGTGCAATTAGAATTGTATGGTGAAATCTATGGATTTTTATTCCATGCTGATCTTGCCAAGAGAGCATTCACCTCAGAGTGCATTTCTCCACTATGCTCTCAGTTGATTTCTCCTCCTTGTTTGTGGAAAATGTGACCAAGTACTTTTTTTTCCCCTCTCCTCCTCTCCTCCTCTCCTCCTCTCCTCCTCTCCTCCTCTCCTCCTCTCCTCCTCTCCTCCTCTCCTCCTCTCCTCCTCTCCTCCTCTCCTCCTCTCCTCCTCTCCTCCTCTCCTCCTCTCCTCCTCTCCTCCTCTCCTCCTCTCCTCCTCTCCTCCTCTCCTCCTCTCCTCCTCTCCTCCTCTCCTCCTCTCCTCCTCTCCTCCTCTCCTCCTCTCCTCCTCTCCTCCTCTCCTCCTCTCCTCCTCTCCTCCTCTCCTCCTCTCCTCCTCTCCTCCTCTCCTCCTCTCCTCCTCTCCTCCTCTCCTCCTCTCCTCCTCTCCTCCTCTCCTCCTCTCCTCCTCTCCTCCTCTCCTCCTCTCCTCCTCTCCTCCTCTCCTCCTCTCCTCCTCTCCTCCTCTCCTCCTCTCCTCCTCTCCTCCTCTCCTCCTCTCCTCCTCTCCTCCTCTTTTTGCCTTCTTTCCTGCCTGCCTTCCTTTCCCCTCCCTTTTCTTTCCCCCTTTTTTCTGACATGATAGACTACCTCAGTCACCAGAATTGTGTTTGAAGTGACATTAAATTATTTTTCATTTCGAATTTGTGGGTAATGCTGCCGATTATACTATTACTTTTGCATAAATTAGAAACCCAATCTGAAAACAAGTGGAGAATAAAAGACCTTTGGAACATGAGAACAACTGAGGATAGGACTGTAGTTTAAATCATTTTAAAACCACTGTCATAACCTACTGACAAATATTGCAGCTGTTTTTCTCTGAAGTACTATTTTTGAGATGATCTCTCAGTGAAAGCAAATGTCTGAATATTCACAATATTAACACCTTTGGCTAAATTATTGGACCGAGGGAGTTTATTATTCTGTGACTTAAGCCAAATGACTTGGGACAGATTTTCATGCTGGCATGCAGAACAAATTTAATTCAAACTGAGATGAAAGGCGGTTAATGTAATTGTAGCCTATTATCCTATGCAGGCTTGAGTTAAGAAGCGAACCAACAGACAGTCAGAAAATGATGGATGGAAAATAGAAACGCTTGAGGCTGGCGAAATAGAGACTTGTGAAGGGATTATGCCATAACTGGTACTGCACAATCTCTGCATCAGTAATATCCCACCTCTGCCGTAGGTTTGGATTACTGAACAGGATTTCTGTATGGCTCCTGGGTTCTCTTTATTTCTCTCTGACGTCAGCAAAGATCTTCGTTTAGTAAATTTCACTACTCTCTAATCCTGATTTACTTCCCCCCCACCCCCCATAATCTACACTTTCATCAGTCCTATGGCTGTGATAAAGCATTCAGCTACACCACTTTTTTCTTTTCTTTCTTTCTTTCTTTTAATAGTTGCTATCACAGAGGCAAGTAGTTGGTCACAATAAATCATAGAAGTCTTTGATCCTGAGCATTTCTCAGGGGCTCATTGCTAGAGAGAAGCTATTCTTTTCACTAGGGTGTTTAGTTAAAAACCAGGAAGCAATAATCAGCTTGGATTTTCTAGCTGTAAGAATGAGTTTTCTGTTTACAAGGAATGGCCTTTTGGAAGTAGCATATTTCAGGGGAACAAGTGTGGGGTTTTGTTTGTTAGTTTTGTTTTAGGACTGCATTCTGACAATTCATATATATATATATATTTTAAAATCAATTTTTTTTGGTTAGTATTCCATGTTTTCAGAAGCCAGTGTTTGCTTCTTTGGAACACAAACTAAATTTTGCCCTGAAAGCTTTTAAAAAGACAACCTGTCTTGATCTCCCTGGAATACCTATGGGAAGGTGATAAATCTTGGAATCCTTTGAAACATGTTAAATACAAAGAATGATTGGATGAGTTTGTTGCTCTTGGCATAGCCCAGGAAGCAAACCATGCACCTCCTTTCTTGTAAAATAACTGATCATACCTAGTGTAATACATACATCTGTTGTAGGGCTGGAAGGGTAAGGCCCAAAAGCCTCCTCCCTCCCCCCTGTAAAGTAAAGGGAAAGAAAATTGAAGGGAAAGGGGAAAAAAGACTCACAGCTGAATTAGCAAAGCAGTGGAGCTGTATATTTACAAAGCAATATAGGATATGCAGGGAAATATATACAAATTTACAATATTTACAAGGATATACAACAGAGTAGCAGAGAAATGAGAGTTCCCCCTCTGCTGAGGGGGCTCCCCACCTCCGCTTCCCCCTCTCTCCCCTTTTCCCCAGAGCAGGTTAGAAAAGAGAGAGAAAAGAAGAAAAAATTATAAGCAGTTGTGTGTTAATTGGAAAGCAGTTAATACAGGCCTTGGTAGCTTATCAGTTTCAAGGCCAAAGCCTTGGCTGAAAGCCCAGCACAGAGAGCTGCTGCTTGGTGGAGGAGCGGAAGAAGGACCGAAGATAAAGTGCCGGAATGCCCAGTATACCCTCCTGCACTCCCAGTTCAGAAGGTGCTTCCTCCCACTCTACCAATGAAATTAGTTTAGATCCTTCTTTTAGTTTACCAACTTCCATCCACCATATTCCCTTTCTTAAGGGGACAGCGTCAAACGGTCACAACATCATGGGTAATTCTAGCAATAATTGCTTAAAGCATCTAGTATGATGCTTACAAAATATAGGATATCAGTTACTACTTGGAAGCCCAACTTAAGCTGCTGGCTTATAGCCCCTTTGTAGAGGGATTGAATCTTTGAGGGCTTGTACCATAAAATAGCCTTTTGAGTGTTGACTTTTGCAGTCACTCCTGTCTGGGATGCAAGAACTCTCTCATCTGTCACAACTTACATCACTAGAGTTCTTGTGCTAGCTATATTTTCTTTTTCTTTCCTGTTTTTAAAATTCCCCTCCCAGCCCCCCCATTCTGTTGTCACTTAGGGTGAGATTTTGTGAATTTGAAAAATGCTTTGTACTGTGAGTTGTCCATTGGGGAGTCATTGAGATTACTTGCAGAGTCAGAGGCTCCTTTCAGTGCTGTACTCCCACAGCAGCAAGTATCGCTTTTCATGGTAGAACTCCACAGCCTGCCTATCAAAACCAAGGTAAACATCAAAATCAGGATCAAGACTGATAGACCAGGATTCCTGTCATGAAATACAGAATACAGAATTAACCAGGTTGGAAAAGACCTTTGAGATCATCAAGTCCAACCTATCACTCAATACTATCTAATCAACTAAAGCATGGCACTGTCTCATCCAGTCTCTTCTTAAACACTTCCAGGAATGGTGACTCCACCACCTCCCTGGGCAGCCCATTCCAGTGGCCAATCACTCTTTCTGTGAAGAACTTCTTCCTCACCTCCAGCCTAAACCTCCCCTGGCACAGATTGAGACTGTGTCCTCTTTTTCTGGTTGCCTGGAAGAAGAGACTTCGCTGTCATGTTAGTCAACTTTTCTTTCCCTTTTTGCAGCCATTCCTTTTAAGAAGAGTCAGTCAACACTGGACCTGTTGGCAGAGACAGTATTGTTGTTGCAACATAGTAATGTTTTTTTCCCCCCACTTATTTGACACTTCATAAAGAAGTATCAGTGTCATCTCTGCTCCAGGAAATTCACAATATTGTGCTCTGGTGGACTAATGTAGATTGCAGCCCTTCATAGGAAGGGGAACAGAGAAAAGTGACTGTGTGTATTTATCTTCATACTTTCTCCAACCACCTCTACTCTTTTGCATGCTCTGTTCTTAACAGATGTTTCTGTATCTCTTGGATTGGTGTATATATATTTTTAATAAAGTTAAAATAAAAGATGCTGCAGATTAGATGGGATCGATATCCTAGATATTAAAAAGGACTTCAGAGGAGGCCAGGCATGGTTAGGATGGAACCATGATAGGGAGTAAGGCATGAGTTTGATAGACTTAACCATATGGGGAAAGGGTAGAGAAAATTATTGTGGGCAGGAAAAGAACACATCAGAACAACATAAGGGACAGGTTTATAGATCCTGAAATGGTCTGAAGGACAAAAATGTGGTTTTAAAGACCAGCAGGGCAAGAAGGGAGCTAGGAGTCTGGAAACTGCCATGCCTCCATACTTGGTTTCTAATGATCAGACTCCCATGGGTCCTTCATGGTCTTTTTTTGAAGGCTCACCATTCATTGCTGTTCAAGGAGGAACTTTGATTCTTTGTGAGGTTCTTTCAATGCCACAGGAAAAAATTATAAGTAAACATCTGGACGTATTTTCTGACTATCTAGTCAGAAAATCCTTAGTCATGTAGGAATACCAAAAGTTCTTTGAAAATAGAATGTGATAGCCATAGAGTTTTGCCTTCCTGAAAGTAAGAATGATAGCTTGACAATTGCACTATCTAATATACATGCACCTCTGGAATATGCTTCATCTTCTTATTAGAACACGTCATTAGCACTGTAGAATAGAATAGACCAGACCAGGTTGGAAGAGACCTTCAAGATCATCGTGTCCAACCTAAGTGTTGTTTGAAAGTTTTTCTCCTGTAGTGCAATGTTTTGAGTGATTTGAAATATCATTACTTCAAAGACTGTATAAAACCCTTATAATACTAATTGTTCTTGACCTTGCTGGGAAAAATAATTTGAATACCATAAGGGAAATCTGGAGGATGAAATTTTGCTTATGAAGCTGGAATGGTTTTGTTTTCCTTTTGGTGAGATCAGCCTAGATTGGAAAAAAAAAATAAAATATATAAATGTATTGCTGGTCTAGGCCTTTTTAATGACTTATATGAAGAGAAGACCAAGTAATCTGCAGAAAAAACATTTTCTCCAGACATTATTAGATGCACTTACAAGAGGAGACATAAATCTCTCCCCCATGTTATTAAAAATCCTAACTGGAAATATTCATCTTGTACCTTTTTACCCTTTTAGGTTATCATTATCTTAAAAGGCAGCCTGATAATTCTTTATATCCAAAGCTGAAAGGTTGCTCATGACTGGAAGGATCTTGGCACTGGGAGAAGTGAAACTATCCAATTCCTACATTAGGACCAAAAATGCTTCAGATAATTATTCACATACCTTAATATTAAATAAATATTAAATGGTGAACATTGGGACAATGCAGTGCAGTGTCAATATAGTCAAGAAGCAGACCCTTAACTATAAGAGGGATATATCTGCATTTATAGATTATTAATTAGTGTGTTTCACTGCAGGAAAATAAACACTACAGTAGCAAGATAAACATACAATAATAGTTAACAATTCAACAAATCTGTTGTCTGAAAATCACAAAGTACTTGTGAACCTTTCAGGCAGTGCCTATTTTTCATTAAATATATCAGCTGAAATCAGTTATCACACCTGAATCTTAGCACTTCTGCAGAAGAATGGTGATGCTTCTGAGTCTTTTGAATGTAGTTGAACTCTCAATACATGAGGCAGGCTGGCATAGCGTTAACTCCAGTTCTGGGTCCCTCAGTTAGGAAAGATGTTGACTTGCTGGAACATGTCCAGAGAAAGGCAACAAAGCTGGGGAGGGGTTTGGAGCACATCCCTATGAGGAGAGGCTGAGGGAGCTGGGGTTGCTTAGCCTGGAGAATGGGAGGCTCAGGGGAGATCTTATTGCTCTCTACAACTACCTGAAGGGAGGTTGTAGCCAGGTGGAGGTTGGTCCCTGCTCCCAGGCAACCTGTGGCAGAACAAGAGGACACAGTCTCAAGCTGTGCCAGGGAAGGTCTGGGCTGGATGTTAGGAAGCAATTCTTCCCAGAAAGAGTGATTGCCCATTGGAATGGGCTGCCCAGGGAGGTGGTGGAGTCACCATCACTGGAGGTGTTTAAGAGGGGACTGGATGAGGCACTTTGTGCCATGGTTTAGTTGATTAGATGGTGTTGGGTGATAGCTTGGACTTGATGACCTCAAAGGTCTTTTCCAACCTGGTTTATTCTAGTCTTGTCTAACTCTGTTGCTGGTGACTCTGTTTAATCTTTGATGGTTAGAAGATATGGCTGCTCTTTGGCAGTTCTGTGTAAAAGGTACTGAAACCAAGCAGGCCTAAGTCAAGGCTTTGGGATTAGTTTTTTTTCTTTTCCATCCAGATACAAGGGTGAATCAGAATTCCAGTTATCAGTCAGTGACTGTTCTGGACTAGTTAATATCCCGTGAATAGCTGAAAGTAGTGTTTTCATTCACTAGTCACTTCTCTTGAGCCGAAACTCTGCAGTTTCTGTGGCATCACTTTCAAAATGTTATGAATTACAGCCAATTGCATTAACTAATTTCCTCATTGCTGGGAAGCTGCTTTTAGAATAGAAAGTTTTTGCAGAAGTTTCAAGGAGGAGTAAGCAGCGAGCAGGGTAAATGCCTTTGTGTGAATTGTGCTGAGTTCAGTGTTACTACATTGTTATTATTAAAGCTTAATCAACTGTCTCATAAATATCTGCAAAAACTGCAGTCACAGCACTGTGACTATGTTTTTAGTGCTGAGGATCTAGTAATATATAGTAGTATGTAGTAATGCTTCATAGTCCACTTATGATGCCTCAGGCTTAACTACATAGAATCATAGAATCATTAGGGTTGGAAAAGACCTTTAAGATTGTTGAGTCCAACTGTAACCCAACTGCCATGACCACTAAACTATATAATGACTAGAGAAGTCTTAAATTTAACTTTACAAGCACTGTTTGAACTTTGGTTATGAGATGCTCCAAGTAACCAAATTATGTTAAATAGTGTTCCATTATTCAAAACCCCCATAACATCAGAGCAGGAATATAGAATGTAAGCAGGAGCCTGCTGTACAAGACCAGCAAGTTGATCAGGAGCTGAACTGGGAATGGAGGCCAGCAGGAGTAAGACCACTGGCTAGACAGGGAATACAATGAGAATTAAAGGGTGTAATGAAGTTGAGCAGAAGTTGAACAGTATAGACATGTATCTACTCAATAGAATTGACAAGACCAGGCCTAAGCCAGAGCAAAATATAGCTACCACATCTGGGAATTGGCCAAATAAAAGGATATTGTCTTTTAGAATGGCCTGACTTACATTTTTGTCTCCTCTGAGAGCTTGGCATTAAAAACAAACTCAGTCAAGGGAAAGCCAGCTTTATTGGGTTACTCCTTCCTTGTTTCTCCCTCTTGTCTTCTTTCCTTCACTTTTCATTGAAAGAAAACATTTACCAACTAGTGATGATGCAGAGCTGCAGAAAATCCTGTGTTCATGATCCAAGGTTGGAAGGACTGTTAGGAGAAGATTTCCACGTGTTCGAATCACTAGTCTACAAAACTGAAGGCTTTCTTTAGGTGAGAAGCTTGACTGCATATACTTCCTTAAGGCAGAGATCAGTAAGCACAATAAAATGAGACATATACATATTCCTCAACTGCTGAACTTCAACAAAGGGCAATTTGTAAACTCTCAGTATTGCATAAAATCCTTAATGTAAGAGACATTGGAGACATTTATGGTGTCTAGAGAAAGCCAGAAATTATTATTCACTTGGTGATAAATATGAAAAAAATGTACTTTTTTTTACAATGCATTTGTCCATGATTTCTACTTTGAACTCCCAGGGAATCCAAGGAGAGAACAAGAAAGTGAAAGAAATTGGTTCAGTTGTGAAAGGATAATTGAGGGAGAGGTTGGGGAATAACTGCTAATGGTAGGCCATCAGAAGGTCAGTGAGCTTGATGAATGGAATACTTTTGTATTGGAACAAACCATAGAACTTGTATGTAATCTGGTAGGAACCTTCCTCCATTTGTCCTTGTAAATGGGAGCAGTGTCTTTGGAGTCCTGCCAGGGTGGAACTGCTCAGTCATTATTACCACTTAAAGCAAATGATCATAGCCCTATAGCACATAAAATAAAGAGTGTGGCTCCCATTTCACAGATATGAGGCATATATTATGCTTCACATATGGTCAAATGTGTGCTGGCTTTTGCAAAAGGTACAGAAATTACTATAATGAGTAAAGCTCATAAGGAAATAATGCAGTGAATAGGAGATTTTGTAACTGGAATCATAATTAGTGACTAATGCAGAGCAATGTTGTATACTTAATGAAATAGGATTAAAAGACAAAACTGACTTTATTCAGAACCTAGCATGCATACTCACGTGAATAATTTCAGATTAAACTAATAGGATTAGGACTGTATCTTTTCACTCCACTGAAAACTGTTTAACTAACATCTTTCATTTGAGTTAAAGCAGGTGTCCCTAACTAGTTAAAGAACTCCAGCTCATGCTATGCTTTATATAGGCTATGAAAGTGTTCTGCACCAAGAGACAGAGGAAGAAGCATAAGGGAAGTGGTACAGGGTTCTTTCTGTATCTCAGTAAGACCTAGCAACACATGGCATAATAAACTACCCATTTTATTAAGATGGAATAGAAAGAGGAATATAGAAAGCAGATAAATCTTGCACCCTTTCAGGTGCTGGGAACCCTGTGCATGTGCATGTAGGATTGGATGGACTCAGCATGGATTTTGCCCTCTGGTGTGCTGCACAGATCCCATCTATGGAGAGATGTCTCCTCTCTCCTGTACCACAGTGCCTTTTATCATGTGTAAAAACAAACCCAACTAGCTCTTCCTGACAAGCTGGAAGGTCCTCTCTGACAGCACCCACCAGCACACAGCACAGGCTGGCATGGGGCATTCCAGCACCTTCCCTTACAGCAGCTGCTTGTGCTCACAGGTGAGTTTCTCAAGCCTGAAGAACAAGGGTCTGTGGATCAGAGATGCCTTGCCCAAGCCCACTAGCTCCTTTGAGTACAATGACTTCCATGAGGCTCCCAATAAAGCAAGCATGATATATATGATAATAAGGAAGTGCAATACATGTGATAAGAAATCAAAATACTTTGCTGTGGTGTAAATCACTTTTCTTTTTAAACTATGCATATTAATTTCTTCATGCATGATCCTGAAACAACTGAAATGGCTGGTCTGTAAAATTGCATTGCCATTTGCTCCAAGATTCTTGAAGGTCACTTCAATAATTGTTAGGGAATTGCTAATTATTTGGATTTAAATGAATACTTATGAATACTTGTACATTGGAAAGTATTCTGTATTAACCAGGGCTTGGATGGGAACACACTGCATTGGGTTAGGAACTGGCTGGAGGGATGAGCCCAGAGAGTGGTGGTGAATGGTGCCACATCCAGCTGGCAGCCAGTCACTACTGGTGTGCCCCAAGGATCAGTGCTGGGCCACATCCTCTTTAACATCTTTATTGATGATCTGGATGAGGGCATTGAGTCCATCATCAGTAAATTTGCTGACAACACCAAGCTGGGGGCAGGAGTTGATCTGCTGGAGGGTCGAGAGGCTCTGCAGAGGGACCTCAACAGGCTGGACAGATGGGCAGAATCCAATGGCATGAGATTGAACACATCCAAGTGCCGGGTTCTGCACATCGGCCACAGCAACCCCATGCAGTGCTACAGGCTGGGGTCAGAGTGGCTGGAGAGCAGCCAGGCAGAGAGGGATCTGGGGGTACTGGTTGATGGTAGGCTGAACATGATCCTGTAGTGTGCCCAGGCAGCCAAGAGGGCCAATAGCATCCTGGCCTGCATCAGGAACAGTGTGGCCAGCAGGAGCAGGGAGGTCATTCTGCCCCTGTACACTGCACTGGTTAGGCCACACCTCGAGTACTGTGTCCAGTTCTGGGCCACTCAGTTTAGGAAGGATGTTGACATGCTGGAACAAGTCCAGAGAAGAGCAACAAAGTTGGTGAGGGAAACAAACCCTATGAGGAGAGACTGAAGGAGCTGGAGTTGCTTAGCCTGGAGAGGAGGAGCCTCAGGGGTGATCTTATTGCTCACTACAACTACCTGAAGGGAGGTTGTAGACAGGCGAATGTTGGTCTCTTCTCCCAGGCAGCCAGCACCAGAACAAGAGGACACAGTCTCAGGCTGCACCAGGGGAGATTTAGGCTGGATGTTAGGAAGAAGTTCTATACAGAGAGAGTGATTGCCCATTGGAATGGGCTGCCTGGGGAGGTGGTGGAGTCACCATCATTGGAGGTGTTCAGGAGGAGAATTGATGGGGTGCTTGGTGCCATGGGTTAGTTGTTTAGGTGGGTTGGATTGGTTGATGGGCTGGACACGATGATCTTGAAGGTCTCTTCCAACCTGGTTTTTATTATTATTATTCTATATTATTATTCTAACCTTTCTTTTGTATATTCTTCCAAGTAGTGAAACCTGTCATGCATTAGATGGATTTTATAGATACTTGTAGGTATTTGTGGTGGTTTCTTTTCTGTAATGTAAATAGAAATATAAATCCAAAAATGGTACATGTGACACTGTCAATCCCTGGGTTCTGGTAATTGTTGATCCACAGGAGATGGTTTCATCTTGTTAGAATGGTAGCTAAATGGAAACAGCTTTCTTTTTAAAATATGTTTTCAAGACTTTAAAACAAAAAAGGAAAAAAAAAATCCTGGTTTGTGTCAGGAGCAAGCTAAGCATCTTTTAGACCCTGGGTCAGTTCATCTCAGGCCAGTGCTGTACCCAGGGAGATTTCACAGTGGAATTGTTTTAGTGTCCTGATGGAAAGTTGTACAGTTTGCTGTTACTGACGGTCAGATGTTGCTCATCCATGTCGTCTATAAATCAGTGTTATTACCACTGAGCAGCAGGGCAAGTTTCTTGCCTTCTGGGAAAGTTCTTGTTTTGTGTGAGAAAAGACACAGTTAATTATCTAAAATATACTTTTGTGCTCTGGTATAAACCCTCAGTATATTGTGAATACTGCCTGTATCTATGTGGTGGGTTGAAATTCCCCCCCTCCCCCTTCACTGATAGATATCTCTCCAGTGAAATAGTTTAGAATCATCTCTGTTTTCTTTTTCACACCCAATAGTGATTTATTTACATTTTATTACTTTTCTGCTCATGATCTGTGAAAAATTTTAAAGGTGTAGCCTAAAACTACCACAATCTAATATTCTGCTTTGCCTCTGAAAGAATTCAGAATAAAAACCACCCATAATTCTTCCTTCAAAAATTCTCCTTACTGTAATCTCTATCACGTTTTAATTTGTGTCATGATATACTGCCTCATTTGTGTGACAGTCCTATATTCAAGTAAAGGAAATACTTTTGAACTCCACATTCAAAAATGATCACAGAATTACAGAATGTTAGGTGTTGGAAAGGAACATCCAGTCCAACCCCCCTGCCAATGCAGGATCACCTAGGGGAGGCAGCACAGGAATGCATCCAGACAGGTTTTGAAATTCTTCAGTGAAGGAGAATCCACAACCTCTCTGGGCAGTCTATTCCAGTGCTCAGTCACCCTCGCCATGTGGAAGTGTCTCCTTCTGTTGAGGTGGAACCTCCTGTGTTCCAATTTGTACCCACTGTCCCTTGTCCTGTCACTGGGCACCACTGAAAAGAGACTGGCACCTTCATCTTGACACCCACCCCTCAGCTATTTATAGACATTGATAAGATCCCCTCTCAGTATTCTCTTCTCCAGACGAAACACCCCCAGGTGTCTTAGTCTTTCGTTCAAGTCCAACCATCATCTCCATAGTTTTCCTTTGGACTCCAGCAGATCCCTGTCTCTCTTGAATTGAGGAGTCCAAAACTGGAAAACATATTCCATGTGCAGTCTCACCAGGGCAGAATAGAGGGGTAAGAGAACATCCCCTTCTTCCTTAGCTTTTTCTTTTATAATTGTCAACCTGAAGACACTTTCAGACACGAGTCTGTTTTAACAAGCCTTATGTGTTTAAGCAGCAAACTGTTCTTTGAAGAATTTGGTTAGTTTTGTGGTGTTCAGTAACAAGAATGTCAGGCAGACCAGTATTATTACTGACCCAGGTGGCCAAGAAGGCAAATGACATCCTGGCCTGCATCAGAAATTGTGTGGCCAGCAGGAGCAGGGAGGTCATTCTGCCCCTGTACTCAGCACTGGTTAGGCCATGCCTTGAGTACTGTGTCCAGTTCTGGGCCCCTCAATTTAAGAAGGACATTGAGACTCTTGAACATGTCCAGAGAAGGGCAATGAGGCTGGGAGAGGTCTGGAGCACAAAGCCCTATGAGGAGAGGCTGAGGGAGCTGGGATTTTTTAGCCTGGAGAAGAGGAGGATCAGAGGAGACCCTATTGCTGTGTACAACTTCCTGAAAGGAGGTTGTAGCCAGGTGGGGATTGGTCTCTTTTCCCAGGTAACCTGTGACAGAACAAGAGGACACAGTCTCAAGCTGTGCCAGAGGAAGTTTAGGCTCGAGGTGAGAAGAAAGTTCTTCACAGAGAGAGTAATTGGCCATTGGAATGTGCTGCTCAGGGAGGTGGTGGAGTCCCTGTCCTTGGAGGTGTTCAAAAAAGGATTGGATGTGACACTGGGAGCCATGGTTTAGTTATCATGAGGTGTTAGGTAATAGGTTGGACTTGCTCTCTGAGGTCTTTTCTAACCTTATTGATTCTATGATTCTATCTCCTTGCAGTTTAAGTTTCTTAGGAAAAAAGTAATGAAAAAGGCATTTTGAACTATTAAATGATTCAAATTTCCTCTGAGAAAATATTTATACGTAATTTATATAGGCAGGGATAGGCTTTCATTTTGGTTTATGGATCATTCTGTGTATTTAATAGAAACATTATAATCTTGCTGGAGTCTTCTGTGGAATAGTCTGGAAAACCAAAAGGAGGATAATAATTTTCTGTTAAGGTACTTGACATTTTTAGAGAAATGTTACATAAATCAACTTGATCACTGTGGAATTCTGGAGGCTATTTTGTGTCTCTGAAAATAGCTATATATCTTATCAATAAGAAAGATACTTCTCCAGCTCTTTACAATGTGCCTGTCTTGTAAGCAGCATCAGAATGTTGATTTCAGTCTAAATTTCACCTGCTGTCCTAGGTGGTCAACGAAGAGAAGCAATTGCCTCTGAAATCTGGAGAAGCTAAACAACCCAGGCACTTCTGTGCTTAGAGCTTCATATACAGCTACAACTTCAGGCCCTAGAGACAGGTTGCAGTTCTATAGCTTAGGACTCATCTTTCTAGGGCAGACACCATAGCCTTGGATCACCTCTAGGTGTTCTGTAGTGCTTTGTAAATGTATTAATTTATTTTATGCTTAAGGGTATTTATTTGTTTGGTTTTAATTTGTTGTTGTTATGGGTTATTTATTTTTTTAATTTATTTAAGGGGGTGGAAAGAATGTGATGGGTGCATTGTTGCTTGTGTGGTTGAAAATGGAGAGTATGTGTTCTATTCCTGAAGGGCACGGCATGAAGAAGTGTGGAAATTTGTCTCAGAATATGAAGCCTGGTCTGGTGGTGTTTCAGGACTGTAGATGTTAGAGAAATGCCCAATGACAGCACAAGAGGCAATGGTGCAAGTTGAGGCATAGGAAGTTTCACATAAATATGAGGAAATTTTTTTCCCCTGTGAGGGTGACAGAGCACTGGAACAGGCTGCCCAGGGAGGTTATGGAATCTCCCTCTTTGCAGATATTCAAAACCCTCCTGGATGTGTTCCTATGTGACTTGTTATAGGTGATCCTGCTCTGGCAGGAAGGTCGGACTTTATGAGCTTTTGAGGTGCCTTCCAGCCCCTAACATTCTATGATTCTGTGAGAAACATTTTCTGCAGTGAGTGATCTCCCTGATTGATGGTCAGCTGTTCTCTTGGAGAGAGCCAGTAGAGGGATCAAAACCAGACTGAGAAGCAACATGGATAATTAGAGATCCCTTGCTCTGCCTCCCTGCCTGACTCTTTTGTTCATTAATGGAAAAGTACCACTTGTGGTAAGTCTTACAATAGGCACTGACTTTAAGGACATGACTGAAGTCAAGAGCCTGGTCACTGGCTTTTTTTTTTATAAGAAGAGAGGATAGAGAGGTGCCTCTGGAAAGTAGAATGCCTTAATTAAGAACTATATCAAATACTTCATATTTTTATGTATTTGTGCTACTTGTAATGAAACCCATGCTATGTGAAATAAATATTCTAGCTCCATTTTGATTAAAACTATGCTGTGTTTAATGGGAATGTTTGGTTTTGTCTTTTTTTTTTTTTCTTTTGTCCCCTGCAGCTGTGACTCTGAAAATAGGTATCTTGGAAATCCACTCAGGGGAACGTGTTACTGTGAGTACTTGTATTTTTCATGTTCAGTACTTAAATGCTGTTTACATATTATGTAATAATTAAATTTCCTTGGGGGGGGAAGAAAAAGTAATAGTTTTCATAAGCTGATAGTTTTCTGAAGCTGATATTTTGGTTGAAAAAATAAAATGTACCACTGAGAGCCTCTCCATTTGTCCAGGAGAATGCCAATTGAAGTCTACCAGAGGTTATGCCTAGATGAGAGGGACTGACCAAGCCACTGGGTTATCCTCTCTCTCAACATAAGGAGTATGTAGCTGTGTGACTGTTTAAAAGGCAGAATTTGTGGTGGGGAAATGCAAACAGGCTAAACAGCACTATTTCCTGGGGACATTCTGAATGGTCTAGCCAGCCTGCATCCCAGGGATGTGATACACAGCTGCTCTCCAGAGTATCATAAAATGTTACTGTGTGTTGTCTCCGTGTTCTTGTTGTTGTAAAAAAGGCGCCTCTGGCAAATCTACTTTAGAGCCTTATGTTTCTGATAGTCACAGTGAAAGACTTGAAGGATGGGAATGCTTATTGTGCATGTGAAAGAAATCCCTTAGCGAGCTGTGACAGTTTTGCTGCACTGATATCTATGGTAAACAGTAATTTTAATCATCATAAAAGTGTATGGGATGATGGAGAGCACTGTTTTAACTTCTGTGGCTTTTGCACATACCTGCTTGATGTCAGATAACTGGATCCATTTGCCTACTGTTTACTAACATCATCCCTACCTCAAACTGAAATTTACATGAAGACATGTCTCTGATTGTATTTATAGCATCCATTTGGATCTTTGGCCTTGATTTTTAGCATTTTATTTTAGAATGTACATAAAATCTTTGGTTTAAGGCATCATTTGCCTAAGAAGTGAACATTTATTTTCCTTACTAATTTTTTTTTCCCACCTTAAGTGGTTTGTGTCTGCAAGGTATCTTTAGGAGAACCAAATAGATACACGCTATATTACTGATGATGGCATATCCATAAGCCTAAAATGTTTATTCCTCTTGATAGATATTAATTTGGCAGGGGTTGGTTTATTGTTGGTTTGGGTTTTTTTTGGGGGGGGGGTTTGTTGTTTTGGGTGGTTGTTGGGGTTTTCTTGTGTTTGTTTGTCCTCACAGACAATTTCAAATGTGATACTTTAAACTGGAAGATGATATTAAAATATGGTATTTTAAAGATACTATTGACACTGACAGTTTATATAAAATAGATCAAGCTGAAAATGCTCCTTATATCTGTGTTCTGAATATACCACTGGCTTAATAAGTGCAATTCCAGTTGCTCTTTCTTGCCTAAGAATGTCTGTCTTTATTTCAAAACAAAACCTGCAGTATTTAGAAGAATGAATGTTTATCTCTGTGAATTTTATGAATTGTGTTGATTTAAAGCCAGATAATGAGTACATGAGAAATTCATACCACCAAGAGAGTGCTATACCAGTTATTTGGGATATGTGTATCAGCATTTGTTTTGTCCTTTAAAAGTAAACATTATTAAATTGAAGAGATGAAGAAGAAATGACAGTAATGAGATTTGTAGACCTCAGGCACCTGCATGAAAAACCTTATTTTTTTTCCTATCATGCTGCTGGTTGGGTCTATAAATCATGTTGGAGGCAAATTGTACTGTATTCAAGATACTCTTTCACCTTTAACTCACTACTATTATTTATCTTCTGTCAGATTCAAAATATTTTAAAGATCTTCTTGTTCTGGAATGAGAAATATTCTTTTAAGAATTTCAGTTTAAAGCATTCTATTTGGATGATTTTCAGAGCTCTTTTATCTGGAGGTAATGAGGAACTTGTGCTAATTTAAAATAATGGAGTTCTGTATTTCTTATATTTAGTGGCTGATGCATCATAATGGGAAAGAATTTGTTAATTTGTTAATAACTGACTGACCTAAGATTTCAATGACAGTTGCTTATCAGCACCATCCATTACCTGCTAAATCATGCCCTAAAGTAAGAGAATGGCTTGTGTTGGAAGGGACCTCTAGAAGTCATCTAAAATAGAATAGAATAGAATAAACCAGGTTGGAAGAGACCTTCAAGATCATCACGTCCAACCTATCACCCAACACCACCTAATCAACTAACCCATGTAACCAAGCACCCTGTCAAGTCTCCTCCTGAACACCACCAGTGACGGCGACTCCACCACCTCCCAATCCCCCTGTGGTAAGCAGGGACGTAGTATCATGGAATCTTAGAATGGTTTGTGTTGGAAGGGACCTCCAAAGGTCATCTAGTCCAACCCCCCTGCAGTGAGCAGGGATGACATCCACTAGATCAAGTTGCCTAGAGCCTCGTCAAGCTTGACCTTAAATATCTCAAGGGATGGGGCCTAAACTATCTCCCTGTGCAACCTGTTCCAGTTTTCCCCAACCCTCATGGTGCAGAACTTGTTCCTGACATCTGATCTAAATCTACTCTTCTCTAATTTAAACCCTTGTCCCTCATCCTGTTGCTAGAGGCTTTTGTAATCAGTTCATCTCCAGCCTTCTTGGAGGCCCCCTTCAGGTACTGGGGGATTGGATGCCTAAAGAGATGCTCCAATTTCATATCTATACAAGTATTTAAAAATATGAATTTAACACAGGCTTTAATTTGTTTAAAGAAATGTTTCACTCTTATGCAAGAGAAGATTTGAATGACATTTTTCTATGCTTATTTCACTGCTCTGTGAGAAACTTTCTCATTAGACACTGACGTTGCTGCTTCACTTCTCTTTTAAGTGAAGAATATTCTTCCCTTTTACCCCACAAGGAATAGTTACTGCTCAGGAGGGAGGAAAATACTGAGGAAAACCAAATTATATATACTTATGAGTAACATAAGGTTATGAGAAGTAAAAATGCAGGCACATTTGTTTCTAGCACCTAGAATTAGTGAACGGTACAAAACTGGGAATGCAGCTAATAATTTGCTGTGTGGTAAGGGCCTTTCTCATATGCTTGAGTTTAGCCATCTTCAAAATGAACAGTTTTATGTCTTCAAATTTTCTCTTTTGAAAAATTTTATTTCATTTGTGTAAATACTGCCCTAAATTTGAATACTCTTCTAAGCCAAACCCATAGAATTCAATCCTGAATGTTAGCTTTTGTGTGATATTCAGTGACCCCAATTTGTGTTTAACAGCAGGGTGTGGATTGAGAATGTTTTTTGGCTTAGAGGAGCTTTCTGCAACTTGGGGTATTGTGAATGCCCATTGCCCTATAAACATTCATCTGTTCCCATCTCTTGCTCTCTGCTAGCTTTACCCAGTTGTTGCCTACTTCTCTTGTCAATCCTCAAGCCTAGGAAGAGGGAACAGATGGAATCTGATGTAGGCACTGGTATTAACATCAAAAAACTGTTCAAGATAGTAAGTAAATGCTAACTTTGTAGTGTTAGCCAGTGGGATATCATAGAATGTTTTAGTTTGTTCCTTGTTGCCTTTAGTTGTGATGTAGGAGAGTGAGCAAAACATATACATGGGCCATGCTGTGATTTGAGAAGTTATCTGAGCACAAATGAGAACACAGGAAACCTCCAGATAGATCTAAGTTGATGAGAAAGAATGAGATTTATATCGGAAGTAACATGCTGATACAGGCAGGGACTTAATCTATATACAGATGCTATGCCAAAAGGATAAACACAGATAGCAACAAAGCCATCAAATCATAGAGATAACGACAGCAGTTTGTTACCCATCAGATTTCATTCTAATATGGCACTTGAAAACATGGCAGCAGCGGGCATGAGCAGTTCCTTTAAATTACCAAATCCTAGTAAAAGCAGAGTAGGAAATGCATAATAGACAGAGCATGCACTAGTGTATTATCCAGACTGTAAAAAACCTTGCCCAGTGCTACCATTAAAACTAACTTCATTCTTCTTTCTCATCATGAACTAAAAGAACCACAAGAGAACAAATTTCTCTGAGAGTAGGAGGATGAGAACATGCCTCACAGATACAAAAATCAGGAAAATATTAACTGTGTAAGAATTCATGAACAGGTGCATGATGGTCTATCTATTCTAGTACCCTGTTGTCAGCAGTGCCTGAATATGCATGCCAAGCAAATGGACAAGCATGCAGTGATATTTCTCTCTTTACATCCAACAAGTTGCATCTCAGAAGCTTTGCAAGAGGAAGGATTTCTTGAGCTGGAAGTGTTCGATGTGCCAGTGTTGAGGCACATCAGAGGAAATCTCATCAATAATTTCTTTTACCAAATAAAGAGTGTGAACACAACAGAAAGCCTCATGAACGTCAAAGCCATAATTTTGTTTGCGTAAGCATTCTTGTAGGTTGAGAACAAGTCTGCTGCTGGATGGTGTCTCTGTATTTCTGGTAGGGAGGCTCTGCATCTCTAGGCCTTTCTGGAAGAAGCCAAACTTTCTGTGAATGATTCATTCCATGATAATGAATTCTGAGTGGAGGCCAGAGATGGTTGTGCAGCTGACTTCTGCATGTACACAAACCATAAATATCATATTTGGTCGTGATGCTTTCGTGTTCGCTGTTAATGTATATCAGCCAGCATGATATACACTGGTGACACCAAGACTGAAAGGGATGCATCCAAATTGCTGGATTAGTTCTTTGCACAGCAGCATTAGAAATACATTGCTATTGCAGTCAGCACTCCTGGGTGCAGAGGAACATGCAGCACAACCAGATGGTTTTAGACTGATTGGGACGAATCACTGAGCCAAGTGCCACTTCTGTGATTCTGACCTGGGTTGTATACAGAAACCAAAGCTTTACCTAATAAATGGAAAAATAGTTAAAATAGTGTCCTAGAGAAAATAAGAAATTCAATTTACAATTCATGATAGGCTAGTGTACAGAGAATGAGTTACAGGCTTGCTCTCCCTTGTGTTGAGATGATGTGATGCTATTCCTTCATAATCCTTTTCAGATGCTCATATTTCTAAGGACAAAAACTTTCCAAAACATCCCTTTTATGTGCTGTACAGTGGGTAAGGAAGTTCCAATGATGTGCTTCAAACAAGAAGTAGAACTGATAGACTCTAATATTACTACAACCAGAAGCATAAAAGCTTACAACAAATCAGTACTGTGAGTGTAAATCATACTGTTTGCCTGCACAGATGGGCTGAGCGCTCAGGAGTTGCCTATTCCACCAAGAGAATTCCTAGCTAAGACCTGTCTAGAATGTGAGCTAATGTGAGCTGTAGCTGAATTGTAGTGGGTTTACACACATTAGTTTCTTATTCCTTTTTACCCTTGAAAAGAATGTTGAGAAGCATTTTTTAATTATTTCTGGATACTACCATCAACAATGAAAGAGGAAGGGGACAAGTATCACAGTATCACAGTATCGCTAAGGTTGGAAGAGTCCTCGAGGATCATCGAGTCCAACCTGTCAACACAGACCCCATGACTAGACCATGGCACCAAGTGCCACGTCCAATCCCCTCTTGAACACCTCCAGGGACGGTGACTCCACCACCTCCCTGGGCAGCACATTCCAATGACAAATGACTCGCTCAGTGAAGAACTTTCTCCTCACCTTGAGCCTAAACTTCCCCTGGTGCAGCTTGAGACTATGTCCTCTTGTTCTGGTGCTGGTTGCCTGGGAGAAGAGACCAACCCCTTCCTGGCTACAACCACCCTTCAGGTAGTTGGAGAGGGCAATGAGGTCACCCCTGAGCCTCCTCTTCTCCAGGCTAAACAATCCCAGCTCCCTCAGCCTCTCCTCATAGGGCTTGTGCTCAAGGCCTCTCCCCAGCCTTGCTGCCCTTCACTGGACACGTTCAAGTGTTTCGATGTCCTTCTTAAACTGAGGGGCCCAGAACTGGACACAGGACTCAAGGTGCGGCCTAAGTAGCTTCTCCATTTGGGTCTGCAGATGGGTTGCCCTTTTAAAATGGGCAGCACTAGTGGCTTATAGGGCAGCACACTCTAGAGTGTGAAACTTTCATACATTTGAGAATATTTTTCTCAGCAATGTACAGCAGAAGTGTACTTACAGTGCAATATAATTGCAATCAATTAACCATTTTCTATAACCTGGTGCTTATCTTTTGGCTGGAGGGACAGTTTCATGGGTATGAGACTCTCTGTGAAGTCCAAACTGGAGTTTACCGTGCTACAGAGCACACACACTTCTAAATTTGTTAGAGATTACAGTGTGACCTTTGAGGAGGATTAGAGGACCCAGGGATGAGTAGAGGTCAGGAGGGATGGGTTGTTTGCAAAGAGAATTAAAACAGGGAGGGACTGCACGATCTGTAGCTTTTTTGTGGAATTAAAACCTACTTGTTGATAATTTATTCTCCATCTTGATGAGAATATATGCTTCTGATGAGATATTTGTTGGATTTGCAGCCTTTAAAAAAGGAGGAAGCACAAATATCTTCCCTTAAAAGAAGCTAGGAAAAAAAGTACACATTTTATTTTAACTTTTTTTCCTAGGCTCAGTATATTTCTTCCCACAGCTCTTTTTCTAATATTACTCTCAGCTCAGTGTTTAATGAAATACTGTTTGTACATGGCTTCACACATTGACTCAGCAGCCACTAATTCAGGTGTACTTATAGGATGAAGCATGCTGAAAAACAAGAGTGTAGGCCCATCAGCAGAAGCCTTAGGGTCAGGTGTACTACACAGCTTTGTTCTGTCAGCAAACTTGCTGAGGGGGCACTCAATCCCACTGTTCATGTGGCTGACAAAGATGTTGAGTATTGATAGACTTGATTATAAATTGACATTGGATAAATTTTATTAGCAAGGTGTGGTTGGTTGGTTGGTTTTTTTTTCCTACTTAAAGTATGCTGCAGGAAAAAAATCTATGATCCATATATGAGAGATACTAAATATCTTGTAACAATGTTTTAGGGGATGACCTGAATAACTGATTTATGGCTTTACCATGCCAAACACAGAGCCATAACATCATTAGAGCTCATAACACTATTCCTTGTTTTCTTGGTATCCATACAGAAAGGGTAGTAATAAGCACATCTCTAGTATGCCAGCAGCTCTAGAAGATGGTAAGGCTACTTCCATGTTCAAAATTGGTGAGGGTGCATGAAACATATATTCAGTGAGCACTCTCTGGATAATATCTGATAGCTGTGCAGTGAGCTGGGGAGGAAGAAAGAATTTTTTTGCTTCTGGCTGTAAACCTTGTGTGGATTCTAGCTGCACTGGCTCCATTACTGCTGACACCCTAGGACTTCTAGGGCAAAAGGAGTCCTTACCAGTTCTTACATTACATTTTTATTGTAATTTAAAACTCTGAAATTATGTTTTTATGCAATGTGTATGCAGTGCCTGAAACAAAACCAAACACTTGTTTCTTGGATCCCATTTATTTAAAGATCATCTTAGGGGTGTTTTTTTTATTGTTTGGTTGGGGATTTTTGTTTGTTTTGTTTCTTTTTTCATTTGCAATAGTAGTAACTATAAAGATGTTAGAGCACAGATTATTAAAAGTAGATAATGTTTGATAACATGCTACTTTAATGACTTCTTAGAAACATCAACTCAGTACTGTCTCTGTATATTGTCATCCTTGTATATTGTGAAAATGGATTTTTGACTTAATCTGACCTGTTGATGTGGTCCAATAGTTCATCTCACCAAATATTTCCTTATTCGAGCTTTTTTTTTCCTTCTTTCTCCTTTTACTGGGCTCGTTCATATTCAAAGTTCTGATATAAGCCAATTTTCAGTAACAGTTATTATATTACAAGTATTATAATGTCATTAAAAGGGGAATTAAAACCTGGCTCTGGTTTCAGTTTGTGTGTTGCATGCTGGGATCTACCGTAAATCACTTCTTGGGCTGCTCCAGCCCTGCTGTTTGGAAATGTTTTCTGAGAATAGAATCTGTTTGTGCTTCCTTTTCTGTCACATTCCCCAGCTTGTGTTTTCCATGTAGCATACCACTACTGAAGAATTTTTTTTTTGCCCCCAGATTCCAAGCAGTAATTTTAGCAACATTTAACTGAAATCCCATTCTAAGGTGTGCCTCTCTTCAGTTCTGGGGGTTCTGCATACATGGCAGTCCAACCAAGAGACTATCTAGAGGCCAAAGTGATGTTGGCTTCCCTAATATTTCTTATAATCTATTGAGATATTATTTTATTTCTTTTTTTTTTTTTTTTTTTTCCCCTAAACTAAAGTTTTTCCTTTTACAGCAAAATACCATAGTTAGAGGATGGTTGCGTGCTAGTCAAGCAGTGCAAATAGGGTCTGGTCTCTTCTCCCAGGCACCCAGTACCAGAACAAGAGGACACAGTCTCAGGCTGCGCCAGGGGAGGTTCAGGTTGGATGTTAGGAAGAAGTTCTGTACAGAAAGAGTGATTGCGCTATGGAATGGGCTGCCCGGGGAGGTGGTGGAGTCGCCGTCATTGAAGGTGTTCAGAAGGAGACTTGATGGGGTGCTTGGTGCCATGGGTTAGCTGTTTGGGTGGGTTGGATTGGTTGATGGGTTAGACATGATGATCTTGAAGGTCTCTTCCAACCTGGTTTGGTTTATTCTAATAATTCTAATAATAATAATAGCTGTTGAAACACATAATGCAACCCGTCAGCATGAAGATGCAGTGCGGTTTGTATTTTTAAGACCTCTGAGTGTGTGTAGGCAAATGCAGATGCATTCAGGGACTTAGAGCATGACATCTTTTATTAAGCAAATTATTAAAAAGTAATGACAAAGTAAAATGTGTGCCAGAGGTGGCCATAAAGCACTAGGTGGCAGACTTGCTATACTTGGAGAAAAATTAAGCTCAAGAGCATTCCAAGGAGAGTGTTTTAGAAGATAAATAGCAAGTAGCACTTTTAATAAAACTGTTAGCAGAGATTTTTCCAGATATTTAGAAATTATGTTGAAACTTGAAGGGCATAAACAATAAATGTTAGCTGTTTGAAAAGATGTTTGTTTTAGTGGTGCTCTGAGCGAGATGCCAGCAGTTAGAGGCTTCGTCACTGATTTGTACAATTCGTGTTTCCTTTTGGGACAGCATTAATTTACACTAAATACATACTGTAATTGTAAAACTGTCATGCTTGACGTAAAATAATAAGTCCCACCAATTATATCCTGCACTGATTGACTTTGGTACAGGCTGAAACAGTTTTTATTATTTATAAATAAGATAACAATGGTGACTCACATTATCTTTCGAATTATGGGCTAGCACGAATGGATTCCATTTTAAAAGAAATCTGCTTAGTGTTTAAAGAGCCTGGTGGAACAGATTATTATTTAAATCAGATAATTCTGTGATAGTCTGAGCAAAGATTAGTTTCAGTGAACCTACCACCTCAAAATGCAGAGAGCAGCAGTCAGTCTTTGCCATGAGCTAAAATAACCACACAAACCAACTGTTGCCATCCAGAGAATTAAAACAATAACCACACCAAGACCCTGAAGCTCCTACTAAAGTATTATGATCTCACCTCAGGCTCTGTGTACTCATTGCCAAGTGCTGTGGTGGCTTGCACATTTCTCTGGACCGGCTAAAGAGATAGTTTTGCTGCCAATCATTTTCACAGAATGTTAGGGGTTGCTCAAAATGTCATCCAGTCCAACCCCTCTGCCAGAGCAGGACCACCTAGAGCAGGTCATACCGGAATGCATCCAGACAGGTTTTGAATGTCTCTGGAGAAGGAAACTTCACAAATTCTCTAGGCAGGCTGTTCCAGGGTTCTGTCACTATCAGAGTAAATGTTTTTCCTTACGTTCACATGGGAACTCCTATGCTGCAGTTTGCACCTTTTGCCCCTTGTCCTATGTGGGATGTCACTGAGAAGAGCCTGGCTCCTGGCTCCATCCTCCCAGCACAGCCCTTCACATATTTATGAATGTGCATGAGGTCAGCCCTCAGACTCATCCAAGCTAAAGAGCCCCAGCTCCCTCAGCTATTCCTCGTAAGGGAGATGTTCCACTGCCTTCAGCATCTTTACAGATCTGCTCTGGACTCTTGCAAGCAATTCCTTGAGGCCCTTCTTGAACTTAGGGGCCCGAAACTGGACACAATCTTCCAGATGTGGCCTTACTAGGGCAGAATAGAGAGGGAGGAGAATCTCTCTCCACCTACTAACCGCACCCTTTCTAATCCACCCCAGGATGCCATTTGCCCCCTTGGCCACAAAGGCACATTGCTAGGTAATGGTCATCCACTTGCTGACAGTGCACTCTGTTTCCTCATCCAGGTCATTGATGAAGACTATGGGATACACCTTCCTCCCCACCTGTCTGGAAGATCAGTAGTAGGTAGTAGTCTGACAGCCACACCAGGCTGGGGAGTTTCCTACTGATATTTTGTTTTGTGCTCCAGAAAGACTTTGGACTTTCTTACGCTGAGGGTGAACCTGGCATGTTGGGCACTCTGTTTCCTCTAGAAGCCAGTCTCAAACAACTACAAGGTTGTGGAAGAGGTTGTTATATGGCTGGAAGGCCTATCTGACCGTGGTGAGACCTCTGATACAAGCTGCTTATGATCCACATCCCTGCAAGTTGTAAGAAGCAAACAGAATAGGAAAGGATCCATCTGACATTGAAGGGAAAACCTTTGGGATAGTTTTACAGTTGCATTGTTTCCTGTGCCGACTTCCCAGGGAAGAGGGAGAATTCTTGATCAGTAAGACTTAAGAAAAGATCTATAGTGAAATCTTGAACCTATTGAACAAGACCATCTCCCTTAATTCAATAAATGGCTTATGGTTTGTGGGAGAATTTGTGTTGGTTCCTTTGACTAGGAGTTGTTGGACAAACTAGAATGTCAGCTGGGTGTTTTTCTCCACTGGCAAACATGGAGCACTAGATGACAGTTTAGCCTAATTCCAGTTGCAGATAAACACCTAATGCAACTGTTTTGTTATCATAAGCTATCTTGGGTCCTGAACCATGCAATCATGGCACACCTGTTTCTAGAAGCCAAGAGAGCAGTCAGTAATGTTTTCAGCTTTAGAAAGAGCATTAGTAAAGCCCTTACAGAGTATTTGAGTGAGGAGTTTCGTAGGATCACCTAAATAAATCGAGGCTCATTTCTTTTTTGTACATGATGACAAAACCTTGTGTTAAGTAAACTTTAAGAAATCTTATATTGAGTTAGATGTGGGCATTGTCAAGTTCAACTTTCTGACTGGCTAACTCTGCTCAGTTTCAGCACATCGTAAAGTAACCTACAAGTCCTTGATACTAATTGATTGTCACTTTTTCTTAGCTTGAGTTGTGAATATTGTTTTAAAATACATTCCAGAAATATAGACCACTGACAGCAAAGTGTAATTTGCTAGTCAGTTGATGTAAAGGGTAGGGCTGACATGAAATGGAAGAGCAAACTGTGTGAGGTCAAAAACCAGCAGTATGCATTAGTAAAACAGATACAATAGCAAACAAGACACTAAGGAGGCTTGAAAAATGTATCTGTCAAAGAGTAGAAGATACACTGGTAGAGAAGTTATCTATATGCATTTGATTTGTCCTTTTATGCTGTGGGTAAATAAATAGGCTTTGATGTGTCACCCCTTAAGGAAATGCCATGGACATCAGAGTAATTTTATAAAAATGACAAGCTATGCAAAAATATGGGCATAAAAATCTCAAGAGGGAGAAAAATACCACATTTTCCTCATCAATTAAATAAGAATTTTAGAGTTCTACACTTGCTAAGTATTAATAGGTACCACTTCTGCACAGGTTTGTGAAAAATAAGACTGGTGAAATTTTAAGGTGTTAGAGCCTTTCATGGCATTAGGAATGGCTAATCGAAGAGGAGGTGAAGATAGGTCATTATTAGAAAGCACAGTAGACCAAACATTAGAAAGAGGAAAATGAAATTAATCATTAGACAGAGAGAAATGAAATTTATCTTGGGAAGATCATGTTCAACTGCATCATGCAAATATTTTACTTCATGTTCATTGACAAGGATTGGCCACCACAATATAGAATAGCATAGAATAGCATAGAATAGAATAGAGTAGAATAGACCAGGTTGGAAGAGTCCTTCAAGATCATCGTGTCCAACCCAACACCATCTAATCAACTAAACCATGGCACCAAGCACCCCATCAAGTCTCCTTCTAAACACTTCCAATGATGGCGACTCTACCACCTCCCTGGGCAGCCCATTCCAATGGGTAATTACTCTGTCTATGAAGAATTTCTTCCTAACATCCCATCTAAACCTCCCCTGGTGCAGCTTGAGACTGTGTCCTCTTGTTCTGGTGCTGGTTGCCTGGAATATGCAGTCTATGAAGGTCAGTTCTAGATGGTATGAACAATCAGTGCTTTTCAAATACCAAACCCAAACTGTCAGTATTCACTACAGTTTGCTGCTTGGGATTTGGTTGTGGTGCTTATTTTTTTGGTTGGTTGGTTTTGTTTGTTTGTTTTTCATATGGTAATTAATTTCCTAGAAAATCTGCAACATGAAAATTGTACTTGGTATTTAGGGAAAAAAAGTAAGGGTGCCTGTCAATTGTTCTGTATTAAGCTAATTATCTGGAAAAAAAAATCCCAAACCAGAACAGAATCACAAAAACACACACACACAAACAAAAGAGGAGGAAGAGGTTTATATTGTGTGCATTTCAGTTAGCAGTACTTTCCTTCCATGGCCAGAAAAAGTCATGAATTAGTGAAAGCACAGCTGTATCTAGTTCCTGGTTTACTGAAAAAATAATGCTAGGAAAACAGAATATTTCTCTTAATGTCTGGCAGCTGTTTGAGGTGGAAATTGAGTTTTCTAAGTCACTTTCAGAAAGGAGTGAGGGAGCCCTGCCATGGTGGCCAACATTCCCTGTCTCAGGGAATGTTTAAATATCCTCTGAAGCGTGGGTGACTGTGTTGGGGTTGAGAAAAACAGCCTTTGGGGATCCATTTTTAATTCATCACTTATTTCTGTTTGCTTAGTTGAACCAAATGGGTTTTTATTTGATGTGTTTAACTGCTAGCTCTGCAATCTAAATTTGTAGGAAACGGGGAGAAGAATCTAGGTTTATTTTTTCTTGTTTGTCACTCTGTACTTGATAGGAAGGATTGAAGTGTTTTGTCCTAGCTGTTTCAGGGCCTATGTAGGCTGGACTAAGCAGTATTAGAGCTATGTAATCTCATTTGTAAATGTTTGGGATTTTAATCTTCCATCAGTGTTTTTGCTGCATTTGCACTCAATTCCTAACATGAGCAACAAGCAATAAGAATGCTGTGATTTAAATTAGCAGGTTTCTTCTTCCTGGGGAAGAAAACATTCTGAGGGTGGCCATTGGCACCAAATTCGACCTGGTGAAGTAGGAAGATGTGACAGAGGAGGTGAAAAAATATTCTTTTTAGGCCAATGGCATCCTGGCCTGGATCAGGAGCAGTGTGGCCAGCAGGAGCAGGGAGGTCATTCTGCCCCTGTACTCAGCACTGGTTAGGCCACACCTTGAGTACTGTGTCCAGTTCTGGGTCCCTCAGTTTAGGAAAGATGTTGACTTGCTGGAATGTGTCCAGAGAAGGGCAACAAAGCTGGGGAGGGCTTTGGAGCACAGCCCTGTGAAGAGAGGCTGAGGGAGGTGGGGTTGCTCAGCCTGGAGAAGAGGAGGCTCAGTGGAGACCTTATTGCTGTCTACAACTACCTGAAAGGTGGTTGTAGCCAGGAAGGGGTTGGTCTCTTCTCCCAGGTAACCAGCACCAGAACAAGAGACACAGTCTCAAGTTGTGCCAGGGGAGCTTTAGGCTGGATGTTAGGAAGAAGTTCTTCACAGAAAGAGACATTGGCCATTGGAATGTGCTGCCCAGGGAGGTGGTGGAATCACCATCACTGGAAGTGTTTCAAAAGAGTCTGGATGAGGCACTTTGTGCTATGGTTTAGTTGATTAGATGCTGTTGGATGATAGGTTGGACTTGATGGTCTCTGATGTCTTTTCCAAATTGGTTAATTCTATTCTATTTTAAATATACCTAATGTGTTTTAAATGAAAATATGCTTGTGTTAGAAACCTTCCTTTCAAAAGCATTTCTACTGTCCATTGTGTGATTGTGGTGATAGAATACGCTATATTTTTTACAACCCAAGTACCTGTTGCAGTTTATGACTTCGAAAATAGAGGAGACTCCACAGGGAGGTCTACAACATACATAATTTCTGTCCAATTTTAAATGCAGTTTTGCTGAACATATTCTCAATTTATTTGCTGTAAGTGATTTTAGTTCTCAGAACAAACACATTAAAATTGTTTGAGAAACAGCAAAGAGTATCAGCAAAGTTGGAACATCTCAACTTCAATTTACATTGTGTATTTTGTATGAATCACGTGGAGGCGGGCGACGTGGGGTAAGCTATGACATTTGGTCTGTAGATTTAAGGTTTCTTAAGCAAAGTTCAACTAAATAATGAGAAAAAGGAAGGAGGAGGCTTTTGAAAATGTTGAGATATTACAGGAGCAGCTACTTATCTGGGTATTTTTATAGCCAGTTTGCAAAGTGCACGTTCAGTGTCCTTGTAAGGCCTGATCTGCCAGATGTTGCTGCTTTAATTGCTGAGATCTGTGTTGAATTATTTGGGAACCAGGATGAAAAAAAATCTCCCGATTATCCACATAGAAGTTACTGTGTGAATATTCTGAATTTGTATGAAAGCTTGAGCATAAAAACATAAGCAATTTAAAAAGTAGTATTTCTACTTTTGCCACCACCATGTTATGAACATTGATCTGGTTTAGAACTAAATTCCTTGATTTCTAAAAGGAAACACAGTACCATATTTGCAGGAATTTTACATTAATGTGAACATTCTAAGATGAAGATTTAAATAACATTAGAATTTGACTGCTTTCATTAACTATATGACAAGAAGGATCCCTCTTTGGCAGCAACACATGAGCTCAAACTATAATTTAATGTTGTTTCTTGGATGTGCCATTTCAGTTGTCAGAACAAGCAGAATAGAGATCTCTTCAGTGTGTATAAATTGTATAACTAAAGAAAAAACCTAGAATCAGGGAAATGGCTCTTGAAGCCAGTATATTGCAAAATGGCATTGCATGTTAGACTTGCAATATTAATGTGAGTGTGTCTCAGTTTAAGGAGTGAGGCAGACTCTCTAACCCATCCCAAAGTAGTTAAAGAAAAACTCAGAAATCACAGAAGTATTAAGGTTGGAAAAAACCCTCAGGATCACCACCTCCAACTCATAACCCTACTCTACAAGGTTCACCCCTAAACAATATCCCCAAGCACCACATCCAAACCACCTTTAAAAACATTGAGGGTTGGTGACTTAACCACCTCCCTAGGCAGCTCATTCCAATGCCTGATAACTCTTGCTGGGGAGAAAAGAGTCTTCACAGAACTGAGTAGAATAGCATAGCATAGCATAGCATACAATACAGTACAATACAATGCAATACAATACACCAGTTGGAAAAGACCTTTGAGGTCATCGAGTCCAACCTATCATCCAACCCCATCTAATCAACTAAACCATGGCACCAAGCGCCCCATCCAGTCTCTTCCTAAACACCCCCAGTGATGGTGACTCCATCACCTCCCTGGGCAGCCCATTCCAATGGCCAATCTCTCTTTCTATGAAATACAGAATATTATTGGAAGGATAAATGGAAGTGCTATTTGTAATTAATCCTGCTGTGCAAAGCATATACTCAGAAATCCACAGGCAACAGTTATCCAAGTACCTTCTTAGGTTGGCCAAAGTTTTCACAAATCTCCCTCCAAAATCCCAGGCTCGAATGCCCACCCCCCCATACCTCCCTGCTACTGTGTTCCCCACCAGGCCTGAAATGACACAGCTGGGAATTCAGCTTTGCTCAGGCTGCCAGCAGGCTGCTCAAGACTGAAAACCCTCCCCCATACCAAACAGGAGACAAGGGAGCCACGTTGGGAAGGGAGCAGGGAGAGGAGAAGGATTCAAAACTGGCAGTGCAGTCAATTTGCTATTGGAGATGCAGGGCATTATTGCAATGATATAACAGACTCCTATGTCCTCCCATGCGGCTGGACTCTGGCCCTCAACCTTGAGTCCTGTGTCCAGTTCTGGGCTCCTCAGTTTAGGAAAGATGTTGAGTTGCTGGAACATGTCCAGAGAAGGGCAACAAAGCTGGGGTGGGGTGTGGAGCACAGCCCTATGAGGAGAGGCGGAGGGAGCTGGGGTTGTTTAGCCTGGAGAAGAGGAGGCTCAGGGGAGACCTTATTGCTCTCTACAACTACCTGAAGGGAGGTTGCAGCCAGGTGGGGGTTGGTCTCTTCTCCCAGGCAACCAGGATCAGAACAAGAGGACACAGTCTCAAGCTGCACCAGGGGAGGTTTAGGCTGGATGTTAGGAACAAATTCTTCATAGAAAGAGAGATTGACCATTGGAATGTGCTGCCCAGGGAAGTGGTGGAGTCACCATCGCTGGAAATGTTTAGAAAGAGACTGAAAGAGGTAGTTAGTACTGTGGTTTATGTTTTTTAAGGGCACCCTATCTCAAACCATGACAGAGTGTTGTAAAGGTATTGATGCACCTAGCTCATAATGAAGAAAACTTCATGGCAATAAAAATTTGAATTTCTACCATAATATTTTAAGGAGATTTTTTTTTTTGCACTTTCTCCCCCACTTTTCTAATACTTAAATAATATGACAAGTTTTAAGATATTACAAAGACTGTCCATTGTGACAAAGCCAAAGTTCATTTACTGAGCAGTCCTAACTATGAAATAATAACACTTTACTTTTTACTAATCATAATGCCTGTACCTTGAGCTGTGAAATGCTCCATCATCAGCCACATCTGGGCTTGTTTTTTCCTCTGAAATCAACTTGTAAATAACTGCCTGTAGATGAGCTCACATTTCCTTGTTACTGCTACTTTTACTAATATTTTGTTCATAATTCTCTGGTTCATTGGTTTGCAAACTCTGTCTTTAGACCACAGAATTTAAAACAGTCTTCAGCAATTCACAGGAACCTCCTCAGTTGTTGCAGGGTTTTCAGTCAAATGTTTGATGAAATAGCTATGAAAATAATGAGATCCAGATGCTGCCTGTCATTTAAAAACTTCATGAGCATCATCTTCAGACTGTGTGCTTAAAAGAATCCAGGTAATTATATATGTTCCTCAGTTTTTAGATCTCGGTGAAAAATCTCATGCTTGCCATAACAATTGTGGCCAAGAAGGCCAGTGCCATTCTGGGGTGTATTAGAAGAGGTGTGGTTAGCAGGTTGAGAGAGGTTCTCCCCCCCTCTCTACTCTGCCACGGTGAAGCCACATCTGGAATATTGTGTCCAGTTCTGGGTCCCTCAGTTTAAGAAGGACCTCAGGGAACTGCTTGAAATAGTCTGCTGCAGAGCCCCAAAAATGATTAATGGAGTGGAATGTCTTCCTTACAAGGAGAGCTGGGACTCTCTAGCTCGGAAAAGAGAAGACTGAGGGGTGACCTTATTTATGTTTATAAATATGTAAAGGGTGAGTGCCAAGAGGATGGAGCCAGGCTGTGCTTGGTGATGCCCAATGACAGGACAAGGGGAAATGAGTGGAAATAGAGTCATAGGAAGTTCCATGGAAACATGAGGAAACATTTTTTTGCTGTGAGGGTGAGGCACTAGAACAGGCTGCCCAGGGGTGTTGTGGAGTCTCTTAGTCTGGAGATATTCAAAACCCACCTGGATGCATTCCTGTGTAATCTGGTATAGGTGATCCTGCTCTGGCAGGGGGTTTGGACTGGATGATCCTTCAAGGTCTCTTCCAACCACTAGCATTCTGTGATAACATTTAAAACATACTTACTCCAATGACAGAGTGAAATTCGTGTCACCTACCTAACTTTCTAAAAGTAGCCATAATTAACATTCAAGCTCTTTTGATAGTCAATAGAGAGAACCCAGGGTTACTCTTCTGACCTCTGTGCATATTTGTCTTAGAAAAAGATCGATAATCTTCAGAAAGTTTTAGTCAATACAAGAGTAAGCCTAGACTATTAGAAACATTGAGCTGAATAAAATTTTTCTTTTTGTGGGCTTTTTTTTAGCCTAGAATGGTGGGTTTTTTTTATTATTTTAAGTACAGTACAAGGAAAAAAACGAATTCTTATTGCTGACTCTTAAGAAAAGATACACAAACCGCTTTGAACTTCTGTGAAGTTTATTCTCGAATGCTCTTTCTTTACATTTAAAAAGAGGCATATAAATAGTTAGTGCTGGAGTATTTTGAGGCTCATTCTCTTCTCATTGCATTTAGCAAAAATGCAAGCATTGTTAGTCCATAGCAAAGACTTAACAGTAAATGACTTTTTGTTTTGTCACAATGGACAAGTAATGTGGGACACCAACATACTTCAACGTAACAATGAAAATGAGGCATCGGATGACTGTTAGATACAGATGATAGAGGCATGAATCAAGCAGCTGCTCTGAAAGTTCAAAATAATTATCCTGACTGAAAATAGGCCTCGTGGTAACCCCCTAACTTTGATGTAAAACAAGCGGAATTTATTTTGGTCACAAATGAATAAGATTCATGACATTTGGAAATGGAGCTTGGTTTCGAAAGCAACATTTTTGCTGATGGAGAGGAACATGAATAAGACTATTCTCAAAACCTCTTACTGGAACTGGAGAACAATTGCTAGAAAGAATCTGAGAGGGATGAACTGCCTGTGCAATGAAGAGGTGAGAGTATGAATTTTAGAGTCAGCATGAATAGAGAATCCCCTAAATAGAAAAATGGTGGGAAGGCTGGCTGTGATAGGGCTGACGTTGCAATCATGAGGGAGGTTTCTACTCTAACTTTAAAAGTGATTCCAAGAAGTAAAAATAGAGTAACACCATTAAATGAGGTTTCTATTCACAAAATCAGTTAGTGCAGTTCAGTAATAAAAAATTATGATGAAAATGTGCCAACTCAGGCATGTAATTGTCTCTTTACCTTTTGGTGTAATGAAGGTCTTGAAGTAATGTTGCTGGTGGAAGTGAACGGTTGACAAATAATTTCTTAACTGTAGTTTTCAAGGTTTTTATTAATGCATACGTGGTTGTGCATACAGCCAGCCATTTATTCTGTGAATGAAGAAGCTTTTCATGTTTTTGTTAGCCATCCTTTGCTATTAAACACGTTAATTTTCTGGTTTATGGCTTTACTCTTCCTTCAGATTTAGTGATTATCCGTCCATTGTCATTTCATGTTTGCCGTAAGAATTCCCTATTCCCTTAATTAAGTACATGATGACACCTTTTGATGTCCATTGCCATAGTTGTCAGCATCATTTATTATTCTTAGATCTCAGGGGATAATAAAAAACAAGAAAAGAACACTTTAGTCACTGATCCTCACCTAGCATTTATAAAATGTGGGAATTAGGGTGTAGGTGGGAATGAGACTGTTATGAGTGGGAGTCTGGTTGCCTGCTCTGTTTGTATGGCAGTCTGACATACATTGGAGTACTTTTGGCATAGAACTTTTGCTAAACTTTAAAGCCAAAATCCTAGATAAATTTCTCAGAAGTTCTGTATACGTAGGAAAATCTTTTGCCATGGTGGTTAGTTTCAGAAATGTGTTTTAGAAAACTAGGTGACAGAAGCCATGGGACAATGGCCAGTGACCAAAGTTATAAAACCCATGTATGCATCCAGTTCTGTATGGTCTTACTCCTTTTCTAAGAGCTCAGGTTCAGTTTTGCATCTGTTGAGAGATGCAGTGAGCTGAGGTGGCTCAGCTAGAAAGAACTGAGGAAAGGAAGAAGCCAGCCCAAAAGGAAAGTGGGTGTCTAGAATTTTCTCCAGCCTGACTCTCAAATTACATAATAAAACCCCTTCATTGAAAGAAGCTTTAAGGTGGCTGGCACCATCGTTTCTGATTTTCTTTTTTATTAGGGCATGACTGCACAATTTTAAATCACATGTCTACATAGTATTTCCCAGGGAACTTTCCTCTGCATTGCACAGAATGAATTTGCTTGTGGGGGATGAATCAGTGATCATGTAATGGAATGATGAATGCATGTTCCTTTCCTGTTTTGTTGTAAAAGGGGGAAAAATTACAATGGCTGATGGAGGGAACTGCAAAATAAGAGCGATCGTATGTAGTGTTACGTAATTCAGAACATGACCAAAAAAATCCAACTGTAGGTATTTCAGATTGGCTACTCATGATTAATGGATGTTTTTGTCCTTGGTTATTGTTTCATTTCCTGTTCTATAAAATAGGACTAATGTCGGCTCATCTCAGAGTAATGTTCTAACAAATTCATTAACTTTTCTGAGGAACTCAGAAAATGATCGTGATGAATACTATGGAAAGCTACATTAGAAATTAATTCTGTCTTTAGAAAAGGGTTTGTGTAATATGCAGTAAATGAGGCATGGGCTCAACATGAGTACTGAACATAGAACAAAGTGTTGAATAGCTGCCTATTAAGTGAGCGTTCACCCAAAAGTAATGCACAGGCACCCTTGATCGTAGCGGTTTATTTTACACTGTTAATAGTCCCTTTTAACATAGCTTTTTGTCTGTATAACTTGATCAGTAATTGATGCTAAACATACCCAATTTTGAAAGAAAAAAAAATTTAAAAGAATTACCAATATGTGTCTGTAATGTATACAACCCTGTATAAAATGTATACAATCCATAGTGTATTACTATGGATTTTATATATCTATATTTAATTCTCTATGTGGTATAACGCGTATAAATGTTCCGGTTATACTTGCAGAGTTGTAGTGAAGCTGAGAACTCCTGAAGTAGAATTTCAAATCAAGATTTCTCTCTGGCCTTTACTCTTTTGGGGACATTCTGACATTTTGGAAAACACAAAGTTTTCCTTCAAATTGAAGTCTTGACTGTGGGAATAGATCTGTTCCTTGTTGGATCTGAATATAAAACTCCCATATTAAGCCATATTAACCATATTAAAAGCCATGGGCCTTCATTACAGAGAGAGAGAGAGAACAGTTTCTTGAAAATTAACAGCACTTCTAGGATTGGGTTGCTAGGAATTTTATTTTCCTCATTTAATTAAATGGCTTTCTGCACCTAATTATTGTTGTGTTCTCACACGCAGTCATTACTGACATTTCGAATTGATTTTAATTCTTCTTTTGACTGGGAAAGCAGTCAAGGGCTTTGAAAATAAATAAATAAATAAAAATAGAGATGTGAAGAGACTCAGTAACTGTAAGTCCTTGTTATATTTGACCGCTGATGATGTCAGGATGGTATTGTGGTCTTATCTCCCAGTGTTCTTTTTCTACTTTATTGAATGACTTTTAATACAAAATGAAGCAACATGCCTGGAAACAGAAATTAGACTGTAGGAATCCCCTCTCCCTCCCTGCTGACTGCCAGTGTCATTTGACTTCCTCTGGTCTCCTTCTCTCTGTGAAAATTGAAACTTTTTTCCCTGCCGCTGTGAACCCTTCTGCTGCTTCTCCCTTGCCTACACTAATGTGATGGGTCACAGACTCTGCTAGGGAAAAAAAGGAGGAATTGGGATTAATACTATGAGAAAGAAGGCAAACTACAAGATGCTTTCCTGGTGAGAGCACTGAGGCTGTGCCACATTGAGGTGGTGGCTGAAGTTTGTGCTGAACTCCGTGGTAGCTGTGCTTAGGATGCGCTGGGCTCACTGACGGAGAAACTTTGGCTTCAAAATATCCAGCTTGTGGATTCTAAATACTGTGTATGGTGGGGAATTAAGATCTGGGCTGTGGGCTCTGAGTCTATGTAGGAGATTTCTACATCCTCAAGAACATTTCCTGTGAAACTTTAGACATAAAAATTCAGGGAATTTATAGGTTTTGGCTGTTTAAATTCTGTCTGGCTGCCACTTGATTCACCTGTATTTTATATCAGATGAAGGTCTGGGATGTGTATCTGAGCCAAAAAGACATTTTACAGCCATTTGTAGCAGCACATAGGAAGGGATGCTGTGATGAGATAATGGTTTTGTCTCTTTCCTTTCCTCATTGATGTAGGGCATCTCTGAATATCATTAAAAAAAATAAAATATGTATTTTAAGTGGGAAAATGTAAACATGGAGGATATTGATGGCATGGGGAAAAAATAAACCATGCTGGATATTAAGATTTTACACAACTCAGGTGAGCAGATCCACAAATAAGATGAACTGCTGCCTTCTATATATTTCCAAAAGATAAGGGATATGTAGAAGAGGAAGTAAATGTCTGAAAAAAAAAGGTGTATTTCAGGTAAATTATTTTTCAGCTTACTTTTTTTTTAAAAACAACAACAAAAAAAGTAGCCCTCATTCTGGAAATCATTAACACCTTGAGTGCTGCGTCCAGTTCTGGGACCCTCAGTTTAGGAAAGATGTTGACTTGCTGGAACATGTCCAGAGAAGGGCAACAAAGCTGGGGAGGGGTTTGAAACACAAACCCTATGAGGAGAGGCTGAGGGAGCTGGGGTTGCTTAGCCTGGAGAAGAGGAGGCTCAGGGGAGACCTTATTGCTGTCTACAACTACCTGGAGGGAGGTTGTAGCTAGGCGGAGGTAGATCTCTTCTCCCAGGCAACCAGCACCAGAACAAGAGGACACAGTCTCAAGCTGTGCCAGGGGAGGTTTAGACTGGATGTTAGGAAGAAATTCTTCATAGAGAGAGTGGTTGCCAATTGGAATGGGCTGCCTGAGGAGGTGGTGGAGTTGCCATCATTGGAGGTGTTTAGGAGGAGACTGGATGGGGTGCTTGGTGCCATGGTTTAGTTGATTAGATGGTGTTGGATGATGGGTTGGACATGATCTTGAAGATTTCTTCCTACCGGGTTCGGTTTGGTTCTGTTCTATTCCATTCCATTCCATTCCATTCCATTCCATTCCATTCCATTCCATTCCATTCCATTCCATTCCATTCCATTCCAAACACTTTTTATATATTTGTGTTGAGAGTACATCAGAAGTACTTAGGGAGAATCAAGCATTTTCCTCTGTAATCCACAAAAATAATTCCATACATTTGTATAATTAATTTTTGGATGTTAATAGCCTTTTAATAGCCTTTTGATTGCTATCTCTTAGGGAAGCGTTGTTTAAATTTGTTTATCTTCAGAGTTCACCAGGTTGTGAAAAGGGTTTTGAAGTCCTATTTCTCTAGATCAGACAAATGAAAATGATAAGATTATTTTTATCGAGGTGCTGCTCATCTGGCAGTTTGGTATGTTTAGCATTTGTTATCTGTGTTTTCATTCTCATCCCATGCTACAATATAAATGCAATGAATTTTTTCTTTTACTTTCTGCTTGTATGTGATCCAAATTTCTTTCCTAATTGAGGCAATCTGTTCTCTGTGTGGCTTTGTAAACAGAAACACTGAAGGACAGTCTCATGTGTTTACGTAAAGGATAAAAATACTTCTGGTGGCTTTTTAAAGGTTTAAAGCAGAAAAAAATACAGAAGGAATAAAATCTCAGCCTTCTTAATATTTCTGATTGGAAAGATACACAACAATATATACCAACAGACTCTACTGAATGTGCTCTTAAATAGCTATTTCAACATTTATCACGTTAGTATTGGTGGATGAAAAGCTCAACATGAGCCAGCAGTGTGCACTTGCAGGCCAGAAAGCCTATGACATCCTGGGCTGTATCAAGAGAGCCATAGCCAGCAGGTTGAGGGAGGTGATTCTCACCTGGAGTATCCATTTCTGGAGCTCCCATTATAGGAAGGATCTGGACGTGCTGGAATGTGTCCAGAGAAGGGCCATGAGAATAATTAGAGGGCTGGTGCTCCTCTCCTATGAGTACAGACTGAGAGAATTGGGGGTTATTCAGTCTGGAGAAGAGAAGGCTCTGAGGAGACCTTATTGTGGTCTTCCAGTATTTGAAGGGGGCTACAAGAAAGCTGGGGAGAGACTTTTTAGGGTGTCAGGCAGGGATAGGACTAGCGGGAAGGGAACAAAAATAGAAATTCAGATTGGATGTTGGGAAGAAGTTCTTCCCCATGAGGGTGGTGAGACACTGGCACAGGTTGCCCAGGGAGGTGGTGGAAGCCTCATCCCTGGAGGTTTTTAAGGCCAGGCTGGATGTAGCTCTGAGCTACCTAATGTAGTGTGAGGTGTCCCTGGCCATGGCAGGGGGGGTTGGAACTTGATGATCCTTGAGGTCTCTTCCAACCCTAACAATTCTATGATTCTATGATCTATTGTACTTTTGGCTATTTCTATATTTAACTATTCAGAACTGGTCATACTCTTGCTACACAGCTTTGTTTTGTGTCTATATCCAGGCTAAGCTGTCTAGGTTGACTGGCACTACAGAATTGAGAAATATGATGTGTTGTACTGTTGTAAATACTTAGTTTGTTTATGTGCACTTATGATATATTGGCATAGATGATGTTTTAGGGTTATGCTCAGGAAGAGCTTGGCAGTGGGAAGGGAAGCCGCCTGCTGCAGTTTGCAGAAGATGAAGCCTTCTGGAGGAGAGGGAGGTAGTATTTTCCCTGAGAGCTGCTGAGTACATGTTGGGGAATTCTCCTATGGTATAGGCTGAAACATGGGAGAAAGGAAAGAAGGAGAGGCAGATAGCAGCCGTATGCAATAGATAGAGGAGACACTTTACAATCTCTTTTAAACTCTACTTCCACTTTGAATTTCCATTGCATTTGTTCTACTCATTTACATTCTAATAAAAGCAAGCTCCAGAGCATTCCAGAGATTTAGGATGTTCTGTGTCCTGACTATGCAAACTGGGAAGAAGCATTTGCTCAGCATCAGGTCTTTCATTTCCACTGCTGAATCATATAACTGCACCGGCAGTGCTCTCTGCTTCCTTCAAGTCATACACATTCTAGGTATTTTCCTTGAATTAGAATTGTCTGTGAAGTGATGCCTTTCTACTTTGCAGCCTCCACTCTGTGGTCAAGTCAGGGATTTAGTGGTTTGTCCCTCTCAAATGCAGGTCTCTGTGGAATAAAAAGTCATAATTTGTGTGTGTTAGTGCTAAAATACCTGTTCCTTTGGAATAGTTTAGTGAAGATCTTCTCTTCCCATTTTATATGACTGTCTTGGTCTTATTTAAAGGTCCTTTGGCACCTTTGAAGAATGCCAAGGTGAATACCATGTGTTTGCTCTCAGAACTCTTCTGGAATATCACAAACTGTGTTGTTTAAGACTCTTGGAGTACTACAGAGGGGCTAATGGCTACAGTGCAGGATATATAACTATCTTTGATACTGCTAATGGCATAGCTAATTATCCATTAACTAATGGAATAATTACTTAACAAATTAATAACACCATAAAATACTTCTGGATATCTTGAGCATAAAGAGTGCCACACTTAGTGTTTACTTAATCTTACTGTTTTTCGTGGTTTCCTGTTTTAACTGTAGTGTAAATAAAAATGGAAGTAATTTTCTGATTTGTTACAGGTGGTAGAGTTATGAGGAACTGCATAGTTTAACAACTTTTACCAATGTAAGACTTCAGCAAGTAAAACACAAATCAGTAAAGAGAAGAAAACAGCAACAAACCTCAGTGGGGGGAAAAAAATAAAGTAGTCATATTGTTTTAAGAGTAAATAACTTTACTGAAAAAAAAACCACAAAACCCCAACCAAAATCAATCAAACAAACAACAACAAAAATCCCCACAACACCACCCCCACCTCACCCCCCCAAACTTATGTGCAGAAAAGCTGTCCATTCATTTCACTGGGAGACAAGTCCTGTGTCTATCCCTTATTTTCTCTTATAGAATCACAGAATTGTCAGGGTTGGAAGAGACCTCAAGCATCATCCAGTTCCACATTCCACTACATCAGGTTGCCCAGAGCCACATCCAGCCTGGCCTCAAAAACTTCCAGGGGGGCTTCCGCCAGCATTTTGGGCAACCTGTTCCAGTGTCTCACCACCCTTATAGTGAAGAGCATCTTCCTAACATCTAATTTAAATCTACCCTCCTCTAGATTGGGTCCATTCCCCCTAGTCTATCCAGACCTAGTCCTATTCAGACCTGATACCCTAAAAACTCCCTCCCCTGCTCTCCTGTAGGCCCCCTTCAGATACTGGAAGGCCACAATAAGGTCTGCTCGGAGCCTTTTCATCTCCAGACTGAATAACCCAAACTCTCTTAGCTAGTCTTCATAGGAGAGGTGCTCCAGCCCTAATGAGATCTGAATTACATCTCCCTGGTGTTTTTTGGCTAACTCTCTGCATCTCTGAGGCAGCACAATCTGAGCTTAGAAGATGACTATGGTGTTTTAAAATATGTTTTTCCATATATTGTGAGCATATCAACAGTATCCTGTGCAGAAGGTCTGCTTGCACTGCTTCTTGCATGTTCACAGCCTCTGTAGTACAGACTATCTGTAGGAGTGCATGCTGTAGTGCTAGCACACCCTACACCTACTAGAACTCTCTTTGCAAAGAATCATGCTAAAGCAGTCATTGTATTTTGTGGAACCCCAAGTTGACCAGATCAGGAGATTTAGCCCATCTGTAATTTCATTTCTCACCTTTAGGTCCTGCTGCTCATGGTTATTAAAGAGTTTATTAATCCCTTTAACAGAGGACAATCTCTAATGGCCATTTTTGCTGTCCTGCTGCCTTTGAATATGTCTTGGTGCAATGTAACCTTACTGTCAAATATGTAGATATGGCACACTGTTACTAATAGTGTCAATGAGACTTTATTAATTAGATTTGCCTAGTTATAGAAGTGTAGTCTAGTATTAATAAATAAATGGGGCCTTTTAATATTTATTCATCTTTTGCCTTTGTAAGCTTGCAAAAAACTGATCAAAACTCGTTATCTAGGACATCTAGATCAATTTAGTCTAATTTGAATAATGAAACTGTGATGGCAAATAATAAAGTGGACTTTTCAGCTTCAATGGTCATGGTGATTCCTTTCATATATCTCCTTTATTTTCTGATTTTCTTCCATACTCAGTGTAAAAGAAACCTCAACAAACTCTTTTCTTTAACTATTAGGACAATGCAGTGGGCTTCATTGCTCAGTAAACCTGTTTTTTCCTCCTTCTGTGTCAGGCTTCCCATGGGATGCAGTAGAGGTTTTTTTTTTCAGGTGATGTGTTTCTGCAGAAAAGGTGATTGTCAGCAGTAAGCAAACTACTGAGTCCAACAAAAAGCTGACACAGCTTTTTCCTGCTTTGAATTTATCTATCTTTCCCTCTCTATGTATTTACAGATTTTGGCTTTATGATCACATATTTTTTATTTATAACCCACTGCTTGTGTGGTATTGGTGACTAGTAGAATGCCATCAAGAAAGGGATCAAAATAGGGCTTCAAAACTGTTCACTGGGGTGTAGCATCAAAGATGACTTACATGTAGCCATGTTTGAACATGCACAAAATAATTGTATCATGTGTGTTTACAAGATACCTCCTTATTTCCTGTGACAGGAGTTAGAAGCAGACTCTGATCACTGTAAAACCATAGTGGTCAAAGAGTAGATTTATTCTGTTGAATCTAAGGTATCTGCCCCTGCCACAGCCCATCTAAGATTTATCTACCACATTCACTTCTGGTTCACAACTGACTGTTACACAAGGATTATTAATCTGATACAGCAGTTTACATTGCTGTGGGCTCTACTGATCCTTGACTATCTGACTGCACTAAGCACTGCCTGCTAGGACTCTGTGTGACACCCTCTGTTAAGTGTAGCAACAGTCACCCCTGGTAACTGCTGCTTTTTCTTGCATAATGGAGTTGCTGAAAACCTGCTTCACCCTGACAAATTCACCTTCACCTTGCATAAAGTGTTCCTTTTCAGACATTCCTGGTGCTGTGACCCAACTATGGGTTAATCTCATTCCTCCAGCTTTAGAGACACAATGTGATGGCTCAAAACTTATGTCTTTGGACTTGTCCCAGTCATTTTATGCTTCTGCCAGGAAGGTTAAACATGGTTTGGGACATCCAAAGCAGAGTCCTTTCTTCCTTCTGTGCCAACTTTTGTTGGCCATCAGGGCAATGCTGTTAGTGTGCAGTGACAGAAATGGCAGGAACAGGAACTGCCTGACAGATTCCACTCCTTTGGTAAGTTGAAAGAAAAATGTGTGGAGCAAAAGCTGTTTGGAAGTGAACTAGAATCTTTCTGAGGCAATACTAAACTGTCACCTGCTTTTTCAGAGAGCAGCCAGGCAGAGAGGGACCTGGGGGTACTGGTCGATGGTAGGCCGAACATGAGCCTGCAGTGTGCCCAGGCAGCCAAGAGGGCCAATGGCATCCTGGCCTGCATCAGGAACAGTGTGGCCAGCAGGAGCAGGGAGGTCATTCTCCCCCTGTATACTGCACTGGTTAGGCCACACCTCGAGTACTGTGTCCAGTTCTGGGTCCCTCAGTTTAGGAAGGATGTTGACTTGCTGGAATGAGTCCAGAGAAGAGCAACAAAGTTAGTGAGGGGTTTGGAATACAAGCCCTATGAGGAAAGACTGAGGGAGCTGGGGTTGCTCAGCCTGGAGAAGAGGAGACTCAGGGGTGACCTTATCACTCTCTACAACTACCTGAAGGGAGGTTGTAGACAGGCGGATGATGGTCTCTTCTCCCAGGCAGCCAGTACCAGAACAAGAGGACACAGTCTCAGGCTGCGCCAGGGGAGGTTCAGGTTGGATGTTAGGAAGAAGTTCTATACAGAAAGAGTGATTGTGCTATGGAATGGGCTGCCCAGGAAGATGGTGGTGTCGCCGTCATTGGAGGTGTTCAGGAGGAGACTTGATGGGGTACTTGGTGCCATGGGTTAGCTGTTTGGGTGGGTTGGATTGGTTGATGGGTTGGCCATGATGATCTTGAAGGTCTCTTCCAACCTGGTTTGGTTTGGTTTGGTTTGGTTTCTTTTAAGAGACGTTTATAACATTTGCCACATGCAAAATCTCTTAGAATTTTGAACATTTAGAAAAGATGTTCTCCAAGGTCACATAATCTCTATTCAAGATTTCACTGTGCCATTTTGTTGTTAGCAGTGGTATTTCCTTATAATATCATGTCTTCGTACTAGATAACTCTTCTCTAGGTGCAACTTTTCCCCCCAAAGTTCTAAAAGGTGTTAGAGTGATGTGGCTGTGTAACCCATTTCTGTAAGTGTATGGCTGTAAAATTAAAATATTTAAGTACATTTTGAAGAGAATATTTTAATAATCATAATAAAATTAGGGAACTGATAATACACTAACATTACTTGATTACAAAATGGTATTATTGCAAGTTGTATGTAACAGTTGCTCTGACTCCATGATACAATCTATTTCTTAATTTAGTTTTATTATTACTTTTTTTTTGTTACTGCTTCACTTGAATTTAATATTTTTATATTTTTGTTTTTATTCCTCCAAGACATTGTAGTTCAAATACTTACAGTGAATTGCATGGCATTAACAAGTCCAAGTGCCAGGTGCTGCACTTTGGCCACAACCCCATGCAGACCTACAGGCCAGGGTCAGAGTGGCTGGAGAGCAGCCAGGCAGAAAGGGACCTGTGGGTACTGATTGACAGCTGGCTGAACACGAGCCAGCAGTGTGCCAAGGTGACCAAGAAAGCCAATGGCATCCTGGCCTGGATCAGAAATAGGGTGGCCAACAGGAGCAGGGAAGTCATTCTGCCCCTGTACTCAGCACTGGTTAGGCCACACCTTGAGTCCTGTGTCCAGTTCTGGGCCCCTCAGTTTAAGAAGGACATTGAGACTCTTGAATGTGCCCAGAGAAGGGCAGCAAGGCTGAGGAGAGGCCTTGAGCACAGCCCTCTGAGGAGAGGCTGAGGGAGCTGGGGTTGTTTAGCCTGGAGAAGAGAAGGCTCAGGGGAGACCTTTTTGCTGTCTACAACTACCTGAAGGGAGGTTGTAGCCAGGTGGGGGTTGGTCTCTTCTCCCAGGCAACCAGCATCAGAACAAGGGGACACAGTCTCAAGCTGAACCAGGGGAAGTTTAGGCTGGAGGTGAGGAGAAAGTTCTTCACAGAGAGTGTTGTTAGCTGTTGGAATGTGCTGCCCAGGGAAGTGGTGGAGTCACCATCCCTGGAGTTGTTCAAAAAAGGCTTGGATGTGGCACTTGAAGCCATGGTTTAGTCATCATGAGGTGATAGGTATTGGGTAATAGGTTGGACTTGATGATCTCTGAGGTCTTTTCCAGCCTGGTTGATTCTGTGATGATAATTCCGACCTGTAGATTATTCCCTGCTTTTAAAAACAAAATGAATGACAAATGTGTAGGTACTCACATGACACATTAGATGTATTTAATTGAATCTATTGTCTTATTTTTATTTCTGTTTTGCTCACAGACAGCCTTTTGATTGATTACCAGTTTACCTTCAGCTTATTACAAGAAGATGATCGCCATCACACTGCCATAAACTTCATAGCAAACCCAGAACAGGTAAGAAAACGTTATGACCTGTAGACCAGTTTTGGAGAGTCACGGTTAAGCTTTCTATTGTAATTAAATGAAAAGTTAAAGAGCCCATAAGGTACTAGAGATATTTCAAATATTTTTGAGAACTAAAAGTTATTCCACTGCATCTGTTGAGAAAGTTTTTTAAATTGTAGATGCACTTGTGAGCAACTAATACTTTTAGTTTAATTTTAGTGTCAATTTTAGTTAATTTTAGTGTGGGATGATAGGTTGGACATGATGATCTTGAAGGTCTCTTCCAACCTGGTCTGGTCTGGTCTGGTCTATTCTTCTCTCCTCTCTCCTTCTCTCCTCTCTCCTCTCTCCTCTTCCCTTCCCTTCCCTTCCCTTCCCTTCCCTTCCCTTCCCTTCCCTTCCCTTCCCTTCCCTTCCCTTCCCTTCCCTTCCCTTCCCTTCCCTTCCCTTCCCTTCCCTTCCCTTCCCTTCCCTTCCCTTCCCTTCCCTTCCCTTCCCTTCCCTTCCCTTCCCTTCCCTTCCCTTCCCTTCCCTTCCCTTCCCTTCCCTTCCCTTCCCTTCCCTTCCCTTCCCTTCCCTTCCCTTCCCTTCCCTTCCCTTCCCTTCCCTTCCCTTCCCTTCCCTTCCCTTCCCTTCCCCAAAAAAGCCTGCTATTGTTTTATGCTTACTTGTACCTTGCTTTCACCGAAACAAAAGAGATTACCATTGGCTCTGAATTGTTATATTTATACTTGTGTTTAAAATGAAATGTGGAAGATGATTAAATGGCTATATTCAGTTACATCAAATAAGCTATATTCAGTACCTTCTGATCTATATTGTTAACTTACCTTTTTTTTTTTTTTTTCTTTAAATCTAGTCAAATAAAAATTTGGATATATCAATCAATGCATCAAACAACTTCAACCTCAATATTACATGGTCAATTGGCTCTACAGGTGAGCGTGAATTTTGGTATGATGACTCTCTTTCCATATGATTTCACGGTCCTTTAAGCTATTTTAACCTGATTGTCTTTTTGTTGCTAATTTTGCTAATGAAACTTTACCAAATGTATTCTTTTGCCATTATCACTATGCCATTATTAATTATATTATTTAAACCTCAGATGATAATTTGCAATCTGAACAAAGCTTCATTAATATGTTAACTTCCTCTTCTATTCAATTAAAATTACTTTGGTAGGAAAAGCTTGTAGTCTATTTAAATTTTTTAAATGAGGGTGTTATGAAATGCTGTGATTTTAATTAAGATAAATTGCTTCCTTAACTACTGCAGAGACTGAGATTTTATTTCTTTGTTTCAGTGTTCAAGCTAAAAATTTAATTATTAACCTTAACATTGATATCAAACAATAAAGTTCTTCTGTGTATGCTGATAAAAGGAGCTGCTTATCTATTTTTCTCCAACTTTGAACCTCATTACTCTCTTTTTTTTTGTTGTTTTAAGAAGGAAGAAAAGCTTTATTTAGGCAGTTTCCCTGCACTGGTCTATTGACTTTCTGAAAACACATCCAAGGAGAAGCATGATGCTTAAAATGAAATCCTACTGGAAAAAAAAAACCCAACAGAGCAAAACCAAAACCAAACTAAAGAAGGTTCAGTTTGTCTGATAAACTCATGAATTCCTTCACCAATATAATTCTGATCATAGTTATTCAATAGAATTTATTCCTTTAAGTTATCACAGTTACCCATATATTTGCATTATTGAAACTTTGTTGTGTTACTAAGCCCTTCATGAGCAATTAAAAATCTCCAGAAATAACATAAAATGCAGACAAATTCACTTTCAAGCTTTATTAACCCATGGGTTTTTGTTGAAATGGAATGTATATTCCTGGAGGAAAAATATTACCCTTTTAGATGAAGAATACCAACTTCCAAGATCTGTGCAACTTCTATCACTTCTAAGATTCATAGAATCAGTAAGGTTGGAAAAGACTTCAGAAATCACCAAGTCCAACCTATCACTCAACAGCTCATGACTAACTAAGCCATGGCTTCAAGTGCCATGTCCAATCCCTTTTTGAACACCGCCAGGGACAAGTGACTCCACCACCTCCCTGGGCAGCACATTCCAATGGCCAATTACTCCTTCTGGGAAGAACTTTCTCCTCACCTCCAGCCTAAACTTCCCCTGGCACAGCTTGAGGCTGTGTCCTCTTGTTCTCATGCTGCTTGCCTGGGAGGAGAGACCAACCCTCACCTAGATACAACCACCTTTCAGGTAGTTGTAGAGAGCAATGAGGTCTCCCCTGAGCCTCCTCTTCTCCAGGCTAAGCAACCCCTGCTCCCTCAGCCTCTCCTCACAGGGCTTGTGCTCCAGACCTCACCCCAGCTTCATTGCCCTTCTCTGGACATGTTCAAATGTCTCAATATCCTTCTTAAATTGAGGGGCTCATAATCTTATGAAACCAGAGTTTCTGTGACTTCTCAGTATATGAAACATATGCATTGTGCCACATAAGCTGTATAATGAATTACTAAAATTGTAGAATGAGTAGAGCAAAAGTAATTAAAGAGTGTGGAATTTCACCTTTGCACCGTCAATGATGTATAATATTTGTGTATATATGTGTGTGTATATATATATATGTGTGTATATGTATATATACATGGCTTGTTTGTTTTTGTTTTTAGCTGGCACGATATCTGGAGAAGAGATTCCTGTTGTTTCTAAGGCTAACATTAAGGAATACAGAGACAGCTTTTCCTGTGAAAAATTTAACTTTCGGAGCAACCCAAACATCACTTTCTATGTCTATGTCAGCAATTTCTCCTGGCCAATTAAAATACAGGTTAGTATGACTGTTTTGTGCTTATAGAGGTATTGAAGGTATTGACATCATAGCTTTGCATTGAATTTCATGTTTGCATGCACACAGAAAGTATACAAACAGAATTATCTGCATGCTCTGGTTTTGGTGTATACAAATTATATTATGATGCTTTTGCTTTCAGTAGTGAATGAGACTTCAAACTGTTGACTTTAAAATGTGAAGTTAGAATTATAGAAGAGAAATATTTATTTGTAATATCTTCAGGAGAAGCAACATGCAGCAGCATGGATTCAGTTACTGATATGGAATGGGGATTTGTATAGTAGTTTCTTGAATTAGCCACCTTTGCCTTTCTGTGATCATTAGTGCTCTGTATTCTAGTACAGGGTTTTGAATGTCATGGAACTTGGCCTGTACATAAATGCTCTTTGGACACTGAACTATTTGCACCATAGTCATTTCCACTAATGCAGTCATGCTGCATTGGCCAGATCGTGATGGTTAAAAACGTAGTGGTATGTTAACTCACTACTGAGTCACCATCATTGGAGGTGTTCAAGAGGAGGCTTGATAGGGTGCTTGGTTGCATGGTTTAGTTGATTAGGTGGTGTTGGATGATAGGTTGGACACGATGATCTTGAAGGTCTCTCCCAACCTGGTTCGGTTCCATTCCATTCCATTCCATTCCATTCCATTCCATTCCATTCCATTCCATTCCATTCCATTCCATTCCATTCCATTCCATTCCATTCCATTCCATTCCATTCCATTCCATTCCATGCTTCTCTGAATTCTGTTAGAGCTAAGTAAATTACTGTGGCTTCCTTGAGAGGAATAAGTAAGAGAGCAACATGAAATTTGGCACGTGTTTTACACAGCTTGTTAAGAACTCAGTAATTCAGCACATCCAGAAATTTTTAAACACAATCTGAATTCCAGTCTCCCATTTTTATATTATTCATTGTGTCTTGTCAAAATATATTATATAAGGAATGAGTTCCTAAGGAAGGAACTTGTAACTGATACTGCTATGTTATTGATATGCATTTCACCACAATCCTCTTATGGTAGCACTGAGCCCAAGATTACATGTGTCTCTCATTAGGAAGGTTTGGGTGTTGAAGCTGGAGTTACTGCTCTTATCATTTCACTTTCTATAGAAGGAGAGCAGTCTCCATTGTACAAGACATTTCACACAGGGTCATTCAGGTTGTTTGGAAAAGACTCTCAGGATCACCAAGTCCAACCAACAACCCTACTCTACAAGGTTCACCCCTAAACCATATCCCCAAGCACCACATCCAAACAATCTTTAAACACATTCAGGGTTGGTGGCTCAGTCACCTCCCTGGGCAGCACATTCCAATGCCTGACCACTCTTTCCCTGAAAAAAAATATTCCTAATGTCCAGTCTAAACCTAGCCAGTCACAGCTTGAGGCCATTCCCTCTTGTTCTAGCACCAATCACCTGTGAGAAGAGACCAGCACCAGCCTCTCTAAAACATCCTTTTCAGGTAGAGAGCAATGAGGTCTCTGCTCAGCCTCCTCTTTTCCAAACTGAACAGCCCGAGCTCCTTCAGTCATTCTTCATAAGATTTATTCTCCGGGCCCTTCATCAGCTTTGTTGCCCTCCTCTGCACTCACTGCAGTAGCTCCACATCTCTCTTTCATTGAGGTGCCCAAAACTGGACACAATACTCAAGGTGTGGCCTCACCAGAGCTGAGTACAACTCTGTTTAATTTTCAGTCAAATTCACCTATATTATCTCTATTTTTGCATTCAGTTATCTTCAAGATTTTCATGACTACAAGGAAAAACTGTGCATCCCAGCAGGTGATTGTTTATTAGGATCAATGGCTCACAGTTGCTTCCTCAAGTACTTTTATTATGCATCTTACCTATTCAGCAAGCTTGGAGGTTTTTTCCCTAAATCTTAATAAATCCCTGGTGATTCTAACACAAAATAGCCTCTTTTGAAATATGATTGCCTGGCATTGAAAAAAAGGATATGTGATGGTTGTGCATATAGAACAATTTCCTAAAGATGAACTGGGCTGTGATAACTCTTCTCTACCCAGTGACCCATTTTATTTTTGTGACTGGTGAGATTAATGACCCTGGAAGACAAGTTCTTCAGCACCGGATAGGAGTGAATTGCTTGCCAGCCATTGAAACTACATGGGGATTTTTCAGTTTCAGATAAAGTCCTGCTCTCTTTATGAAATTATGCTCTAGGTTCCCATTAGTCAGCACCTTCCTTTTGTCCATAATGGATACAGGCACATTGCTGGGTGCTCAGTCAATAAGAGAGCTCTGCAACCCTCTGGGGAAAACACCATGTTTGAACTTCATGACACTAAAAGCATTTTATTTAGCTGTAATATCTCTTCTTCCTCGACATCAAAGGAAAGGCAGAAATGTGACATAGTTGCATAAGAGGTCATTAGAAAGATGGTGATATAGGACATTTCCAGCTTAGAGCTGTTTCCACAAATAGACCTGCTACTGGGTGTAACATTTTTCTCAGAAGAATGTAGTAGTTGTATGCTGGGACATGAATGTCTGGTGTTCTCCTGTTGAATAATTGGAGGTGTTTTATACCATGTTTTTTCTTCATATTCTGTAGCAGAGTTAATTGGAAAGTAAGGATGAATTTAGACCCTTAAGCTGAGCTATTCCAGACTTTCATAGGCTACAGCAGTTTAGACACCTTTACAGAGGAAGTCTGTATAAAGTATCTGTGTTATAAGAGGGTTCAAATGGACTTTATTTATCATCTAGACATACTGTCCCTTTTTTGACTGCCTCTTTGACAATTCCAACCCTTTAGGTGCATCATGTCTCATATAGCTGTTTAAACAGGGACTCCCTGAAAAAATGCTGTTGTCTTATATAGGCTGGATTTCTGAAGAGAGTATGTGGCCAAGCCCCATAACTTGTTTCTGCTCATTTTTATTCTATTTTGAGAGTAGATCTAATTCAGATTCCTCTGGTAATGGGATTTGAAGGCTGTAACATTTATTGAAAAGCAGTAACTCAGACTGTAGCCAGCACCTCAAATAATGGTCAGTGGTCCCTGAAGTAGTAAGCAATCATAAAGCTTGGGCTTCTGACAGCTATGCAAATATTAATAAAAGCAGTAACAACGTGTTCTTCAGTTTCAGGAAACTAATTTTATGGCAAGGGAATTTTGTGATTGAAGCTGGCAAGAGATGTCTTCCCTTCTTTTTTCTTCCATAATTTTCCCCCCTATATTCTAAAAAGTAGCAAGTGCATATGAAACAAGCAAATACCCTTAAAATGCTGTCCTGGCTGGCTGGTTGATGTGCTCTGTCCCAAAGGACAGCAATAGCATTCCTACTTCCAGAGCTACTTTTATACACCTATATCTCTTTATAAGTGTCAAACTTACAATTCTAATCTCAACTTGTGCCTGAGAAGCAAAATTTTCTAGCAGTTTTAAAGCTGCATCTGGAGATGATAACAACAACTGTTCTGCTAGTTATTCCTCTTCCTCCCTGAAAAAAAAGTAAATGAAAGATTCATGAGTTTCTGAGTTTTAATTTGGAGGGTCAGTTTAAATGCTAAGGATGAGGCACTTGATGCCATGGTTTAGTTGATTGGATGGTGTTGGGTGATAGGTTGGACTCGATTATCTCAAAGGTCTTTTCCAATCTGGTTAATTCTGTGCTCTATTCTGTTTAACCTCAGTATCAAAATACTGCCTGGCAAAATTATGTTTGTTTGTATTGAAAAAAATAATAATTATTCTTTATTTTTGATTATAGAATACTTAATCTAACATATTTCCACAGCATAGAACAATTATTGGTACAGTGAAGTAAAACATGGTGTTAAGTGTACAAGTAGGATGCTCAAATGCATTGGAAAGAAGGTATTTCATTATTCTTAAGCAAGCCTACTGCAAGCTTTAGAGCATATTGTTGCATTCTTCTGTTGGTTCTGAGGAAAACTGTCTCTGGCACCCTGCATTTGTTTGCATGCCAGAACAGAATAATGAATTATGGTGAAGATTTACATTCTATTTGTACATAGCACAACAAATAATCAAAACTACCTCATATATAAATTTTCAGGGGGTTGCACCTTTTTGTTGTTGTTTTTATTTGTTTATTGTGATGGGGTTTTCTTTGTTTTATTTTTGTTTATTTGATTTGGTTTTTTTTTTAAGGGGAAACCAGTATTCTTTCAGTTTACTGGCTCCTGTTTCAGAATTGATTTTCTTTCCCCTGTTGATAGCCTGCCCATAGCAACTGAAGGAGGAGTGTAATGTAAATCAAGAAACATATCTACCCTTGTAATAAAATTTACTGTGTAGCATAATTTATTTCTGCTTTGTTGTTGTTGTTGTTGTTGTTTTAGAGTTCATTTTGAATTTTTAACATTCATGAATAACTTATATGTTGTAAAAGCTCCAAGAGGCAAAACTCGTCAGCCACTGCAATTAGAAGTTACAACAGTAGCACAAACCTAATTACTAAATTAAGTTTAGTAATTTAGTATCAGAGATTCTAGTATGAAAGACCTTTCCAAATTTGCAAAGGTCATGATTCTGGAATCTTTGATTGGAAAATGTGCACTTGTCCACATGTAGCTGTGCTTGTACAGAACCTCCTCCCATCAGTGACTGCATTCTTAAACCTAATCTCTGTGATTTATGGTGAATGGTTCAGTTTCTAAGTGCCTTAATGGTTTTCCTAGAAGCTGCTGAGTAACTGCATATAGCTATGTGTGAAGACACTGTAGATCTTGAAACACTGAACATGTATTCATGATGATGGGGATACATTAGCTTCCAAAATGACTTTGATGTTTTCTTACAGTAAATAGAAAATCACTCTTAAAAAGAGGTTTGAAAGTAGTGTACCAAGTCCAAAACCTGGGAAATCCACCAAAGTGCCATTTAGTTACAATTCTGCAAGGGGCATAAATTTCTTCAAGAACAGAAAAAACAAACAAACAAACAAACCAAATCCAAAGATGAACAAATGAGTGTAGAAGACATCTAGCAGTATGGGTGGTTAATTTATAGATGATTGAAATACAGCCTAGAATGTAAATGTGTATTTAGCTACAGTTTTCAGTATGTTCAGATTGGATATTAGGAAGAAGTTCTTCACCATGAGGATGGTGAGATACTAGAAAAAGTTGCCCAGGGAGGTGGTAGAAGCCTCATCCCTGGAGGTTTTTAAGGCCAGGCTGGATGTGGCTCTGGGCAACTTGATGTAGTGTGGGGTGTCCCTGGCCATGGCGGGGGGGGGGGGGGGGTGTAACTGGCTGATCCTTGAGGTCCCTTCCAACCCTAACAATTCTATGGTTCTATGATGATATTGAGTCAGGATTGATGTAGTCATAATTAACAGTTGGATGCAAAACTCAGGCTTAATGTGTTCACATTAGGGAGCATGTCCATTTTAGAATCTGAAAGAAGTGATATGTGAAACTACCAGTCAAAAAGCAGAGTAGGATCATGAAACTGCAGAAAAGCAAATGCAAGTTTGTACCTGAATGTCGGAACAAAGGGATTCAGGTAATAACAGATTTGGTAGTACACAGTGCTTTGCAAGAGATTTTGAAGGAAATTTAACAGTATTTAGTATTTTCTTTGGTTTTATGCGTTGATTGTAGGCATTTAGTTAGTAAGAGAATTAGCTGAAGCTTTTAAAGTAGAAGAATGTAGATCTAAAGAAAGAGATTTTGGTAACAGATGAAGTGGCTGTGCATCACAGGATGGTTGGGCTTGAAAGCGACCTCCAGAGATCATCGAGTCCAACCTCCCTGGCAGAGCAGGACCACATAACCATATAATCTAGTGCAGGTCACACAGGAACGCATCTTGAAAGCCTTCTAAGGAGACACAACAACCTCTTCATGTTGTGGTGAAACACATCCAGACTGGTCTTGAAAGTCTCCAGAGAAGGAAACTACATAATGTCTCAGGAGAGTTGTTTCAGTGCTCCATGGTCCTTACAGTAAAGAAATTCCTCCTCATGTCCTTATATCCATTGCTCCTTGTCCTTGTGCAGGATAAATTTACAATTTGATTTACCTATCTGGCCATGGCAGAGTGGAACCAGCAACAGATCGAGGGGACACAGTCTCAAGTTGTGCCAGGGAAGGTTCAGGCTGGCTGTTAGGAAGAAGTTCTTCACAGTGAGAGTGATTTGCCATTGGAATGTGCTGCCCAGGGAGGTGGTGGAGTCGCTGTCCTTGGAGATCTTCAAGAAAAGACTGGATGAGTCACTTAGTGCCATGGTTTAACTAATTGGATAGGGCTGGGTGATAGGTTGGACTGGATGATCTTGGAGTTCTCTTCCGACATGGTTGATTCTATGATTCTATATCTTGCGTAGAAATGTTTCCTCTATCTAATTAAGGTACCTGAAAAGATGTTTTAAATGTTTCTCAGTTCAATGTAAATGGAATTTGTGTTCTAGAGTTATTAAAAAAAAAAAAAAAAAACAAACCCAACCAACTCCACCATGTAAAGGAATTAAAAGTTATTTTAAAATGGAAATCTGTTAGACAGCAGCATGGAGATAAAGATTAATTTCTTTTGGTAGTAGGTGCTAAAACTAAACTCCATTCTATTTTTCAACACATTGAATACCATTATTAAAAATTCGGTGCCATAGTTGCGTTTTTACAGGTATATGTGTTACATGTACATGAAGTAGTTGAAAATTACTACCCAAATGTGGCCTCTTACAGTAATTATGGTTACCTTTTTTCTTTTGGAGGTAATCAGATGTAATACCATGAACCTACTGGTTCTTGACTTGGAAAACTGATCATGGAATCATAGAATCAATAAGGTTGGAAAAGACCTCAGAGATCATCAAGTCCAACCTGTCACCCAACACCTCAGGACAACTAAACCATGGCACCAAGTGCCACATCCAATCCCTTTTTGAACACCTCCAGGGATGGTGACTCCACCACCTCCCTGGGCAGCACATTCCAATGGTAAACAACTCTCTGTGAAGAACTTTTTCCTTACCTCAAGTCTAAACTTCCCCTGGTGCAGCTTGAGACTGTGTCCTCTTGTTCTCGTGCTGGTTGCCTGGGAGAAGAGACCACCCCCCTCCTGGATACCACCTCCCTTCAGGTAGCTGTAGACAGCAATAAGGTCTCCGCTGAGCCTCCTCTTCTCCAGGCTAAGCAACCCCAGCTCCCTCAGCCTCTCCTCATAGGTCTTGTGCTCGAGGCCTGTCACCAGCCTCGTTGCTTATATGATCTATAATATCTAGAATTTATTTCCTTGTAGTAGCAAGGGCAATTGTATGGCTTAGTGTGTCCAATATAGCAGTTTTCAAAATGCTTCCCATGAATCCTGAAGCACTGCTAAAATGAGGTGGTGTTTTCTGAGGGTCAGATTATACTTTTTCCTTTAACAAATAAGGATAGAGCTGCTCACTTTTGTCTTAAAATAGACTGGCACAAGGTTGCCAGTCTTGGTGTGCCAACTTCTGAACCACCCCAGTAAATGTAAGCGTGAAATTTATTCCTCTCCATGGTACATTTCTTTTTACAATCACCTTAGAAAAGGTTTAATGTGAGCCACCAGAATATCTGCAAATATTTAACTTAGTTGATATATTTCTCAGAAAGGAGAAGCACTGTTAATAGTTCAGATGATCATTTAAGGGAATCAAACCACCTAATTAAGAGATAATTAGTCCTCAATGATGTATAGTTTCAATTGGTGTATAATTTGAATGTCTGAGATAAGAACTCCTGTAGCTGATGTGCCAGTTGTGTAAGGTTTTCTTGTTCAGACAGACCAAGGCACCACCTACTAGTGGTTGTATTACACGATAGAGATGTATAGATATGGTATTTGCTAATAAAAATTATCTCCCTGTGATGTTTAGCAAGTAGATACTGAGATATTTTTTTTTGTAATTTCCATTTCCCTTATCTACTTAATTAAGTAAATTGCAGTTAGAACATTTAGAATGAAACAGAAAATATTGCTCAAAGATAGGTCTTATTTGTTCAGGACTTTTGATTAACTATAGGGAAATAAATCAATTATTTGCCTTGGGATTTGGGGAGGGACTATACGGCAGGGTGTAGAAAGGAATTTTTCTTTTTAATAGTAAGAAAAAAACCTCTTCAAAGATTAAGATTCTCCCTGAAGAAAATATCCATGCCTTGTTGAACTGTAAAAGCCTTTAAAGGTCACACACAGTGACTTGCACACAGTCAGAATAATTTGAAAGTAAATGTCTGGCTCATAGGGAATCGGAATGGAAATAGGAAGATAGTTGTAGGGAGTAGATATTTTCATCCTATTTATCATGACTGTCCATTCTAGAAACATTAGTTACCCTCTCTAGCCAGGATTTTGTAGATAAATGTGGGCAACATGCAGGATTTTTGTTTACATTTGCACATGTTCTTAACTGTACCATGTCTGTGTTTTTCAACATTTCATAATAACCAAATGTCAGTGGCCTAAATTCCACATTAAAATTCCCATGAAAGGTGTTTCTGAAAGAGACTTCTCAGGAGCCCCCCAGCTGCTAAGTAGTGATGACAGTCTTGTCAACTTCACCAACATGATCACTTCTGAGGTGTTACTGTTGCAATATTCTTTTTCTCTTTCTTTTTGCAAGTAAAGGGATTAATCTTTTAATGGTCCTGTGGAGAAGGTATTATTTTCTGTGGTGAAACAGCAAAATGAAAATATTAGTTGGTAAGACTCCAGGATTTTCAAAACCACAGCAAATCCTTGATTCCTCGTGGATTAATGAATGCCTATAGGGAGTATCACTACTGCCCACTGTATTCAGTATTCCTAAGGTTGGAAGGGACCTCAAAGATCATTGAGTCCAACCTGTCACCCCAGACCTCATGACTAGAGTAGGGAGGACACTACTGCCCACTGCAGGCTTTAAACTCACGACCTTCCCATTAAGGGTCTGATGCACTACCAACTGAGCCACTTGTTGGAAGTGACCTCCAGACATCACTGGGTCCAACCTCCGTGCCAAAGCAGGATCACTTAGGGTGGTCCACACAGGAATGTACCCAGGTGGGTTTTGAAAGTCTCCTTTTCTATGAGGATATTATGGGAGACAGTATCAAAAACCTTACTGAAGTCAAGGTAGATGACATCCACTGCTCTTCCCTCATCTACCCATTAGGTATTATCAGGTATTTTATCAGAAAGCTAATTGCATGTATTGTGAAGAAATAGAAACTGTCACCCCAAAACTTCTTGAGGTGAAAACTTCAGGGTGATGGTGGAGTCCATCCCTGGAGGTGATCAAAAAAAGATTGGATGTGGCACTTGAAACCATGGTTTAGTTGTCAGGAGGTGTTAGGTATTAGGTAATAGGTTGGACTTCATGGTCTCTGAGGTCTTTTCCAACCTGCTTGATTCTGTGATTCTGTGATTTTCATCCCCCCCACCCCTTCAGGGAGGCAGTACAAGCACCTATCAGATGCAGATAGCCAGATAAGTTTATTAAACAAGAGGGTGGAGAGCTTGCAGACCATCTGCTTTTCTAAAAATCTGCCTTCAAGTACGTTAGTTACTTGTCATTACTTTTTCATGTAAGCCCTTGATTTCATTGCTACCTTGGTGTTATGTCTCATAGATGATAAATCCAGAAGGGGCTGCTGCAATCATGTAATCTGGAATGAGACATAAGCTAAAGCATAGGCTTTCACAAGTTAATTGCTGTTTGAATTAGCCCATATATTTTAATTTTTCTTTTAAATGCTGCAGTCATGACTTAAGTATTTCTAGAAATGGGATACCCACCAGACTCCTACTGAACAGTTCTGGATGTTAATTATTGCCCTTGTTTAATTACGTGTCATTCAGGCTGCATGTAGCTTTCCACAGGCCAGTGTTGAAATACAGTTTTAAGCTAGAAAGAGCAACTTCCTCCTGTGGAGGATGGATTGTTGAAAGCAATTTACCATGTACCCCAGCACCTTTTCTTCAGCTGTTCTCCAGTCTTACTGTCATTCTTGTGGCTTTTCTCTGAACCCTCCAGTATTTCAGTATCCTTTGGGAATTATGGATGCTAGAAATGGACATGCTTTTCCAAGCATGATTGCATCTGTTTCAGATACAGAGTTAATGATGTGCTTGAGGGGGCAGAAAAAGGGGTGCTGCTATTCAATAGCTCCCCCATGGGCTATGCTGTGCCACTAAAGGAAGCAGAGGAACCTTGGCACCACCTTTACTACTTTTTGTTCTTGTGATTCCAGTGCACACTTTTTTCTCCCTACATTGTGTATTTTCCTCTGTACATCTGGGGTTACCATAACCCTTTCATCATAGCGTTGGGAATCTAATGATTATGTACCATAAACCAAAATATTTTTCAGCACCACTGAGTCCAGAATAGCATCCTTGAGAATGATCCTCAGTCTTTGATTCCACATTTATGCTATCAAAGGCACTTTTTATTACTTTTACCTGCCCTTTATCCTTCTGAAAAATGGCTTGGTAAAAGTGACCTATTATTTTCACTTTCTTCCCTCAGCATGCCAAATAAAAATATATTAATAGTGATATTGTTTTCTTGCCAGTTATTGACAAAAGCTTCAAATAACACTGAACAACAAAGATCTGAGAATCTTGCTGTGCCTTGCATTAGAAACAGATATGTACAAACGTGACTCTGTTTGCAATCACATTTCACATTAGTTAAAGCTTAATAGGTGCCACGTTGGATTTGTATTGTTACGGTATCACAGTATCACTAAGGTTGGAAGAGACTTCAAGGATCATCAAGTCCAACCTGTCACCACAGACCTCATGACTAGACCATGGCACCAAGTGCCACATCCAATCTCCTCTTGAACACCTCCAGGAATGGTGACTCCACCACCTCCCTGGGCAGCACATTCCAATGACAAATGACTCTCTAAGTGAAGAACTTTCTCTGCCCCTTGAGCCTAAACTTCCCCTGGCGCAGCTTGAGACTGTGTCCCCTTGTTCTGGTGCTGGTTGCCTGGGAGAAGAGACCAACCCCCACCAGTCTACAACCTCCCTTCAGGTAGTTGTAGACAGCAACAAGGTCTCCCCTGAGCCTCCTCTTCTCCAGGCTGAACAACCCCAGCTCCCTCAGCCTCTCCTCATAGGGCTGTGCTCAAGGCCTCTCACCAGCCTTGTTGCCCTTCTCTGGACACGTTCAAGTGTCTTGATGTCCTTCTTAAACTGAGGGGCCCAGAACTGGACACAGGACTCAAGGTGCGGCCTAACCAATGCAGAGTCCAGGGGCAGAATGACTTCCCTGCTCCTGTTGGCCACACTATTCCTAATGCAGGCCAGGATGCCATTGGCCTTCTTGGCCACCTGGGCACACTGCTGGCTCATGTTCAGGCAGCTGTCAATCAGCACCCCCAGGTCCCTCTCTGTTTGGCAGCTCTCCAGCCACTGTGACCTCAGCCTGTAGCTCTGCATGGGGTTGCCATGGCCAAAGTGCAGCACTTGGCACTTGGACTTGTTAAATGCCATCCCATTGGACTCTGCCCATCTGTCCAGTCAGTCAAGGTCCCTCTGCAGAGCCTTTCTACCCTCTAACTGACCAACATCTGCTCCTAACTTGGTGTCATCTGCAAACTTGCTGATGACTGACTCGACCCCCTCATCCAGATCATCAATGAAGATGTTAAAGAGGATGGGGCCCAGCACTGATCCCTGGGGGACGCCACTGGTGACTGGCTGCCAGCTAGATGTGGCACCATCACCACCACTCTCTGGCCTTGGCCCTCCAGCCAGTTCCTAACCCAGAATATTCCCAAGATATTTTTGTATCTCAAAGTGCTGCTTTTCCCAGGAGGTTTGATGCAGTCTCGTTGCATGTGTAGATATCCAGAAGGTGTGGAAGCTGTGTTATTTGTGTTGTATTGCATGCATGTAGGCATGCATTGGAGAGTAGTTATCTCTGAAAACATCTGAGAGCTGATGGTTATAGAATGCTTGAACACATTTCTTTTTAAAGTTGATGGGCCTACAAGAAACCTGGGGAGGGACTTTTGAGGGTGTCAGGTAATGATAGGACTAAGGGGAATGGAAAAAACCTAGAAATGGGTAGACTCAGATTGGATGTTAGGAAGAAGTTCTTCACCATGAGCGTGGTGAGACTGGAATGGTTTGCTCAGGGAGGTGGTGGAAGCCCCATCCCTGGAGGATTTTAAGGCCAGGCTGGATGTGGCCAGGCAGGGGAGTTGGAACTAGATGATCCTTCAGGTCCCTTCCAACCCTAACAATTCTATGATTTAAAATGAATTTTTAGGCCAATATGCTTTGAAAATTTCATTTTTCTATTCCTACCTTATTATTTTTTATCTTACTTGAACTATATTCGTAGTTCTAATCTTTAGTTGTTATTTCTAGAGAACATACCTTACACAAAATGGGGGAAGGTGAATCTTCTGCCTTTCTTTCCTTCTTTTTTTCTTCTTGTTTCATGATGTCCTCATTTTACTTTCTAGTCTTTCCCTTTTATTATTATCCTTCACTGTGACAAGAAAAATATGCCAGACTGACATTGTTACAGATTGCAGTCTTGTTAAAATTGCCATATTAACTAGCAGTCCAGGTAGTGAAAAACCATTCAAGCTGTCAGATATTCTCAGATGAGTGAAATAAAAGCTGTTTGTATGTATATAGAATCATCATTACTTCTTTGTCTCGTAATACCATCTTTGTGCAGGCATTGAATTGTTTTCATCTAAGGTAATTTTATCTTTGTTTTATTCCCAGTGGCAGCGTCTGAGAAGTTCTCTGCTGTGTACAAATGAGACTTTCAGAGAAATGACTAATTTTCACTGATAATAAAGTTTTTGTATTAATTATCTCTAATGGAAGTGTTTCATAGTGAGTTTCTACATCAAACTGATATAGCACAAAATTCACTTGCTGTGGATGCAGAAGTCTGGGAAACACAGAATAGTATATCTTATAAAAACCTCTGAGTCCAACCCCCTGCTCAGAGCAGGGCCAACTTCAAAGTTAGATCTGACTGCTCAAATCCTTGTCCAGTCAATTTGTGTTTCATTGTGTCTCATCTTGTAGTTTGTCCATTCTATCAAATTCCCCTTTCTGTCTACATCTGAAAAGACACTATTGCTCTCTACAACTACCTGAAGGGAGGTTGTAGACAGATAAGGGCTGGTCTCTTCTCCCAGGCAACCAGCACTAGAACAAGAGGACACAGTCTCAAGCTGTGCCCGGGGAGGTTTAGACTGGATGGTAGGAACAAGTTCTTCATAGAAAGAGAGATTGTCCATTGGAATGGGCTGCTGGGGGAGGTGGTGGAGTCACCATCACTGGAGGTGTCTAGGAGGAAACTCGATGGGGTGCTTGGTGCCATGGTTTTGTTGATTAGATGGTGTTGGCTGCATTGATCCTGAAGGTCTCTTCCAACCTGGTCTGGTCTGGTCTGGTCTGGTCTATTCTATTCTATTCTATTCTATTCTATTCTATTCTATTCTATTCTATTCTATTCTATTCTATTCTATTCTATTCTATTCTATTCTATTCTATTCTATTCTATTCTATTCTATTCTATTCTATTCTATTCTATTCTTTCTGTGGTTGGATAAGGAAATAGGATTCCTGCTTTACCATCTCCTTAAGACATTCAAAGTTAATGGCTTACTACTATGTAGTAAAATGTGAGCTGAGTGAATTTACAGAAGATATTAAAATCAGTCCCAGGAATTCAGTGCAATTCAGTGCATTCTCCTTGGGAGCCCATTCAACCCCAAGGACTGAAAAATAATGCAAATGGTTATAAATCTTGAGGTCATTATTTAAAATAGTAAGTAGTATAATGTAAATACAAGATAGTTTATTTTGGTGTTTATCCAGCTGCTAGACCTTTTGAGCTCAATATTTATACCTGCCTTCTTGAGAAAAAAAATGATTGCTACTCAACTGGCCTCTGGATAGTCTGCTTAGTGAGAATGAGATGCAGCTTTTGTAGACACTAATTCTAATCATCATCAAAACAACATGTGTGAACAATATTTTCTGGGATAAAATGTATTTTCATATTTTAACCTGCCAGATTCTAATTTTTCCCCTTTTGGAGTTGCAGTCCCAGTGAGTGGCTTCTTGGCTTCTTGCAGGACCATAAATTGCTCGTTATGCCTTCAGAGGTGAATTAATATATAATTTTAGAAAGCGATATGATCAGATGTTTCTCTCAAAACAACACCTGGGAAACTGGTAACACTTAACTGTGGAGGGACTATTTACTGCTTGTAGTTGCAATCCACATCCATTGTACAGAGCATAGCATATGAAGTGACTCTTCAGTTTAATCTTTCTTTTCAACTAATACCTTTTCTCTATAGCATAATCATTGTCTTCATTAAAACCTGAGTTGTTTCCCCCCACTCCTCCTCTTCTGGCATATGATTTTTTTAAATATGCATTCCTGTACTGAAAATTTGAAGAGTGCTTCTGTATACCCATCAGAGACTGTAAGGATGAAGTAGAAGCAAGGATAAAAAGGGAGTAGCATTGTGGTGGGTTGAATTTCCCCCCCCCCCAACATTAACTTTGCCAGACCAGCTCAGCTGCAAGCAAATGAAAGCTGGATTTACAGGCAAAACTGCAATCTACAATGGAATGCAATGAATAGGTACCAAATATACAGGATTTACAATATTTACAGGTATTTACAAATAACAAACGTGAGAACCTGCCTGGTCAAGAGACCAAGGAAGCTGTCACTCTGCCCCTCCAACCCCCATCCAAAAGGGAGAAAGGAGCAGAGAAAAGCTGCTGTTAGACTTAACCAAACAGTGCAGCCAAGGTCAAGCAGAAGCAGAGTAGTATTCTCTCCAGAGCAACAAAGTGAGAAGAGATGAGAAGCCCCAAATTGTTTTGGTACAACTAGTCTTATGGTGGAGATATCTCCAATGAAATAGTTTAGAATTCTGTTTTCCTTTTTTTACTCCCAGTAGTGATTTATTCACATTTTTCTACTTTTCTGCTCATGATCTGTGAAAAAAATTTTAAAGGCATAGCCTAAAACTACCACTAGTGTAAAGAAGCATTTAAACTGGGATATAAGGTTGGCAGCCTTACAAGTTTTTATTGCTACTGTTACACTTTGCAAGGTTGGTGGTGAGATGTCAGTGGAGAAAGTATTCCTAACATGAATACTCAAAGGGTTTAAAAGGAACTTTCAGGCTGTCCTTCCTCACTGGGGATGTGTTCTTGCAAGACTCATTAAGGTGAGATTGTTGTAACTGTATCACTACATCCATGCCAAAGGGAAGGCACATGGTGGCAGTCATTGTAATAGAATAGAATAGAATAGAATAGAATAGAATAGAATAGAATAAGCCAGGTTGGAAGAGACTTTTGAGATCATCAAGTCCAACCTATCACCCAACATCAGCTGATCAACTAAACCATGGTACCAAGTGACTCATCCAGTCTCCTTTTAAACAGTGACTCTACCACCTCCCTGGGTAGCACATTCCAATGGCCAATCTCTCTTTCTGTGAAGAACTTCTTCCTAACATCCAGCCTAAACCTCCCGTGATGCAGCTTGAGACTGTGTCCTCTTGTTCTGGTGCTGGTTGTCTGGGAGAAGAGACCAACCCCCACCTGGCTACAAGCTCCCTTCAGGTAGTTGTAGAGAGCAATGAAGTCTTCCCAGAGCCTTCTCTTCTCCAGGCTAAGCAACCCCAGCTCACTTAGCCTCTCCTCACAGGGCTGTGCTCCAAACCCCTCCCCAGCTTTGTTGCCCGTCTCTGGACATGTTCCATCAAGTCAACATCTTTCCTAAACTGAGGAGCCTAGAACTGGACACAGGACTCAAGGTGTGGCCTAACCAGTGCTGAGTACAGGGGCAGAATGACTTTCCTCCTCCTGCTGGCCACACTGTTCCTGATCCAGGCCAGGATGCCATTGGCCTTCTTGGCTGCCTGGGCACACTGCTGGCTCATGTTTAGCCTACTATGAACCAGTACCCCCAGGTACTCACATCAGCTCTTCAGTGAGGATGTAACAAAAGATGGGTGTTCTGTTCAGAGTGACAGGTGCATTGGTACTCTCATGGTTACATCCTGTGTGCATCAGCAAGAGTGGATTTTTTTTTCTTTAGCTGTTGCTTTCTCTTTTGGCACTAGAAATGGTGGAAAGCCATTTAATTTGCATCACACCTGTGTGAACTACTGAAAGCTGATAATGCTTTGTTATTTTTTGGTAAAACAATTCCACTGGTTAGTTGGTGGCATTTTTTTTGTTTGCTTTTGTTCATTTCCCCTTTCCTAATATCACATAATTCATACTCTACGGGCATCAACCACAGAATTTCCTTTGTTTCGAAAATCCTTGTTGAAGCTTCATTCGTCTGTGGTAAAGCTGGTGTTGGTAAAAATCAATTGCAGCTTTATTACTTGCAAAGTAATTAATTCACTGCCCAATTCTAACTAGAAGAGGCATCCCGAGGAGCTGAGAAAGCTACACTTACCTGTTGTGCTTGGACCTTGACTTTGTTTCATTGTGAAGACTGATGATTATGTCTTTATGTCCACTTCCTTTGAATTTTATTTAGAGTTCATATAAGCAAAGGGCTACTTGAAAAGATCTTGCCCATAGATACAATCACCCCATTCTTTTGACAATCCTTTCTCTTAATTGCTTTTATTTTGGCTCTTCTTATGAAGTGGACATATTTAAACAATGTGTTCATCTTCCATGTTTATTTTGAGCTGATCACTGTCTCACATTATGTGTTTAAGGTAAGTTTGGAAAGGAAGCATGGAGTAAATTTCCAGTCCTTGGTTTTTATGCATACTAAGTATTGTTCTACCCAAGAATTTTTAATAATTTCATTAAAATTATTTTTTTACTTATTTTTTGCTAACTGCTGATGTATATGGTTGCTTACACAAAGCAAAGAGCTACATTTTGAGTACTGTGTCCAGTTCTGGGCCCCTCGGTTTAAGAAGGACATTGAGACACTTGAACATGTCCAGAGAAGGGCAACAAGGCTGGGGAGAGGCCTTGAGCACAGCCCTGTGAGGAGAGGCTGAGGGAGCTGGGATTGTTTAGCCTGGAGAAGAGGAAGCTCAGGGGAGACTTTATTGCTCTCTACAACTACCTGAAGGGAGGTTGTAGCCAGGAGGGAGTTGGTCTCTTCTCCCAGGCAACCAGCATCAGAACAAGAGGACACAGCCTCAAGCTGCGCCAGGGGAAGTTTAGGCTTGAGGTGAGGAGAAAGTTCTTCACCGAGAGAGTGTATTGCCCATGGGGATGTGCTGCCCAGGGAGATGGTGGAGTCACCATCCCTGGAGGTGTTCAAGAGGGGATTGGACGTGGCACTTGGTGCCATGGTTTAGTCATGAGGTCTGTGGTGACAGGTTGGACTTGATGATCTATGAGGTCTCTTTGAACCTTGGTGATTCTGTGATTCTGTGATTTTGATGTGCTGGACTCCAAATCTCACAAATACACAGGGAATATTAAAGTCAACCTCTGACATCATAGTAATATAGGCTTAGGGCTGGCAGGAACCTTTTCCATCAGTGACATGATGTTGCCTTATGTTGCAAACAAATGTTTTCATAAACTTATTCATCCATTAAAAGAACACAAAAACAACAAATGGCGTTTTGTCATTTTCTGAACTTAAAGATTTTCCCAAAGTTCCTCTATCTCTACAAATGTAATCATTCAGTTTTTACATACTTGTTATGCTGGAGTCATTTTCTGTAAGAGCAGTAGCTCTTCATTCTTCCTGGTTTTTACCTCATTCTGTGTGTTTATGCTAGGCAATCATCCCACCTGCCAGCCTTTAACTTACACAGCTAAGCATGCTCTATTTTTTGCCTTTGCTAAGACTCAGTTTTTGTTCTCCTCCTGGTCATCATAATGGTTCTTCACCTTGAGTCTGAATTCATCTGTGAATAGAGTGACAGTGCAGGGTACAGTTATTAGCCTGTCAAGACATTGTTTTGCCGTTAGAAGATTAAATTGCACAGTACAATTGTTATTGCTACAATTTTGATTACTCCATTAAGAGGCTTCACATTCCATTTATGTTTTTCTTTATGCTTGGCTGGTGTAGGTTGAGGAAGTTGCTCTAGTGGTGCTTATTCTGCACCCACAATAGCAGCCAGATATAAAAGAAACCCTAGGACTTCTGATTTTAAGTAAACTACAAAAAGCCAACAAGCAAACAAGAACTACAAACAAACCAACCCAAAACTAACCAACCAAACCATCAAACAAAAAACCTCACGAAATAATAAACTAAACTTGTTTGAGGAGACAAGTGAAAATATATTCTAGTATGATAGAATGAAGAGGAGGCTCAGGGGAGACGTTATTGCTGTCTACAAGTACCTGAAGGGAGGTTGTAACTGAGTGGGGGTTGGTCTCTTCTCCCAGGCAACCAGCACCAGAATAAGAGGACACAGTCTCAAGCTGGATCAAGGGAGGTTTAGCCTGGATGTTAAGAAGAAATTCTTCCCAGAATGATTGTCCATTGGAATGTGCTGCCCTGGAAGGTGATGGAATCACCATCACTGGAAGTGTTTAAGCGATTGGATGAGGCACTTAGTGCCATGGTTTAGTTGATTAGATGCTGTTGGGTGATAGAGTGGACTTGATGATCTTGAAGGTCTTTTCCAACCTGGTTAATTCTGTATTCTGTAACCTTTTGCAGCAATCAGTGAAAATCCATGTATGTAATTGCCGTGCATAGACTCCTCATCATACTGGCACCAATGTGAATTTATACTCCTGAATATAGAAATGCTCAATCATATCCTTAAATGAAGTTTCACCTGTGGGATGCTTTCACATAGTTTATCATTCACTGTGATAAATCACATGATCCTATGGTACCGAACCATCAATTTCTGTCCAGGTTTGCGTACATGCTCAGTGTGTGCGTGAGTTCTGTGTTACTGGGGTTGCACTCACTATGGGTGAGTTGCCTCAAAGTTTTATTTTTATGAATCATAGAATTATTAGGGTTGGAAGGGACCTCAAGGATCATCCAGTTCCAACCACCCTGCTATGGGCAGGGACACCTCACACTAGATCAGGTTACCCAGAGCCCCATCCAGCCTGGCCTTAAATCTGCCAGGGATGGGGCTTCCACCACCTCCCTGGGCAGAAATACCCTACTGCTAAAATTCTTGCTCATGTTTCTAAAAAATAATTTTCATGTTATTTACACCTTACCTTTGTTTCACCTCAGGCAGTATGGTGAAATCAAGCAAAATTGCAGAGAAAGGAAGCATTTTAACTTGGTATTTTCAAATGAAATTCAATGGAGTAGTAACAATTTACTAACAATATCAGACCAGGTGTCCTAAGGTTAATTGTGTTTTCTATCAGAAGGAATTTAATAGTAAATGGTACATCATTGCAATAGCATTTCTAGAGTTTGTAGGGGGAAATAAATTAGCTTTTTATTACTGATATGTAATACTGACAAGGTTTTTAATGGCTTTTAAAACTTACAGTGTGGCAAAAGCCAGTTGTTATTTAAATTATTCTACCAAGTAATATTATGCTTTTGAAATTCTATTGCAAAGCTGACACTTGTTGAGTTAATAGCATACCAACAGTGACTCAGAATATGAAGAATAAATGAATACAAAGACATAAACCAGGATTAGTTACCTTGAGGTATTTTAAGTGAAACTTGTAAAGCAGTCCTTTTGCTCTTCTCAGCTTTTTCTGGTTTCAACTTGAGAGTTCAGAGGAGAGTAAAAAATTGCACAGAGGTCTAGAAAAAATGACTTGAGGAAATGCTGAAATGATTTCACTTGTTAATCTCCTGAAGGGGAGATTTGAAGGTTGATACTGCAGTCAAGCAGCTAAAGGTGTCTGACTGATGGTGAGGAAGGGAGATAGAGGAAGAGGGAAGAAGAAATGGGCCTAAATATCAGTAAGATATATTTAGTTTAAGCATGCTGAAAGGAAAGGTGGACCAGGCAGTTTCTGAAATGTCTAAAGAGGTTTTAAAAGAGAAATGATATAACCATCTCTCTAGAAATTACTGATTCTTGTTTGGGGAAGCAGGTAAGTCCCACCTGCTGTAGTTGCTGTGTTTCTGTTTTCTGTCATTTAACTTTCTTTTCCCAATATCCATGGTTTGAGTTTTTTTTAGTGTGAACAATTTGTAACAACAGCAGTGAAGTGACTCCATCGGTGCTGTCTCAATGAAGGAGTGAAATCATCCTTCTCATGACATAACAGGCAGGTGCCCTGCTGGTCACTCCTAAGAACTGTAGGGGGAAAACAGCAGTGGGGTTGAAGAGTGTTTTACAATACCTGTGAAGTTGTTAAGAAGAGCAAATAACCCACAATTTTAAAACAAGTATTTCACAGAACTTCACAGGGATTATTCCTAGAAAGCAGTTAATAGGCTTCAGAGGAGGAGGATTAAACTAGGGACTATAAGTTTTTTAAGACAAATTCCATTAGTCTTTTACCAATTGACTTCTTTCTCTGCTGGTTTGACACTTAACAGCCCTTTGCTCCACAGGGAATAATAATACAATTGGTTTAGTACATAATTTTTAATTGAACTGACTATTTTGCCCTGCTGCACAGGGAATTGATAAATTGCTCCAGCCCTCTGTTCTGAAAGGTGGTGTTGGTGGGGTTTTGTTTGTTTGTTTGTGTTTTTTCTTTTGTTTCAGGAATAGAAAGAAAGTATAAAGAAATAGTATTCAGAATTGCTCAAAAACATCACTGAATTTGTTTTGACTAATGAGACCATTGCAGTCTTAGTTCTAGGGGTTGGACTAGATGACCCTTGGAGGTCCCTTGCAACCCAGACCAGTCTGTGATTCTGTGATTGTCTTGGTTTGGAGTGAGACAGATTGCTATTTTGCCTCTTCCAAAACGGGCAAAATTAAAACTCTCCAGACACAGGACTGGAGAGTTGGAAAGTTTAAATGGAAAGGCTATTCATAACTATATACAACGGTACAAAGCATACAAAATTCACCAAAATCCATAGTCTGGGCTTAACACACAAGCTCATTAAGCCAAAGCTTTCAAAACCTCCCTCTAACCAAGGCTAACAAACCCAAGCCTTCATGCCCCTGCTACCAAGCCTCTGTATCTGCCCAAACCAATGTGATGTAGCAAAAATTCAGCTTGGCAGTTTCAGGCCTAATTGGCAGCATTGCCAAGGCTGACACCAGGTCTCACTTTCCTGCAGGACATAACGGCCTGTGCATCCTTCCTGGGAGGAGAGAGGGAGGGAAAAGGGGAGAAAACTGATTCTGCAGCCAGTTTTGTAGGGATGCAGGACTTATGGAAATGAAATACAAGTTCCAGTCCACCTTCTGGACACTTTGGACCTTCTGGAGGTCTATAACTTTGTGGTTCTTAAAGGCACATAGCCTCTAAACTACCACAGTGATTCTGTAAAATACATTAGAAGTTAGTGAGTGTTTACTGTCATTTCTGTTTCTGGTTTAATCAATTTCATGTTCAGTATGCCACTACTGGTAGAATATAACTGGGTGGTTTGTATTTTCAACAGCAAAGTGATTTCTGTGGCCTGAAAACACTGATAAGGAGAATGTTTTTCTTGACCTCATCAGGTGAACATTAATACTGGTTTTGGAAAAGGCAGCTGAGCCGCAGATGCAATTTTAACGGCACTTCATTAAGCAATTTAGCACAAGTTCCTGAAGTTATTATGCAATTAAGAAAATATGGCTGGAATTCTATTTATTTATTTAATAAAAAATCCAAATCAGTATTTTTACTGATAATTATCACAGAATGCTGATGTCCTGCCTCCTTTTTCATGAATTACCCACTTCTCATTTTTTTTTAAGTCACAGGTAATGTCTAAGTAGCATTTTTTAAGTCATCTACGTGCTTGGGTGCTCATTTTTTAGGGGGAGGTTGGGGCATCTGGGTGTCATCGATGGCTTTAGAAATATCAGCCATTATTTATCTTAGATTTTTTTTTAATATCCTGTTATGAATGTGTTCTTTACAATTACTATGGAGGAACAGAGTAAAGCAAAGGCTTTGCCCCGCCAGGAAATAAGGGTGGATCCACACACTAATCAAGTGTAAGGATGGGTCTGTCATTCTTAAGTGACAGTCTTTTATACTTGAAACACATCAAAGGCAGGGAGGGAAGAAGAAGATTAAAAATATATGTAATATCTACTTGAGAGAACTTGTTGCAGACACTTCATATTTATAAATTTCATAGAATCATAGGATGCATTGTGTTGGTAGGGACCTTTAAAGGTCACCTAGTTCAACCCCCCTGCAGTGATCAGGGCCCTCTGTAACTAGATCAGGTTGCTCAGAGCCCCATGAAGCCTGATCAGGAATCTCTCCACGGATGCGTTCTCCACCATCTCTCTGGAAATCCTTGTAGTAAGGAACTTTTTCCTAATGTCCAATCTAAAGCTACCCTTCTTTGTTGTAAAACCATTGCCACTTGTCCTGTTGCTACATACCCTTGTCACTCCCCAGATTTCTTGTAGACCCCATTCAGTCACTGGAAGTCTGCTATAAGGTTTCCCTGGAGCTTTCTCTTTTCCAGGCTGAACAATCCCAACTCTCTCAGCCTGTCTTCATAGGAGAGGTGCTCCAGCCCTTAGATCATCTGGATTCCTCCATCATGTCCATGTCCTATTAGTGCTGATGACCCCAGAGCTGGACACCATATCCAGGTGAGGTCTCACCAGAGCAGTGTAGAGTGGCAGAATCACCTTTCAGTCTGCTGGACACGTTGTCTTTACATGAAACAAACATGCTTTCAGCAAATGTTAAAAGAATAGAATAGAATAGAATAGAATAGAATAGAATAGAATAGAATAGAATAGAATAGAATAGAATAGAATAGACCAGGTTGGAAGAGACCTTCAAGATCATCGTGTCCAACCCATCAACCAATCCAACCCACCTAATCGACTAAACCATGGCACCAAGCACCCCATCGAGTCTCCTCCTGAACACTTCCAATGATGGTGACTCCACCACCTCCCCGGGCAGCCCATTCCAATGGGCAATCACTCTCTCTGTATAGAACTTCTTCTTAACATCCAGCCTAAACCTCCCCTGGTGCAGCCTGAGACTGTGTCCTCTTGCCTTGTTCTATCCAAGACCAACTACAGTTTTCACTAATATAGGAAAAAAAGCTCGTTGCTGTGCTGTAGTTAGGGAGTTTGTGGGAGTATTTGTCATGGTTTTACATTTGATGTTTGACATTTGTCATCATTCATTGAGAAAATGCACTAAAAAAATGCATTTGGAACTCTGTAAAGCACTTGGGTGACCTTTAGCAGATGTTGTGTACTGTGTATTTCCTGGAAGCATGTCCATTTTTTATTTCTTTTAACCAGTTGTACTGCCCTTTTGGATTTTTAAGGCCTCAGACATTTTGGGGGGTTAAGTGCCAAATATCCCACTGCTGCAAGAGATAATATTTGATTAACCTCTGACCAAAGATAACTGTGTCCATCAGGATATACAAGCTTAGTTAAACCTTAGTAAAGGTTCCAGGAATCTGAGAAGATGCTCAGCAAATACTTATTAATCAGATAAGCATAACGTTTTTCTTTACCTTTCTGCCAGTGAAATAAAATAAATCATAGCCCAAAAGTTAATAAAAGTTGCTACTAGGATTTCAACATATGACTCCATTAGCTATTAGACTTGGATTACTCATGCAAGATGTGAGTTTGCCATTTATTTTTATAAGCTGTTTTAGTTCCCCAGAGCTTTTTCTCCTTTGTTAAGTAATACTGAAGCTCAGCTTTTGGTCATCATGGCAAAATCAGATAAGTGCTCCATACAGGTTTACTTCAGGTCTGTGTATTTTGTTAGTTGAGGACACACTTTTGTCTAAACCAAGGAGAAAAGGTTCTCAAGGCTGCCAGATTACATTAAATTGTGGTAAATAATAATGTACAACACCTCCAGCTGTGATTGAGGAGCTGCTAGTTAAAAGGTTATTTACCATGAGCCAAAACATTCCTTAGGTCCTCCCCATACTTCTGTGTATGCTGAATTACCCTGTTCCAGGAGACATACTGGAAGTATTTCTCATGTCTTTTTCATGAAGGTGACCATCTATCTCTTATGAGAAGAGACTGACCTTTATTTCATTCATCATATGAGTAAAGGAAAAGATTCAATCTATTCAATGTCATTCAGTCAAGCAGCGTCTGAGACATAGTCTCAAGCTGCACCAGGGGAAGTTTAGACTCGAGGTGAGGAGAAAGTTCTTCACAGAGAGAGTTGTTAGCCATTGGAATGTGCTGCCCAGGGAGGTGGTGGAGTCACCATCCCTGGAAGTGTTCAAGAGGGGGTTGGACATGGCACTTGGTGCCATGGTTTAGTAGTCATGAGGTCTGTGGTGACAGGTTGGACTTGTTGATCAACCTTATTGATGCTATGACTTTATATGTTTTTTATTGTCTCCCTGGTTTTATAGAATTTCATCACAAAAACTTCTTATTTTGTCCTGTTGCTACTTTGCATTATATGTCTGAAACAAGTGTTTGGGATGTTGCTTAAAGTTTGATGCTGTTGAGACATATAGATGTATACAAGAAAGAGTGCTCTCCTTTAAATGCCTCCTTGGACATCTCTAGGTAGGAAAGTCATTAAAGCTCTGTAGCAGCTCTTTCTGTATTCAGAGCCTGGTGGTGTGAAAGCACAGGAGGACATCAGGAGGCAAAGCTTTGGTGCTCTGGGCTGTTACTGTGCTCTGTGAAGATAAGAGCCTTGTAGAAGGATATTCAGAACTACATGCTAGAATTCAAAAGAAAACCAAAAACTCATGCTGAAGTTACAGTTAAGAGGTGTTAGGAGGAGAATTAGAGTAGAAACTCCTTCAGGCTGTATGCTGAGATTACCATATACTGAAGAATCTAATGGAAGTAAAGGAAAGATAAGGAACTATGAAAAAGAAGTATTATGAAGATTGATATGAATTGTTATGATTTCATTGATTGCAGGTTTTGGTTTTTTTCTGATTGGCCTGTGTTGTAGCTACTCAACTGTGTAATGGTGGAATTCAATTTTTGAGGTTTGGTCAACTTCAGCTTTGGCAGAAGTGCTTGATAAGCTAAGGAGGATTGTGTTTCTCCCAAATATGAATTTCAAACTTAACATTCTTCCTCTTATGCTCTTGTCTTCTTTGGTTTCCATGTATGTTGACGTATTTGCTGCCTGACACTGCAAACTATTGCTCTGGTTCATCCTTCTTTCCCCTCGGATAGCTGATAAGAAATGCATGTAAAATACCTTGTGAAGAGTCTCCAAATGGGCCAAAATCCTTTGATGCCAAGAATTTGGATAATACTATTTTATATATAATTGAGGGTGACATGCTAAAAGTAATTTGGGAACTAAAGTCTAATTAGGCCTGTACTTCTGGTTTTTGTTTCAGATTTTCCAAGTGTAAAGACAATTTGTATCACTGAGTTTCATCTTGCAAAGTAGTCAGAATGATCTAGTGCCACTTCAGTCACCAAGGAAATGTTCAAACCAGAGTTTAACCAATTTAAATTTGATATTCTAATTCCAGATTTCTGTAATAATGCAATCCCACATTTCTGTAAACATCATTTCCCTTAGTGAAGCATCCCATTATTCAGAAGCAGAAAGAACAAAAGCATATTCTGTCTCCATCAGTCATTTTGTCTTCTAAAACAAAGGTCCCTTTAATCTTCTGGGTAAAAGTTGGTAGAAACTTAGTGGGGGAAAAAAAATAATTATCATTTTATTTCCTTTTGAATCATCCCTTGTCTCTACAAACACAGCCTTGGTAATTGCTGTGGTTAAGCAGCATCACACTGTTTGCAATTACACATGAGATTTTCTAGTCTGATAGTTATCGTGTACTAAACTCTTCTGAAGAATGTATGCATGCTAGGAGGGCAATATTTTTCCTGTTTTTTGATGTCTGTGGTCTGAAACTGTTTTATCACACAACATTTGTCTTTATTAGTTTCATGCTGCCAAAGAAGCCTTTTTCTATTCCCATTCTATTGATAGGCTCACCTTCTTTCTGTCATTTTCTAAAAGTTCCCTTTCACAGAAGAAATGAAGGTTGATCATGGATAATTATCAGTAGTATTCTATTAACATGAATAGCTGTGAGGTGGTGTCAGTTCTGAATCCAAGCCTCATTGTTGTGCACTGTGTAAACAAACAAGAGGAAATGATTTCCTCCTTCTCGGATACCTTCCTTGTCAGGAATCTAAAATGCCTTTCACCAGCTGCTCTCTTGGGTGATGGCTGCCACGTAAGTGGCATCACTCTTCCTGATGCTAGCAGGTACATCATTGACAGTAGCTGTGCAACAGCATCTTCTGTTTTGGCTTCTGTTGAAATGTCATTGGATCCCTGTATTCCCATTTCTCCTCCTTAACTTCTGAAGTGTTGCTTTAATTATCCTCGTTAAATTTGTGTAGAAACCTTCATTGAAGAAATGTGTAATGCAAACCTTCCAAAGCAGCTTTAAGAAACATTACTGTATGTACTAAGCTCAGTTTGTCTAGAAAATTGAGCTCTAGAATTAGTCAGAGGTGGTAGGGTTGTTTTTTTTTTTTCATGTCTCTTTCATATCTTCTTTTCAAACCCCTATCATTAACTCAGCATTCATGTCTCAATGAAAACAAATTCCTCCTGTGGTTGGGGGCTGTGATGAATAGCCTGAATATTGCATGTTGATCACTCACAAATTGCTTTGTATATGAGCTCCTTATTCTTCCTTTGTTATCAGCTAAACAAGATATATTATCTTTTATACAGGAATGAGTGTAGTTAATAGAAGAAAAATGGAATAAGAAATTATTAGCCCTTTTATTCTCTCAGGAAAGAAGATAGGAAGTGTTTGTCCAGTTAGGAAACACTAAACTGTATGGATTATGAAGCTCACAAGGCATTTTCAGAAGGTGCTTTTTTTCCCTGATCTTGTGTGAGACATGACTGCTGGAAAAAAAGGTTAGATTCATATGGCATTAAAACTGAATTTCATCTTTAAAGCTATTTTGTACCATCACACAGCCATTAAAATTTGCTGCAAAGCAGCATCAGTTTTCTGCAGTAGGAATTTGCTAATCCTTCTTTCACCAGAAACAGATTTCATTTAGTTACAAAGATGTATGCCTGAAACTAATTTGCCACAAGTACTGCAACGGTATTCAAGTAAAATTGTTCAACAAAATTAACTTGATTTTACTTAATACCTTTCCTTTGCCTATTCTGTCTTGCTAGAAATAAGGTATGTCAGCATCAGGAGATATAAACTGAGAAGAGATAAATGGAAGGGGAGATACAGATATCTAAAACTGAATGAGGGCTGGGGGGTACATTTTCCTGGTGCTCTTTTATTTTATACATGTATATTCAAAAATTATATATATATATATATGCACACACATAATGAATACATACATGTATGTTCCTTGACATAGTTCTTTTCCATACATTTCCATACTCACTTCCATATATAAGCCAGAATTATTTCAGAACTGCTTATTTTTGTGATCCTGTTCGTCCTGAAGTTAAATTTGTTTGTTAGCAAAATCATAATTTGTGGAATAATGTTTTGGGTTTTAATGTATTTTTTTGGATGATAGGGCAGAGTGTACCCTCAGCAAGTTTGGTGTTGACACAAAACAAGGAGGAGTGGCTGATATGCTGAGGGGTTGTACTGTCATCCAGTAGGACCTGGAGAGACTGGAGAAATGTGCTGCCAGGACCTAATCAAGTTCAAGAAAGTAAAGTGTATATGCTGGGGGATTGCCCAGTTGGAGAATGGCTTTTCAGAGAAGACCCTGAGAGTTCTGTTGGATACCAAGCTAACCCTGAGCAAAGTACTCTTCTGACAAAGAAGTTGAATGATATCTTGAGATGAATTAAGCTGGGTGTTGCCAGCAGGTTGAGGGAGGTGATCCTTCCCCTCTAATTAGTACTGGTGAGGGCACATCTGGGGTACTATGTCTGGTTTTGGGCTCCCAAGTACAAGAGCTACAGGAGAGAGTCCAGCAAAAGGTCTCTAAGATGATAGACAGGAGCATTTCTCCTGTGAGGGAAGGCTGAGAGAGCTGGACCTGTTCAGCCCAAAAGAAAAGTCAGGGCAGATCTTATCAATGTATACCTGTAGGGAGAATACAAACATGGAACCACGTTCTTTTCAGTTGTGACCAGAGATGGGAACAGAGGCAATGAGCACAAACTGATGGCACGAGGAGGCTCCTTCTCAACACGAGGAAACTCTGGCAGAGGTTACCTAGAGAGACTGTGGAGTCTTCATCCTAAGAGGTACTCAAAAGCCATGAGGACATGTTCATGGGCAATCAGCTTTATGTGGCCATGCTTGAATAGGAAGGATTGGACAGTTCAAGGGGTGCTTTCCACCCACAACCACTGTGTGAAACCCTGAGATTGATTGGTCGATCTCTCTCTCTCTCTCTCTCTCCCTCTATCTATTTCTCTATCTATCTATCTATCTATAGTTATAGAGATATAGGTATTTAGATGATATAGCTATATAGATATAAAAGGCTTTGGGCAGGTTAAAATTTGAACACAGTAAAAACAGGTTAACAGGAGATGCACAGATCCTGTCACGCCATATTTGCGCTAGAGCATCCAGCTATCTTACTGTACTGCCGGATAACAATCAAGTAGTAAGAGTGGAAAAAGGATCACAGCCTCTTTAACTCTCTTACACCTTTGCTGCTTTTCTAATAAAATCCTTCACTTTTTTTTTTTTTTTTAATATTTCACCATGTATAGCAGCTATTTTCAACGTGCTACAAATATATTGCAGACAAATGTGTCTTTGCTTGAGGGCAAAATATTTTGTCAAACAGTGAGCAAAACAGCAAAAGGAATTATATCCCTTAGCATCAAATGTTTAATACACTTAGTGTAGAAAAGTGGGGGGGGGGAAGAGTAGAATGTGTATTTGTGTAGATACTTTTTGTGATTATTTTGTATCCCAGAGGACAGCTTCTGATCACGTATCTTGAATGTTATCCTGGCAGTTTTTAATTTTCAGTGCATACTGCAGAATAAAATGCTAACTAAATTGCAGATCAAATACTTTAATTGCCCTTTATAGCTTTAGCATAACTAGAGCTACATAAATTGCAAATGACAGTTACCAATGGGGTGATCCTGATTTCTAACACACTTTTATTTGTATAACTGTGTGAGCTACAGCTTGGCATAGCTAAGTTTTTACTGATAGCCATCTGTCTTGAAATAAACACCAGTAAGTGCAATATCATGGGAGGAAAAAAAGCTGAGAATATGGCATTTGTCCATATTGGTCTTGAAACTGTCCTTTCATTGTGCTTTCACTTGGTAGCATTAGAAGATCACAGAACTCTGTAAGGTCGCTGTGAGTAATTCCTTGAAAATCTCAAAAGTTGAAGCGCATTGTTATGGTCCAGAGGGAGGGCTGCTGTCATGAATCTGTAAGGAACAAGAGGCCCTTCCATTTTCTCTTGGTAACTAGAAGTTCCTCTGGCAAGCAGCAAGCCTGGAAGGACCTGATTGATTGCAGAGAGCTCCTAAGAGGGTGGTTTCAGTTGCAGGGTTCTGAGAAGATGATTTCTCCTAAAAAAATCCTGATCTTTCTCTGCATAGGCATAGCTAAATTGTTCTGATCCATTTCCTTCAAACCACTTTGAGAAAATAACAGGTTAGCAGCAAAAGTCAGTCACAAATAAAAACATATATTCTGAATAAACTAGACAGCTCATCTTGTGCAGATACCAGTAAGTAGTTGTCATCAGTACACATTGACAAAATGGTTATACACATAAAGTTAAACCTGGGGGTGTTCTATTATTATTCAGTGACATCATGGTTGCCATGGCTGGCCTCTAAGATGCATGTTGGGTTTTGTTGGTCTTTTCAAGCAGATTAAGTATGAAAAGTCTGCATTTTAGTACTTACAGAGTTATAAAAATTAGGTCAGTGAATGGTCTTTGGGTCACTATTCTGAAGTCTACAACTTTAATGTGCTATTACACCTTGGTACCTAATGGTACTATTGCAGGAAAACTAAAACTGCAACATGTTTTTTTCAGACACTGAGATGGAAATGCTGAGGGCTGAAGCAGTATTCTGTTTGGTTTTGGTTTTGTTTGTTTGTTTGTGTTTTGTTTTGGGGGTTTTGAGTGGGTGTGATGTAAACTAACAAGGAAGCAGTGAGAATATCTATTTTTATTGCCATGCTGAATATTCTTCCCCTGTACTCAGCACTTCTTGAGTCCTGTGTCCAGTTCTGGGCCTCTCAATTTAAGAAGGACATTGAGACACTTGAACGTGTCCAGGGAAGGGCAACGAGGCTGGGGAGAGGCCTTGAGCACAGGCCTGTGAGGAGAAGCTGAGGGAGCTGGGGTTGCTTAGTCTGGAGAAGAGGAGGCTCAGGGGAGACCTTATTGCTGTCTCCAACTACCTGAAGGAGGTTGTAGACAGGTGGGGGTTGGTCTCTTCTCCCAGGCAACCAGCACCAGAAGGAGGGGACACAGTCTCAAGTTGTGCCAGGGGATATTAGGAAGAAATTCTTCACAGGGAGAGTGATTTGCCAATGGAATGTGCTGCCCAGGAAGGTGGTGGAGTCGCCATCCTTGGAGGTCTTCAAGAAAAGCCTGGAGGAGGCACTTAGTGCCATGATCTAGTTGATTGGATAGGGCTGGGTGATAGGTTGGACTGGATGATCTTGGAGCTCTCTTCCAACCTGGTTGATTCTATGATTCTATATTCAAAGTTTGTGATGAGATTTAGCAAAGGACTGTGATCCAGAAGGTCCTATTGGTGATAAGGTCTTGGGAATCTTTGGTTTCCATTGTCTTTTCTTCTCAAGATAATGCAGTTATAAGACCCATGCTTTTCTGGTTTTGTTTGGTTTGGTTTTATTTGTTTGTTTGTGTGCTTGCTTGTTTTTAAATTAGAATTAGCAGAAAGGAACATAAGTTGGACACACTTCTGTGACAATGTCTCCAGACAATAAAGGCAGTGAAGATCAGTGCAGTAGCCAGATATTTACAGATTACTGAAGGATATCACCAGAAGGGAAACAAGGGGATTTTTCTGTTGATTTCACTGAAATAAGGTGCTCAGTTACCAATTAACAGCTTTTCCCTCTTCATCTTGTTCTTGTTTAACTACAGTGGATCGTTATTAAGTGTTTGAATTAACTTAATTCTTTAACCGTTTTTCCGCCAAAAGTGAAGGTTTGACAACTTGGCTAAGTAGGATGAATCTGAATCCTTGCTGATTGTTCTAAAAGATAAATCTAGAGCTGAGTGTATTTTTTATTTATTCATCATTGTATGAAAAATAATTTTAAAAGAAGCTTTTGCAAGCTACTCTTAATAGGAGGCAGGCTGAAAGAACTAGGTTGTGACTTCAGGACTTGGAATAGAATAGAAATAGAATAGGAATAGAATAGAATGGAATAAAATGGAATAGAATAGATTAGAATAGAATAGGCCAGGTTGGAAGAGAACTTCAAGATCATCACGTCCAACCTATTGTCCAACACCACCTAATCAACTAAACCATGCAACCAAGCACCCCATCAAGTCTCCTCCTGAACACCTCCAGTGATGGTGACTCCACCACCTCCCCGGGCAGCCCATTCCAATGGGCAATCACTCTCTCTGTGTAAAATTTCTTCCTATCTTCCAGCCTAAACCCCCCCTGGTGCAGCTTGAGTCTGTGTCCTCTTGTTCTGGAGCTGAGGTGCTGGAACGTGTCCAGAGAAGGGCCACAAGGATGATTAAAAGGCTGGAGCTCCTCTCCTATGAAGACAGACTGTGAGAATGGGGGCTATTCAGTCTGGAGAAGAGAAGGCTCTGAGGAGACCTTATTGTGGCCTTCCAGTATCTGATGGGGGCTACAAGAAAGCTGGGGAGGGACTTTTTAGGGTGTCAGGGAGTGATAGGACTAGGGGGAATGGAGAAAAACTAGAAATGGGTAGATTCAGATTGGATGTTAGGAAGAAGTTCTTCCCCATTGAGGGTGGTGAAACACTAGAGCAGGGTGCCCAGGGAGGTGGTAGAACCCTCATCCCTGGAGGTTTTTAAGGCCAGGATGGATATGACTCTGAGCAACCTGCTCTAGTGTGAGGTGTCCCTGCCCATGGCAGGGTGGTTGGAACTGGATGATCCTTGAGGTCCCTTCCAAGCCTAACAATTCTGTGATTCTATGATTCAGACTACTGTTGTATTTTGCTTAAAGAACAACCTCATGTATACTCTAATAATTTGAAAGAATCTTTAAATTTTTTCTTTTGATAAAAAAGGTAAAATACAGTAAATATTTGGTCTGAATGAAATGTAAAAACTATTCTTCATGGGCACATAATAAAACCCCCTAAACATCAAACACCAGTGTATTCCATTTTTAAAGAGCAGTAGTTGTATCTCACAAGGAGAAGCCTGTGTCAGTGTCACCTGCTCTATAAAATTCGGAGTGTATTTGTAGTTCAGTTTGTTTGCAAAGGGAAATCTCTCTCTTTTTCTTTTTTTCTTTGTTCTCCATGTTGGCAAATTGTGTTGTAGAATTAATTTGGCATGAATTCCCTATTTAATTTTATTAACATTTGGTTTTGTGGTTCCTAATACCATTCAGTTCTGTCTTTGAAAGAACATCAAAAAAGAAATGTGCTGTAGCTTAAACAGTAGGAACTTAAGGAACTTAAGTACTTTATATTCTTATGCAATAGTCTGCTAATCAGCATTTATATATCACATCTTAAATTGAATTAAATTAGATTGAAACTAAATTACAAGGTCCTGAGTAAATTGGATTTGGTAATTTACTATTGAGTCAGCCTGCAACTAATGTCATAATTTAGCTTTGTTTCTCGTGTGAGAATGATGCCAAGGATTATTCTTCCCTTTGCAGTTTCAATTTGTGAGCGTGAAGAGGAATGTACTTATGCTAATGGTCAGGCTTGAAGTACAAAGCTAGTAACTGACCAGATGTTAATAATGAATGTGTTAAGATGCCATTACAGGTCTTTCAACTCATCTTTTCTTTACCTTGAGAGACAAAGTGAGACTCAATGACTTTCAAGAGCGCTCAGAGATGAGTGTTTTAGTTTGTGTACGTAAACGAGACAAGATTGAAGATGTAGAGAACTGTTGCAGATGTTGTATATATTTAGAATCACTATTTTTATATGTATTAAGCTCTGTCTTGTGAGCTTTAAGGAATTCCTACCCTTTTTAACCACTGACCTGTTTATGGTTTATGATCCCAATTTCTGGCAGCTGGCTTAATTGCAGAATGTGTGGGAAATTATTTCTATAACAAGTGTTTGAGCATGAGGTTCATATCAACTTTTTTTTTTTTCATTTTAGTTAGCCATATATATATCATTTTTTGTAATCTTAGGAATGGATGGTTTGACATGATTTCCTACTCTCAGATATAAATCAGGAGACTGTTATTATGTAACATTGTAGTTTGCATAGAATCAGAGAATTGTTAGAGTTGGAAGGGACCTCAAGGATCAGCTAGTTCCAACTCCCCTGCCATGGGCAGGGGCACCTCACACTACATCAAGCTGGTCAGAGCCCCATCCAGCCTGGCCTTCAAAACCTCCAGGGATGAGGCTTCTATCATTTCCCTGGGCAACCTGTTCTGGTGCCTCACCACCCTCATGGGGAAGAACCTCTTCCTATCACCCAATCTGAATCTACCCATTTCCAGTTTTGCTCCATTCCCCTTAGTCCTATCACTACCTGACACCCTAAAAAGTCCCTCCCCAGCTTTCTTGTTGGCCCCCTTCAGATACTGGAAAGCCACAATTAGGTCTCCTTGGAGCCTTCTCTTCTCCAGTCTCTGATGCACTCTGATGCGCTCTGTTTATAAAACCTCTTACAAATACATAAGGGAAATTTCATAATGTGCCATAGTACTGTGAGTTGTTCTTCCCAGCTGGAACAACGGCCTTGGGCATGAAGCCACAGAGTTGGGCAAAATAATGGCATCATTTCATAGCTTGGTAATGGCACCATTAGCACAAGATATTATCATATCACCTTTTTATGGATACTTACATTTTAAACCAAGCTCTGTTATATGACATATAAGCGTAGCATTGGAGCAGGCTTCAAAAAACGAAAGTGTAATTTCTCTTTTAATGTTGTAACATTTAAGTAGCTATTATCTTTATTCTTTATAAAAGAGTGAGCTGCTTCTCTTTTAGACAGTTAATTGGAAAAAAAATATATACACCCAGACATTTGGCATCTGTAATAGGTTCTGAGGTATGAGGTATTTCTTGACCCACTGAGTGTGACTTTTACTCCCAATCAGATTGATGAGATGTTTCCTCTTAGCCAGTCTGATGCAGTCTCTGATTATTTTGATCAGGTTGAAGCTGCTGGTGCTTTTTATATGAACTGCAGGTTCAGAAAGTGAATTTCTCACCCCAATCCTTAAGTTTAGCCTCAGTTTCTAATTGCTGATCTGCTTACAAACTGTAGCCACACCTCTGAAGTCAGTCTTTGCTTCTGATAATATATCTCAGTTGCAGATAAAATTTTGTGGAAGATCTGCTCTCCTGGACAGTATTTTTTTTTTCATGGCAGTCCAATCCACAATAGTAAAGGTTTCTGAGAGATTTTCTATTCTCTATTAGGTCAGTCATGACTATGACTGGCCCAAATCCTTAAGTTTAGCCTCAGTTTCTAATTGCTGATCTGCTTACAGGCTGCAGCCAAAACTCTGGAGTCAGTTTTTGCTTTTGATAATATATCTCAGTTGCAGATAAAATTTTGTGGAAGATCTGCTCCCTTGGACAGTAATTTTTTTTCATGGCAGCCCAATCCACAGTAGTAAAGGTTTCTGAGAGATTTTCTGTTCTTTATTAGGTCAGTCATGACTATGGAGGAAATAAAAGCACTCTGAGTCATATGGACAAACACTCATAACACACATACTAAACACCTGGCTTCCTCAACACTCTAGAAAATTTTTGATAAGTCTTTTTGGCATCACACTTTGTCCTTTCTAAATACAAAATCATGTCTTCTGGTTCTTATTTTCTGAGGCTGCCAGCAAATGTCCATTCCATGGCATTTCACTCTCGTCAGATTTAATTTACCACCACTCCCTAAATTTTTTCCAAGTCTCCTCTCTGGTGATTCAGAGCTTGTTTTCACTCCTCTTGAAAGTGCAATCTGAGTATAGTGGTTTATTCTCTCTGTGGTATTCAGGCAACTATTTGGAATTTGGTGGTTCAGATAAAGACACACTGATGAATTGATCACAATCCACAGTTCGGTATTGGGTTTTACAAACTGAAGGTAGAACAAATTGCAGCAAGTATGCTCATGTTAGTGGGGCAAAAAGATGGAACTGGCAACATCACTTCATAAGATAACACATTTGGTTTTAGTTTCTTTAAGGAATGTATTGTGCAAGTTTATTACAACCCCTTTGAATACAAAATCTTATCACTTTGAAGTTATCTATCCCAATAGATGAATTGTTGCTTTAATATATGACCTTTAAATTTGTTGAGCAGTTTGAAGTTTAAAACAAAACCCACAGATGTGATAAATTATATTGAAAGAATTATCAAAATGATGAAGATTTTGGGTTGATTTGAGAGCTGTTTAGCTTTCAGTTTAGTCAGAATTCTTGCATTCCCAACACAACATCTTTAAGAGATGTGTCAGATGGAATATTGATATAATGGCTTCACCTAGGAAACAGATCAAAACCTATCAATGTTCAATAAAGATGAATTTAAGCTGAAATTGCACTGGAGTTCTGTGACCTTTGATTCCTGGGAGGCTTTAAAATTATAGCACAGGGAATATTTGGAGATCCTGAAGATCACAGAAATTTAGAGATAGAATTTTAGTAGGTTAGATGCAATCAAAACTGAGGAATTCTTACTTTAATAAGCAGAAGACAGAATTTGTATATTGCAGAGATGTGGTTCTGTAGTGAAATGTGCTCATCCTTGGCTAATAAATTATTTAAAAAGGAACAACAAAAGAACTTAAAGATTGCAACAGGGAAATTTTGACTGAAGAGATTTATTGGCAATACATCTATTAATTTCAGAACATTTAAAACCTCTTATTTGAGATGGTTAATTTTGGAAGGTTATTATGCAGAATTGATTGGAGCTTTTTTTTTCCTGGTAAGACAATGACTGGAAATGGGTCAATTAAGAATGAATAAGCTTTTTAAAAGGTAACTTTAAAGAGTTTTAAAGCTTTAATGACTGTGGCTTATCACTGTATATTAGCATTGCTGGAAATTGAAAGGCATCAGGTGTTTAAAGCAGCATGGTACCAAAAGGCAAGATCCTGAACTGCTGTGGATGGATAAGGCAATCCTGATTCAGGATGGATAAGGCAGTTTATTGAGATCCTGAACTGCTGTGCATGGGTAAGGCAATCCTGGTTCAGGTCATGTACAGTATAAATCCACAAAACCACAAAAACCCAACCAACCTCCTCAAAACCCCCAACTAAACAACTAAAAACCCCCAACTAAACAACTAAAAAGCCCAAAGCAAATGACAATGTTTAGAATTTATTGTTTCTCTTCTTCATGCAGATAAACAAAACAGTTTTAGATGTGTTAGCTTCTAAACAACTTGGTGTTTCAGTTATGTGAGACTTCCTTGCTGTAAAAATGAAATTGTAGGTCCTGCTGAAATTGCATTCTGGTATGCTGGCACACCATCTACCGGTTTGCCTTTCATTTCTACTTGACTATAATTTGTAAATATTCTTTCTTTGAAAGAAGAATGTGTATGGGTGTGTACAGTTACAGTATTTGGTCTCTTCTCCCAGGCAGCCAGTACCAGAACAAGGGGACACAGTCTCAGGCTGTGCCAGGGGAGGTTTAGGTTGGTTGTTAGGAAGAAGTTCTATACATAAAGAGTGATTGCCCATTGGAATGGGCTGCCCAGGGAGGTGGTGGAGTCCTATTCTATTCTATTCTATTCTATTCTATTCTATTCTATTCTATTCTATTCTATTCTATTCTATTCTATTCTATTCTATTCTATTCTATTCCATTCCATTCCATTCCATTCCATTCCATTCCATTCCATTCCATTCCATTCCATTCCATTTCATAATCATAGAGTCAATAAGGTTGGAAAAGACCTCAGAGATCAAGTCCAATCTATCACCTAATACCTCATGACAACTAAACCATGGCTTCAAGTGCCACATCCAGTCCTTTTATGAGCACCTCCAGGGACAGTGACTCCACCACCTCCCTGGGCAGCACATTCCAAAGGCCAATTACTCTTTCTGGGAAGAACTTTCTCCTCACCTCCAGCCTCAACTTCCCTGGCACAGCTTGGGACTGTGTCCTCTTGTTCTTTTGCTAGTTGCCTGGGAGAAGAGACCATGAAGACTCTCAAAAGAAAGCAGACACACAGTGTTACTTATTTATTGACCCCCCACCGTCCCTACCCCTCCCCCCCCCCCCCCCCCCCCCGTAGTATTCTGTGTTTTAATCAGGATTTTGTTTTAATCCCGTCTTTGCGGAGGCACACGACGTTTTTGGATACGCTGATGAAACGAAGACTCCTCTTTTTACAGAGGCATTTTAGCTAAATCTGGTGTAGTGAAAATACAGACATGTCAAGGTTTTTTTTTTTTTTTTTATATTTTTTTCCCTTCCTGTGCTTTATTAAACTTCTAAATTTGATTGAATGTAAGAACTATTAATCACCGGGGAATAGTTGTGAAATCGGATGGTTTAAAGTTTGGTGGTTATGACTCACATGAACAGGCTGGTGACTGCCATTACATTTTATCTTTGACTCCTTTTTTCTTTCCTATTCTAATGTAGCAGCTTTATGAAAGTTTATGCTGTCTGCAGTCTTTTTAATAGATTTTCTGGTAGATCCAGTTGTAGGGATATTGATACCTGGGACATTTCAAGCAACCCATATGTATATATGCATAGCGTATATCAATCTATATTATTTTTCATTAGCTTTCCATATTGAATTTTGCAGCTATTGAGTTTCTAAATTAAGTGCAAAGAATTTTAACACTGTAGTTAAGTTTTTATGCATACCAAGGATTAGGACAGAGAAAGATGCACTTGAGCAACTTCAGCTCTTGTCTTCTAGTTTTATTGGTATCTCAGATTCAGTGTCCAACCCTCTTGCTCAAGCAGGGTTAGCTAGTACAGGTTGCCCAGGACCATATCTAAATGGATTTTTAATATTTCAGAGGTTATGTGGGGTATCTTCCTCCCTTCCTTCCGCCCTCCCTCCCTCCCTTCCTTCCTCCTTCCCTTCCTTCCTTCCTCCTTCCCTTCCTTCCTTCCTCCCTCCCTTCCTTCCTCCCTCCCTTCCTTCCTCCTTCCGTCCCTTCCTCCCTCCCTCCCTTCCTTCCTCCTTCCGTCCCTTCCTCCCTCCCTCCCTCCCTCCCTCCTTCCTTCCCTTCCTTCCTCCTTGTGTCCCTCCCTTCCTCCCTCCCTTCCTCCCTCCCTTCCTCCCTCCCTTCCTCCCTCCCTTCCTCCCTCCCTTCCTCCCTCCCTTCCTTCCTCCCTCCCTCACTCCCTTCCTGCCTGCCTTTCTGCCTTCCTTCCTGCCTTCCTTCCCTCCTGCCTTCCTTCCCTCCTGCCTGCCTTCCCTCCTGCCTGCCTTCCTTCCATATTCCTTTCAATTTCCTTCCTTCCAAATTCCTTCCGAATTCCTTTCTTCCAAATTCCTTTCAAATTCCTTCCTTTCTTCTCTGCTTTTATTAATGCTGAAAAAATATAATCTCTAAGCTGGAAATACAGAGCTGGCATTTGCCTTTACCTTTTGTGTTGACCAAGTTTGGAACAGAGCTAGACAAATCCAAAACACCTGATCACCCGGACGTGTTCTCCACATTCCTTTTTTTCCTATGTCACAGAAATGACAAAGTTCTAACTTTTCTCCATGTGAAATTCGACCTGCCATCACGTTCACCTAATTGATGTAAAGTACATGTTTAACATTCAGTGTCTGCACACAGTTAGACAATGTTGTAAATTGCAACAATTTGATAATAAGCAGTTTAATAAATCCCTAATCAAGGAATGGGAAAAGGGGCCAAAAGGGTACCATCAGGTTTGTGGTCTCTGTTAGTTGTCACAAAATGTGATCAGCTTTTCAGCATGCCTAGTAGGGAAAACAATTTTAACACTCTAGATAGGCGCAAATTAACTGAATGGTATTGTACAACAATGGAGCTGTTGTGTAGGGATCACTTCACAACACAGTTCTTCAGAGCAATAATGAAAAATCATAGAAGTGCTCTTCACAAGCTATAAGCATTATACTGGTGCTTCTTCAATAGAACATTCTAGTAAATATTTTACATTGCAGTGTTAAACATTTGTTTTCATTTTCAGAACCCAGGCATTTTTTTTTCCTCATGAACTTCTGATGTAACTAACTTTGAATGATCACTCTCTTATCAAAATATCATTTGCAGGATGTCCCTTATTTTATGAAACAGCTTTCACAGAATCATAGAATCAACCAGGTTAGAAAAGACCTCAGAGATCATCAAGTCCAACCTATTACCTAATACCTAACACCTCATGACAACTAAACCATGGCTTCAAGTGCCACGTCCAATCCCTTTTTGAACACATCCAGGGACAGGGACTCCACCACTTCCCTGGGCAGCACATTCCAATGGCCAATTACTCTTTCTGTGAAGACCTTTCTCCTTTGAAATTACTGAAAAACACAGCCGTCTTTGGCAAAACACATGGAAAAGGTGAAATCTGGGTTGGATTAAATAGCAGTTGTTGTTTTAAATGAACACTTTTAATGTGGATGTCTATGGACTTGTCAACTTTGGAAGAATGGAGAGAAAAATTAAATCTCAGAAATTCCTTTTCTGACTCATTTCCTGTTACTGATGCAGAGGCCTAAGAACCCATGCTAACAACCTGTGAGAAGGGAAATAATCACTCCTAATCACAGAACAACACAGTGATCTCAGGTAGTGATAGGACTAGGGGGAATGGAATGAAGCTGGAGGTGGGGAGATTCAGGCTGGATGTGAGGAGGAGGTTCTTCACCATGAGAGTGGTGAAACCCTGGAATGGGTTGTCCAGGGAGGTGGTCGAGGCCCTGTCCCTGGGGGTGTTTAAGAGCAGGCTGGATGAGGCTCTGTCCAGCCTGATCTAGTGTGGGGTGTCCCTGCCCATGGCAGGGGGGTTGGAACTGGATGATCCTTGTGGTCCCTTCCAACCCTGAATGATACTATGATTGCGATGGGAAAGGACCACTTGGAGATTTTTGTCTCCTCAAGGTAGGGTCAGCTAATGTAGGTTGTCCAGGGCTTTGTCCAGTCAGATTTTTTAATATCTCCAAAGACAGAAACTCAATATGCAGCCTAGCTGAGCAATCTGTCCCAGTCTTTGGTCCTCCTTGAAGTAAAACATAAAACAAAAAACAACCAAACAAACCAAAAAAGAAAGAAAAAAGGGCTTACATTTAAATTAAATTTCCTGTATTTCAATTTGTTCTGATGTAGGTTCAGGTTAAAAAAAAAGGCAGTTGGTATCTGAAACACTTAAACTTGCCACTTAAAGAAGAAATAAATCATTGAGAATTTATTTGTACTGAAAGAACAGTACTATATGGAACTCCTCCTTTATGAAAATCCCCTGTAACCTTTGAATGTTGTCACATGGTTTATTTTCTTTGAACTGTTTCCCCAACAGGGGATGTCCTGATTTCAGTAAACACCATAAATCAGCATTTAGCCCTCCACAGATGCATCAAATAATTACAAAACAAACTTACTTGCAGCTAGAAAGCAATTAAGCATTAATTCTCAGAAATAATAAATACACAGATATTCTCGTTTTAAAAAGCCTGCTCCTGTCTCAGTGACAACCATGAGGAAGTTCTCATGTGGACAGAAGGGAGTAGGGTACAATGAAATGGTCTTGGGGATTTCTGTAAGCATTCTGGGGAAAACACAACACTTCTTTCTGAGTGTAGTCAATGCATGCAGCTGAGATACTTTTCTGCAGTCTTACTGTCCCAGAAAACATACTGAAAATCTTTGCTGGTATACTCTGAGGACATCTGTTACTGTGGGCTGTGGGCAAGAAAGATACCTCTGAAATCTGTACGTGAGAAAGTTCACTCTGCAGGGAGTAAACAATATGATTTTAATTGTTTATTTTTTCAACACCTTCCTGTCCTTGAAGCCAGAGACTCTGGGTTGTCATTTAAGATACTCATCTCTTTGGGGATGGCGCTGTTAACATTTGTTCCTCTGTGCCCTGCTCGAAGCCCCTCTTGCAAAAGCCTGCTGAGACTTTCAGAGTGCAGTACTTGGAATTTGTGAAATAGGATTTTGGGGGATATTTTTTTTAATTATTTGTTTGTATGTTTAAAAATTATTCTCTCTCAAACTTCCCAGGGAAATATTGCACATTGAAAACAAGTTTTGGGTTTTGTTTTGTTTTGGAGCGTTTGTTTGTTTTATTTTTTCTTTTGTTTTGGTTTTTTTTTTTTTATTGTTTTGTATAGTTTTGGTTTGTTTTTTCAATAAAAGGTTTTTGCATTTTCACATTTTGGGAGGAGAAGCCACCAGTGTGCACTTGCAGCCCAGAAAGCAAATCATATCCTAGGCTGCATCAAGAGAAGCATAGCCAACAGGTCGAGGGAGGTGATTCTCCCCCTTTACTCTGCCCTGGTGAGACCCCACCTGGAGTACTGTGTCCAGTTCTGGAGCCCCTGTTACAGGATCGATCTTGACATGCTGGAACATGTCCAGAGAAGGGCCTGTCCATGTCCAGGGCTAATCATTCAGATGATTAGAGGGCTGGAGCTCCTCTCCTGTGAGGACAGACTGAGAGAGTTGGGGCTGTTCAGTCTGGAGAAGAGGCCTAATTGTGGCCTTCCAGTATCTGAAGGGGACCTACAAGAAAGCTGGGGAGGGACTTTTTATGGGAGTGATAGGACTAGGGGGAATGGAACAAAACTAGAAATAGGTAGACTCAGATTGGATGTTAGGAAGAAGTTCTTCCCCATGAGTGTGGTGAGACACTGGAACAGATTGCCCAGAGAGGTGGTGGAAGCCTCATCCCTGGAGGTTTTTAAGGCCAGGTTGGATGTGGCTCTGAGCAACCTCATGTAGTGTGAGGTGTCCCTGCCCATGGCAGAAGGGTTGGAACGAGCTGATCCTTGAGGTCACTTCCAACCCTAACAATTCTCTGATTCTATGATTTTAGAAAAGCAGATTTTTTCCCTGTAAACACTGTTCAAAAGTGTTTTATGCATCTTTTTGGGCCAGCTCAGCCAATAACAACCTTGTCAACACTAGTAGCTATGGCAGCAAGCAACAACTACAGATTCCCTGGTTTCTACAGCAAAACTGATACTTTGTCCTGACATTCTGTCTAAAATTAATGTGAATAATTGATGCTTTTGTAAGTGTTTTCTTCCATTTGTTTCTATGATATCTGACAACATATGCACTTCTGTAGGTGTTGTCTCTTCAGTTGGTGCATTTAAAACCATCTTTCTCGTTTTCTTGTTGCAAATCCTGTAGGCACTGTATTTTTAAGACCTTTAATCTTCTAAGCAGTGTTTTTAAAATCATCAGTCTTTCAGTCCAAAGCTATTCATGTATGAGAGAGATATATTCTGTAGCTTTGATTCTTGGGAAACAGAGTTTTCTGAAAGGCTTTCCTAGAAAATACTGTATTGCACTTTTGAAACATGTCCTAGTTAAAAGCAGAAATTGTTTTACTGAGGCATAAAGGAAGGCTGGAAGATACCAAGTCTTTACTTGACTTGTTCTTCACTCATCCCCTAACGGCCTTGCCACATACATTAGGTGCAGGAAATGAGGTGTTTCAGAATTCCAAATATATCTCTGTGTAAGAAAAACTGCATCAATTATTTTTCTGAATTATTTTTTTCATGCAGGATCTTTGGCCTGACTCATATAGTTGTTTTGTCAGAAAACGGCATTCATTATTGTGGGATCAAATTCTGCTCTGCAGACACCCTGTCTGCTCCTCCTCAAATGAAAAGAATCTAAATAGCTGAAAGAATAGACTAGACTAGACTAGAATATAATAGAATTGGAATAGACCAGGTTGGAAGAGACCTTCATGATCATCATGTCCAACCCATCATCCAACACCACTTAGTCAACTAAACCATGCAACCAAGCACCCTATCAAGTCTCCTCCTGAACACCTCCAGTGATGGTGGCTCCACCATCTCCTTGGGCAGCCCTTTCCAATGGGCAATCACTCTCTCTGTGTAAATCTTCCTCCTAACCTCCATCCTAAACCTCCCCTGATGCAGCCTGACACTGTGTCCTCTCGTTCTGGTGCTGCTTGCCAAAGACCAACCCCCTCCTGGCTACAACCTCCCTTCAGGTAGTTGTAGAGAGCAATAAGGTCTCCCCTGAGTCTCCTCTTCTCCAGGCTAAGCAACCCCAGCTCCCTCAGCCTCTCCTCATAGGGCTGTGCTCCAAACCCCTCCCCAGCATTGTTGCCCTTCTCTGGACACGCTCCAGCAAGTCAACATCCTTCCTAAACTGAGGGGCCCAGAACTGGACACAGGACTCAAGGTGTGGCCTAACCAGTGCAGTGTACGGGGGCAGAATGACCCCCCTGTTCCTGTTGGCCATACTGTTCCTGATGCAGGCCAGTACCCCCAAACCCAAATCTTAATACATCACACCAGCTTTAAGTTGGTGTGAGGTATTCAGAATAAGAAAGGAAAAGACAGTACCTATATCCCAAAAGAGTTCAGGTCTTCATTTTAGTTGTGTAGAACTCTTGAAAACTATTTTCCTTTGCTCTCTGAAAGCATAAAATGCTCCAGGAGATAGAGTGTGTTTATGTTCGTTGGATTTGGATTTTGTTAAAGCTGTTCAACACCTGAGTGGTTACTATTCGTTTGCACATGCTTAATTAAACAGTTAGAACTTCTGGAAAATATACTTGGAAGGACGTTTTTTAAAAAGTGAGAATAAAAAGTACTCTCAATGCTGACAACTTTGATATTTATTATTTTTTCTTGTAAACAACTAAGGTCTTTATGAATCACAGTGTTCCTGTTTGTGCATGAAGCAGCAATGTCCCATTCTGAGCTTTGCAGGTAGCCTTTAACATCACAGTCCTATGTGCCACATCTCCTGTGCTACACTCTCACCGTGCCTTTATTTCTGTTCTAGAGCTTCTGTTACAAATGTCATTTCATGGAAATGTCTGTTGCCAGGAGCAATCAGTGTAGTTGGTTGTGTCATTGCCAAAATGCTAGCATGGATAGCCTAATTTCTTGGGAATTGAATTCAGTGGAGCACGTCCTCCTCTTGGTTTTGTTTACATCATTCTGGATCTGCCTCAAACACAGTTACTCACCTACCTTGTCCCACCTATTTCCTGCAACTTATTAAAAATCACAGTGCCAAAGGTTACTCTTTACTGGCATTACACATTTCTCTGCATCTTTTATAAATACTTTCCTGGCTCTGACAGGCTATCAGTTGATGATATGATATATGACACATCAATGATAGATCACCCTGACTCAACAGGATGGATTAAGAGACTGAGTGAAATCTAGAGCTGTCACTTTTCTCTGTTTTTCTAAATTTATTGGATCTTGTTATATAATAGGAGGTTTGAAAGAGCGGTGAAAAAGGCAGAAAGGGACCTGGGGGTGCTGGTGGATAGTAGGCTGAACATGAGCCAGCAGCATGCCCAGGTGGCCAAGAAGGCCAATGGCATCCTGGCCTGGATCAGAAATAGTGTAGCCAGCAGGAGCAGGGAAGTCATTCTGCCCCTGTACTCAGCACTGGTTAGGCCACACCTTGAGTACTGTGTCCAGTTCTGGGCTCCTCAATGTAAGAAGGACATTGAAACACTTGACCATGTCCAAAGAAGGGCAATGAGGCTGGAGATAGGTCTCAAGCACAAGCCCTATGAGGAGAGGCTGAGGGAGCTGGGGTTGCTTAGCCTGGAGAAGAGGAGGCTCAAAGGAGACCTTATTGCTGTCTACAACTACCTGGAAGTAGGCTGTAGATAGGTGGGGGTTGGTCTGTTCTCTTAGGCAACCAGCACCAGAACAAGAGGGGACAGCCTCAAGTTGTGCCAGGGGAGGTTCAGGCTGGATGTTAGGAAGAAGTTCTTCCCAGAAAGAGCAATTGGCCATTGGAATGTGCTGCCCAGGGAGGTGGTAGAGTCTCTGTCCCTGGAGATCTTCAAGAAAAGACTGGATGAGGCACTTGGTGGCATGATCTAGTTGATTGGATAGGGCTGGGTGATAGGTTGGACTGGATGATCTTGGAGGTCTCTTCCAACCTGGCTGATTCTATGAAAGAGTAAAATTAATATAACAAAATTGGATAACAACATGTTCTGTTAGTCCTCATCATTTAATTTTCACTTTATTTCATAAAAGTCTCAGCTGTCACTTTCTGGATTTCAATCACCTCCTCAAGGGAAAACACTGAACTAATTTCCTTCCTTACATGTTACATATTTTCCTTCCTAGTACTGTGAAGGTTCTTTTGGTCAGTTAATCACTTTCACTTTATTTAAATTTATTAATATTTTTGCAGTAGTGTGATCTGGTCTTCTTTTAGCAGCAGATCTGTTAGAATTGTCTTGCCCCTTGATAAATAGATATAATCCCTTACATGCAACCCCCCAACTCTTCTTTCAGTGGAATACCCATGCAATACAGAAAGCTTCATCCATTTTATATTTTCTTCATGTCTTGTTAGGCTGGATATTCTAAACTATATAGATGATTATGTGTCCTCTTCACTCTCATGCCCACACATGGAACTGATTCCCATACCATTATTGGCATACCTGGATCTTCAGCAAACAGCTGAAATAATAATAAAACTTTGTGACAAAATTTTTTATTTCTGCAGTTTAATGAAGCTTCTGTGTCTTAAGTTGCTGTCATTTCTCACTGATGATAAGAATGTTTCACTCATACTCTTGAAAAAGCCATTCTGCCTGAACTACCTTCATGATTTCTCTTTTGGCTAGTTATAGTCTTTCGTAAGAGGCAGGGGTAATCATTTCAATCTCTTGTCTCTAGCACTCTGCTCTGAAATTCTGGTCTTTCAGAAGCCAAAAGGAAGTCAGTGGATATCTACTGTTAATGATCTTTTGAGGTCACTTCCAACCCCTAACAACCTGTGATTCTGTGATTAACACTAATCTGCAGAATATAGAATTAACCAGGTTGGAAAAGACCTTTGAGATCATTGAGTCCAACCTATCACCCAACACCATCTAATCAACTAAACCATGGCACCAAGTGCCTCATTCAGCCTCTTAAACACCTCCAGTGTAGTGACTCCACCACCTCCCTGGGCAGCACATTCCAATGGCCAGTTACGCTTTCTGTAAATTATTTCTTCCTAACATCCAGCCTAAACCTCCCCTGGCACAACTTGAGGCTGTGTCCTTTTGTTCTGGTGCTGGTTGCCTGGGAGAAGAGACCAACCCCCACCTGGCTGCAACCTCCCTTCAGGTAGTTGTAGAGAGCAATAAGGTCTCCCCTGAGCCTCCTCTTCTCCAGGCTAAACAACCCCAGCTCCCTCAGCCTCTCCTCATAGGGTTTGTGCTCCAAAGCCCTCACCAGCTTAGTCAGTGTTCACTTCTGGAGGGGAAAAGCAAGGTAATTTTTTTTAGCTCTAAATTTATAATGTGATAGTGCTATTTTTAGGATGGACAAAATTCAAGTATTTGTTTTCTGAACAGCTGCTGGAATGCAGATTCCTTCCTCTTCTCAGAAGTTTTCACTGCATCAAATAAGCTCACAATGACTTCAGCTCTCCTTGTAGTAGCACTGTTTATACTGAGGAATCAAAGCCTCCGTCTTTCGTGGTCTTCTCGGTAAGCGAAGAGGGCAACGCAACAATACATGAAATTCTCTGCTGAATGGGATTGCTGCTTCTTGGTTGTTTTACACATTAGGCACCATGCAAAAGATCAGAAAATGTAATTTCTACAAAGTGGTTTTATATACATAAATCTCCTGAAAGACAGATACCTTTGGGATATGGTAGGCCGTGGACTTGTGTGTAATCCATTACCCATGCTGATATAAACCTTTGATTTGTGGGTTTAAACCTGAGGCTGAGTAACCTCATAAATATGCTAATCCACAGTAATCAAGAAAAGTGCTATTGGAAATAGAAAATTTTTATTCCACGCTTCCTACAGCTTTATAGCATGTTCTACATTTATAACAATAAACTTTGGGAAATTACTCTCTTCTTGCTTAAGAAAATGCTTTGCCCTTTCCTTGGCGTCTCACCAATGAGTTTTAGGTACATTATTTTGAGTGGCATGATCTTTATGCAAAATTCAGTGCATGTTTTGCCATTTTTAACCAAGTATCTGATTTCTGAAGAGAACAAAACATTGCACACATTTTAAAAATTCAGCTTGTGGAGCCTTGTAAAAATTTTAATATCATTTTTATTAGGCTGGAGACCAACCAGTGGGTGAACTGTAGTAGATTATCTGGCAAAACGAGTTCTCCTCTCCATTTAAGAACCTGGAGTACTGCCTCCAGTTCTGGAGCCCCTATTACAAGAGGGATATGGACGTGCTGGAAGGTGTCCAGAGAAGGGCCACGAGGATGATCAGAGGGCTGGAGCACCTCTCCTGTGAGGACAGACTGAAGGAGTTGGGGCTGTTCAGTCTGGAGAAGAGAAGGCTCCGAGGTGACCTAATTGTGGCCTTCCAGTATCTGAAGGGGGCCTACAGGAAGGCTGGGGAGGGACTTCTCAGGATCTCAGGTAGTGATAGGATTAGGGGGAATGGAATGAAGCTGGAGGTGGGGAGATTCAGGCTGGACGTGAGGAGGAAGTTCTTCACCATGAGAGTGGTAAAACGCTGGAATGTGTTGTCCAGGGAGGTGGTTGAGGCCCCGTCCCTGGAGGTGCTTAAGACCAGACTGGATGAGGCTCTGGCCAGCCTGCTCAAGTGTGGGGTATCCCTGCACATGGTAGGAGGGTTGGAACTAGATGATCCTTGTGTCCCTTCCAACCCTGACTGATACTATGATACTATGTTAAAAACTTATTTGATTTGGAAAAAAAAATCTCATCCTTTTAAACAGCTTTTCTGTGTCTGTTGTATGTGTTTTTACACATACACGGAGGCATGAACTTTGAATGCCACAGTCATCACATTAAGTTCTACAGTCATTCAAATAATGTAGTGTAAATATTTTTTTGACTTTTTTTAGAGGAAAAGAAAGAAAACAGCACATTTCCCAAGTTGTGAGATTTTATAAACTTGTGAGATTTCTGCTTTTCTTTGGGGGCACTGTTTCTGTGTACTAAGAAATCCTCATTGAATGCTGTATATAAAACCAGTTGTGTTGAAAAATCCCTCTACTCCATTATGGTGAAACCCCACCTGGCGTACTGTGTCCAGTTCTGGTGCCCCTATTATAGGAAGGATTTGGATGTGCTGGAATGTGTCCAGAGAAGTGCCATGAGGATGATCAGAGGGCTGGAGATCCTCTGCTTTGGGGACAGACTGAGAGAGTTGGGCTATTCAGTCTGGAGAAGAAAAGGCTCTGAGGAGATCAAATTGTGGCTTTCCAGTATCTGAAGGGGGCCTACAAGAGAGCTGGGGAGGGACTTCTTAGGGTGTCAGGTAAAGATAGGACTAGGGGGAATGGAGCAAAACTAGAAATGGGTAGATTCAGGCTGGATGTTAGGAAGAAGTTCTTCCCTGTGAGGGTGGTGAGACACTGGAACAGGTTGCCCAGGGAGGTGGTGGAAGCCTCATCCCTGGAGGTTTTTAAGACTGGGCTGGATGTGGGTCTGAGCAACCTGATGTAGTGAGAGGTGTCCCTGCCCATGGCAGGGGGTTTGGAACTAGATGATCCTTGAGGTCCCTTCCAACCCTAACAATTCTAATATTCTAATATTCTAATATTCAGTTCCCTGATACTGCAATGATAACATTTCCTTGGCTTAGTTTGAGTAATCCCATTTTTAATCCATGTCTAAAGCAAACAGAATTACTTTAGAAATGTGAGGAAAAAGAATCGGTTGGTTCTGAAATAATTTATTCCTTAGTTCATACGAAGTACATGTCAGAAATTGTTATTTTCCAGTTTTTGCAATCAGTAATCACAATTTTGTATTAGGTGCCTGAAGGATTGAAATCTAAACGCTACCAATTTGAGTGATTTCCAGGGTGTTAGGTTTGTGCTGGCCAGATTAACTGGATAATGTAGTTGTATCTCCTTGCGCGTGTATTTGATTATTATTTGTTTTAAACTCCTGCAAAATCATTGCCCGTTTTATTTTGGTGAGCTGACACACAAGCAACTAATCCACTCTTCACAAAACAGGATTGTATTTTGGTGGCATTTTGTAGAAACAGGACTTCTATTAGCCTCTTTAAAAAACAGAAACTAGTTCAATACATGTTCACTTTGAATCCCTTCAACAATCTTAATTTAAAATCTCAGATGCTCTTTCAATACATTTGGAGTATTTGGTTAGATTTCTGTACAGAGTAATGTTGCTTCTAAACTGCAGTCTACTTCCTACACAGTAGAACTGAAATCCACTTGTTTAAGATGAAAAGCCAGGATCAGCTGCTCTATGACTACTCCCTGCCCCTGAAATGCTTTTCTTGTTGTCTAACTTGATCTCATTACCTTTGATTTTGTTTTGTTTAATAGTCCACAACAGTAAACAAGCTACATATTGATAAATAATAAAAGGTCAATTATGCTAAGTGGTCTGGATGGCTTTGTAAATTAAACTAATTTGAACAGTATGCATTTTATTAGAGTTAAGTGCAAGGCTATTAACTGCCTACAAGTTGAAATAAATATAACGTTTTGACACTTGTGTATACTTCCACAACATCCAACATCCCCTTGCTTGTATCAGAGGAGCAGAATACAAAGATTTAACAGAGTTAACTCTTCATTTTCCCTCTAGTCTCTAAGGGCAAGTGAAGATTAATGTAATTGTATTCCCAGCAGAGATGCATTATAATAGACACAGGGGTGACTGCCTCAGGATGGCATTTTAAGGGACATATTGTGTCACTTTCATGCACTTTCCACAGGTTGCTCCTGCCCAGTCTGTGAGTATTTTCAGTATGCTTCAGTGCTGACTTTTGGGGATTGTTCAAGCTGAGAAGCACAACAGACTGTTCTTGTAGAAGCTTGGGTCGTCATTCTGTCTGGCAGGTGCATGTGGTGTTGCAGGATTAGCTGAGCTGAGGGTCAGTGACCCGGTGGTTTTGGATTGGCATGGTAAGTGAAGGTGATGCAACATAGTGCAATTCTGGCATTAGAGATGTTTGCTTTAGCTGCCCCAAAAAGCTTTTGCCCAAGGTAGTGATAGGACCATCAGGTAGTGATAGGACTAGGGGGAATGGAATGAAGCTGGAGGTGGGGAGATTCAGACTGGATGTGAGGAGGAAGTTCTTCACCATGAGAGTGGTGAAGCCCTGGAATGGGTTGTCCAGGGAGGTGATTGAGGCCTCGTCCCTGGAGGTGTTTAAGACCAGGCTGGAATAGGCTCTGTCCAGCCTGATCTAGTGTGGGGTGTCCCTGCCCATGGCACGAGGGTTGGAACTAGGTGATCCTTGTGGTCCCTTCCAACCCTGACTGATGCTATGACACTATGAAGTTACTAAGTTAGTGTGGTGGCTTTTCTATCGGTGCCTGCAGTTCTCTCTCTGAGGCTTAGTGAGATCTTGCAGTGCTGAATAGTGTGCTCTAGAAGTTATTTCATGAATTTCAGGTTTTTTGGGGGCTTTTTTTTTTGACACTTCATATGGGAAACGCTTCTGAGCCACCCTCTCCACCTGACGATAACTGCTGTGAAGTGACTCTTTCACCTCAGTGAGATGTTCTCAGGTTCATCAAACAACTTCTTAAAGTTAAATATACCCTGACACTGTAGCACTGACTTTGTGATTCTGAGTTCATCCTCCAGAGTTTTTTTTTTTCTTCTAACAATCTGTGCAGTTTCCACAAAATATATGTTTAAAATAGCCATCCCATTGCATCAATAATTGCAGAAAAGTGACTTAAAAATTGGCTGTTTAGTGGCAGTGGCTAGGCATTTTCCTGGATATGAGAAGCCTGGAAGAAATCCAAATTGCTTCATCAACTTAGCCACAGTTTGACAGAGCAGTAATACGATAGTAGCGTGCCAGCACCAGCAGATTTAAAGTTGCACCACTAATTCCATTTTGACATTGATGAAAACATCATATGGGGTTTTTTTTTGCATTTAAGAAGGTATCTTTTAGACTCTCCACTGAGAAGTGATAGCACTTTAGTTTTGCTGTGTTAAATGAGGGTCATGTTGCTCTTTTTTTTTCTTTTTTAATGCAATGTTGTTTATGGAACCATTTTTCCTCAGTAATATAAAGAACTTTGAGGTGTGAAATTAATCTGTGTGGGCAACTGGTTTGTGCAGAATCAAAAACAGTGTATAAACTTGGAGGTTTCCTATATTTATTTTTTATTAATAAAAATAAGTTACAGGTTTGACTTATTATGGTATCCTAGAGCCATACTATTCTGCCAGTTGTTTGAGCAGGTTTCTCTGTTATGGCGTGAATTCCTCATGTTGTGCAAGCCTATTGATCATGCTGCACTAGATGAGAATGAAGGTATTAGTGTGCAGCACCCAGGTAATTTCTCACATTTCCTTAGATGCAATATCACCAGCCTGTGCTTGAGATAATTTAGGTTTGACAGGGGGAAAAAAATATCTAAATTACATTGTCAGAGTAGTGGTTGTTTTTTGACTAGGAGTGAATCAGAATGGGATTTGAACACATGCTTATTTGAACATGAAGGATAAGGGTAACATTGTTGGTCAGAGGACCATGGAATATTTTAAGAGGACCCCACCTGTCCAGTTCTGGAGCCCCTATTACAAGAAGGAACTGGAGCTGCTGGAACATGTCCAGAGAAGGGTCACAAGGATGCTTAGAGGCCTGAAGCACCTATCCTATGAGGACAGACTGAAGGAGTTGGGGCTGTTCAGTCTGGAGAAGAGAAGGCTCCCAGGAGACCTAATTGTGGCCTTCTAGTATCTGAAGGGGGCCTACAAGAAAGCTGGGGAGGGACTTCTTAGGGTGTCAGGGAGAGATAGGACTGGGGGGAATGGAACAAGACTAGAAATGGGTAGCTTCAAATTGCATGTTAGGAAGAAGTTCTTCCCCATGAGGGGCAGTGAGACACTAGCACAGGTTGCCCAGGGAGGTGGTGGAAGCCTCATCCCTGGAGGATTTTAAGGCCAGGCTGGATGTGGCTGTGAGCAGCCTGCTCTAGTGTGAGGTGTCCCTGCCCATGGCAGGGGAGTTTGAACTAGATGATCCTTGAGGTTGTTCCAACCCTAACAATTCTATGATTCTATTATTCTATGTTTGAAGACAAGCATGTCGTTGTGATTGCTTTATCCTTGGTGTGACTATCACAAACACACTGTTCAACTTGGTCAGCTTCTACAGATGTTAGAAAAAGTAAAAACGAGAGAGAGCTGTGTGTCAAGGTTCTGAAAAGGACCAAGAAACAACTTTTCTTTGAAAAATATCAGCATCAGACATGTTTTGTATATCCAAAGACTGTAATAACTTGATGTTGAGAGGGAGATGGTTTGAGATGTCAAACACTAGAACTCTCATTCAGAACAACCCTAGGAAATCTGAGGATATGGCCAACAGAAACATCCTGAAGGCTGACAAGTGCAAAGCCCTGATCAAAGTGAAATTATCTCCCATCAACCACTATATAATCCAACATTGTGCTCTAATTCTCATTACCCAAGTGTGGGGTCTCATTAAGAGGATATTATCTGCCTTTACTCAGCTCTGCTGAGGCTGCATGTGGAATGAGACTCCATTTTTTAATATCCCAGTTCAGAAAGGGTATTGAGAAGCTGAGTGGGTCTGGAAGTAGTGCCACAGGTTTTTTGGGGTCTTAAGCACACCAGCTAAGTTAAAGCTGTGGAACTTGGGCTCGTTTAGTCTGGCAAAGAGCCTCCAATAATAAACTGCAATTACTTGTGGAGGAGTTGCTGCGATAAATAAACTAAATTATTCTCTGCTGTAGCAGTTGGTAAAGCAAGGGTAAAGGGTCACAAGCTGTACCTTCGCTGATCCAAACAGAACATTAGAAAAAGACCCGTTGTGCTAGCAGTGCTGCGTTTAAACCAGCTTCCCAGAGTGGCTGTGGAATATCCATCCTCAGAGGTTTACAAACCTTCTCTGGAAAAAGACAGCACTGACCTGATTTGGTGTTGACAGTAGCCTGATTTTGAGTGGGAAGCTGAACAATGTGAGCTTGAGATATTTCTTCAGTCCGCATTTCTATGACCCTGTCATGCACACTTCATAACTGATGTTGCTTGCCTAGTGGGAGACTCTTCATCACATCCATTATAAGACGTCATAAGAAGGCATAACAACAAAGGTGAAGAGAGAGAGGGAACTACACACAGAGAACATTAGGGGTTAGAAGGGACCTCGAAAGACCATCTAGTCCAACCCCGGTGCCAGAGCAGGATTGTCTAGAATATGTCACACAGGGACGTGTCCAGGTTGGTTTTGAATGTCTCCAGAGAAGGAGATCACAACCTCTCTGGGCAGCTTGTTCCAGTGTTTTGTCACCCTCACAGTGAAAAAGCTTTTCCTTATGTTCACATGGAACCTTCTGTGCTCCAGCTTGCACCCAGAAATCCAGTTCTGGCAAGTTACAGAAGTGGCTTTTCCTTCTTGTAGTTTCACAAACAAATCATGCAGTGTTTCTCTTTCTAGTAGAATTTAGTCATTCAGCTCTTCCTGACAAGTTCTCAGATTCCATTCTTTTCACTTCTACATGTAACTTTTCTACCAGTCCACTTAATCTAGCCAAGCTTTTAAAAGACAAAGTTTCAGAGGATATTATCTAGAAATTTGCTGTTTCACACTTGGTTTGTAGAACTCAGTTGTGCAAAGACTTATGTCTAAAGTAACTTTCTGGCACTATAGGACTTTGTCTCAATTACTTTTCAGTTGTTGTTTAATTGATTTTGAAACATGTTGCTTCTCACTTGTCTATGCCCTTTGATTTTCTTTCATTCATTGACTTTTCATACTAAATATTTCTATTTCTTGATAGTGTCTGTATTAATCACTATGAAGATATTTTGAATACTAGATGAAATAGTAAGTTAGATAATAGCTTCCCACTCCCAGACTTTCCTCCTTCACTTCTTGGAGGTTATTAACTGAGGTTTTTCTCTCTGTGCTATGCATTTTTGTTCATACATGTACACACACACACAAAATTAAAACAGTAAAATGGCAGAGTGTTCATGTCAGATTTAATAGGCAAAGTGCAAGGTAGGAAAACATTCAGCTATAAAAACCTTTGTATAAGGACATCATTCATCGTGCTTGAATACAAACCTGGGTTGTCTCTCAGCATCTCATGACTCCGAATAGTAAAAATAATATCTTGTAATTATTACATTGTTTGTGAAAGAAAGAGGTGGATATTTGGACAGTCTCCTGTAAGACATCAGGGGAGACAGGACTTCAGAATGCAGATAATCTCTGGAAGCTGTTTATCATATCTCAGTGTGAGAGCTGTGTTTCCAATGTGATTTTCTTCACATTGTCTTTCATTTTCTATTAATTTTGCCAGTATGAAAGTATTGCTATCACTCATTGTCTGGGAAAAAAAAACTTTGTCAACATTAGACTAATTCTTTACTGGCATTGACACAGTGGAAAGCAGTAGGGTCCTGCCAGCAGGCACTTACCTTGATTCTCTGACCATTTCATCCTGCCAAGAAGAAATATTTCTTGTTCCTGTTTTAGCATTACATTGTTTAGCAGAAATACCCAATCAGTACTTAGAAACTGTGGGAGAAATTTGTCTCAACTGATACTATTTATATTCTAAGCTTGACGTTAGATCTGCAGTCAAAACTAATCATAGACTCCCTGTGGTGTTGGCAGAGAGGAATGGCAGCTCCATTGGGTTAATTCATTCTGTGTTATGACAGCCCCACATCTATTTTGGAGTCACTCACCTATGAGTTCCTTCCTATCTCTACTGATTATAAACTAGGTGACTAACTTTTACTAGATTCACACATTGGACTAGATTTGCCATGTTCCACCTGGCAAAGTTCAGATGTGGTTTCTTTAAAATGTCTTTGTCAAGTTCTAGGAAAACCAATATATAGAATAAGTGTGTGGCATTTTTAGCCTCTGTGTAAAAGAGTTTAATGTTTCTCTGAGACAAAAGTAGTTTGGGTTCTTTGTGGGTAAATTTGTCCTTTTTTTACCGTGCTCTCTTGGAATTATTGTTATCCAAAGGAAAACAAAATACATGTTGTGCTTTGCCTGTTAAATATTTCCATTGGGAAAATGACAGTTTCCTACCATCAGCTTTCACAGGGAAAGGTCACTATTCATAGTTAAAGTTTAATGTGAAAGAACAGTCATTACCATCACCTCTTTAAACCCCCCTACATAAAGTAGTTATAGTTAAGCTAAAAATCAGAGTAATTGATTTTTTTGCTATGTAATTACTGACTATTCAGTAATCATGTACAGAGTTAACAGGTATGCATAGGTCTTTTCCCACCCAATTACTGTATAGTGCATAATATCTTTAAAAGAGTTTAAACCTGAGTCTGTGCAGTTCTGTTTCCGCACAGTAGATATCTAAACACTTCATACAGCAAAGAGTAAATGTGAAAATTTATCATGTATTTAAATTTTCCAACCTCCTGTTACCAAAGTATCTCTATACACACAAAGGTGTGCTCTTCTACACAAGTATTTTCCTCAACTATCTCTTATGTTTGCTGTCCAGTTACCTCAGTCAAAAAACATTCCTAAAGAAAGTGTAAAAGAGGATGGACAACAAAACATGGTACTCTTTATGTTCAGTCCATACCTATTTCTTCTGCTTCAGAATATGCAAGGTAACAGTGTGGGAGTGTGTAACCATTCTGTCTGAAAAGACAGAATTGCACAATCACAGAAACAATCAGGTTGAAAAAGACCCTCAGGATCACCAAGGCCAACCAGCAGCCCTGCTCTGCAAGGTTCACCCCCAAACCATGTCCCCAAGCACCACATCCAAAGGACCTTTAAACACATCCAGGGTTGGTGACTCAACCACCTCCCTAGGCAGTCCATTCCAATGCCTGAGCACTCTTCATTTGAAATTTTTTTCCCCAATGTTCAGCCTAAACCTCCCCTGGTGCAGCTTGAGGCCATTCCCTCTTGCTCCATCACTAATGACCTGTGAGAAGAGAGCGGCACTATTAATTTGCAGTTTTGGTGACGCTAAAGGAAGAAATTCTTCACAGAAAGAGTGATTGGCCATTGGAATGGGCTGCCCAGGGAGGTGATGGAGTTACCATCACTGGAGGTGTTTAGGAAGAGACTGGATGGGGTGCTTGGTGCCATGGTTTAGTTGATTAGATGGTGTTGGATGATTGGTTGGACATGATGATCTCGAAGGTCTTTTCCAACCTGGTTAATTCTATTCTATTCTAAATTCTAAATAATTCTGCAGGGTTGAAGTGTGCATAATCATCACAGTCCAGTCAGTTTAGTTTGGACTGTGTCTGACATTATTGTATAATGTTTTCACGTGTAATAATTGCACCACCTACCAACATTTTACCGTGTATTTATTTTAAGTTCTTCTGTTTGTTCATCCTTAATTTACTAACAGGGGAAGATGAAAGAATTATATTAATGGAAGTATTTGTTTTTTGTCTGAGAGCCTGAGCCGAGAGAAGTTTACATTAATGGATAATGTCATGAAATGGAGCATAGATTAAAATTGCTTTTTCTGTACATTATTTGAATATATGAACCATTTCGTGCATTAGGTTTATGCTTAATATGAATACAGAATTTTGATTCAGTGCACTCCTGTTGTGCCTAATTTTCCTTTTGTTTTTCCTTTTGCTAGTTTGCTTTTGTTAGCATTGCAGAGGCAGCTTCTTGACACCTATATTTCTCAAACTAAAACAAAATTCTGAGGCTAGACTCATTGTTTCCATATAAAAGGTGTCCCTAAGTTAAACTTTCATGATTGTCTCATTTTTGCGTTCTTGACCTGTTGTTCTGTAGGACTGGGTTATTGCTCTATGTGATAGTCAAGGTGAACATGAAATGGAGTATCTAGAGCAGAGGATAAAAGAACTGTTCCTGCAGACATTGACTTTTGAAGGTTGGCAAAATCTCAGTTAAAAAGTTGCTTCTACTTGAACAGACTTATCAATCATTATTCAGTGTAAAGTGTATTTCCTACATTATGCATGTTACCAATAAAATCAAGAACTGAGAAACACCATACAGTGAAACCTTGGTTGCAATGCATCTTTGTGTGCTGTTCTCTCTGATATATGCTGAGGGATGTCTGACTTATCACAGAATCACAGAATGTTAGGGGCTGTAAGGGGACCTTGAAAGCTCATCCAGTCCAACCTTCCTGCCAGAGCAGGATCACCTACATCAGATCACATGGGAATTCATGCTGGTGGGTTTTGAATATCTCCAGAGGAGGAAACTCCAAAACCCTCCTGGGCAGCCTGTTCCTGTGTTCTGCCACCCTTAGAGTGAAAAAAATTATCCTCATGTTTACATGGAACTTCCTGTGCCTCACTTGCTGTAAAAGACTTTTCAGCAGTCGCAATACCTTGTTTTCCAATCAGGTCACATGCTGTAAAGATATTAAGCATTTCCTTAGTTTTTATGTCTGGGGGTTTTTGGTGGTTTTGGTTTGGTTTGGGTTGTGTTGGGTTGGGTTGGGTTTTTTTGTTTTGTTTTGCTTTGTTTTGCTACACTTTGCTTTGTTTTGCTTTGTTTGTGTTGTTGTGGGTTTTGTTTGTTCATTTGTTGTTTTCCATGTATTCACAAAGACTTGAGCATGGTAGAGAAAAAAGAAATATCAGTAATGTTTGTTGGAGGAACCACCACAGCTCATTTATTGCTCATCAGCAATTTCTTGTACCTTTCTGTCTGTTAAGACTGTAAGCTGGAAAATATATATCTATATATATAAAAAAACATGTTTTACTTTGGAATCTTTTAATTCTGTCTTTGCAATTTTATGACTGTGGCTTTCAGAATGTATCTGTATTAATTCTGCATATTGGTATTTGATCTCATTGACTATAAATGTAGTGCACCATAGGATTGTACATGAAAATTAAATTTTTAATGTTCTACTTCATCCAAATAAAAACCCAAGTAGAAATATTGATAGAAGAAGCACTTCCTATGACACTATTCCTGAAGTTAAAATGGCAAGATAGGTTTTGTAGGTAGGAGTTTGTGTCTTTGTTAAGCCAGCTGATTACTTGGAAAATTTAGACAAACTTTCAGGCACACAAGTCCTTCTTCATGTCTGATACAGAAGCATCAGACTTCAAAGGTAAACCTGGGTTGAAAACCATTGCTCAGAATTTAATTGTAGAGCATTTTTCATAAAACAGTCACTGCAGTTTTTAACTCTAGGTCCTGCTCCTCACAACTCCTTCACAAGATGAACCTTGAGTCTGGGCTATAAAAAGCCTTGACTTTAGCTGAAGCATTGGGTTTGTGTCACATTAATTTCCTTGCAGATGCTTATCTCTTCAAGTCTCACAGGTTATAAACTACCCCTTTCTCTTTTTCCTTACAACTTTCCTACCTTATTAACTCATTGTCCTCCCTCACCTATCCCTTCTACTCCCCACAAGAAATCCATGCAAGAAAGATACATCTAATATACTAAAATGAGCAATCTTCCCAACTTTAGTTCGAAGTCTCCTGTTCTGAGGATTGAAAAGAGCTTGCATGCTCAAGAACATGACTCTTGGTATCATAGATCCTCATAGCTGGAGTTTCACAAACACTTTCAATAGAATGTTCCAAACAACGGCACAACAATTTTTCTAAAGGTAGGGACCCTCTAATCCTATGACAGCTATTTAATTTTTATACTCATTTCTTCTTTTTACTTTATTTTTTTAAACACACAAAAGTAAGGGAAAGCTCAAATAGGTTCTAGGTTTTCAGTACACAAGGTCTTTGCCCTCCTGGAGCTCAAAGCTAGGAATTTCTATGTCCTGTAACGCTTTTGCTTCAGCATATTCCTTATAGCTCTAATAATCATGTGCTGATAGTTTTTCAGTAGCAAATGACAATACCTTAGGTGAGCTACAAGCCAAATGGCATTGTCTGTATCCAAGGGATTTCCCAGTAGTGTAACCAATTTCAAAGGAAAATAAAACTGAGTGGTGTTATGAAGTCCAACTAAAGATTTTGTGGCAAATCTTGAAGCCTTCACAGTATCATTCTTTTTTTGTTTCAGGTAATGTTTTGAATGTCTTTACTGTGAAAATAGTAATTTCTGATTCACCTTAAGTGTTCTGATTATTTTTCTTTGCTGTCAATAGCAGGGTATTTAAGAAAAAGAAACATCCCTTTTGTCGATCTCTGCAACAGCTATCATTTATTTATGTTGCCAAACAACAATTTATCTGTAACAGTATTGGATCATAAAGTCACTGAAAGCTTTTAAACCCAGCCAAACAGGGAAAAGAGCTTCAGCTGCTGTAGTTGATGAGATTTTTTTCAGTGGTTTCTGTAAAGATGGGAAAACTATTTGATAACATCTATGACAGATAGCTGTCTATAAGCTTTCCTCTGAAGAGAAGCATAGATTATGGACAGTTACTGAAATACATCTGCAGCGATATCCATATCTGTAGCTGCCATATCGATGCTGTAACTTCTCCTTTAGAAATCCAGTGCTGGTGAATGAAAGTATTAACATCTGCACCTGAAACTGTATTTCAAGTAATGTTTTCTGGTAGTATAAGTAATTCTACATCCATTTCTCCACATTAAACTGTGTAAAGCAGAGGTTATTGTGCCTCTTTTTTAAAGGGAAATAGCATTGTGTTCACTCAAAAGGGCTATGCTTTGCCATAGAAAATTATTTTCCACGTGGTATTTGGTGATTGTATTCCATAGGAAGTGATGTAGATTATATTTATCTTCATCTTTATTTATAAGAAAAGATAGAGGTAAAATTTGTGGGGTCCATAAGCGAGGGCTACTTAGGCATCATACAAATTAACAAGAGATCCTAATCTCTGGTGTCTTTTAAGTCCAAAGTGTAAACCTGGAGTTGAAAAGAACTTCCTTGTCTTGTCCCTTGTATGTGTAGGCACAAGAAAAGGAAACAATAACTTCCATTTCCAGTTGGAAATCCCATGGAAACACATCTCTTTAATTATATTATGGTTCTTTGTGTCAGGCTTAGATTCACATTTGCTTCCTCCTTTGTGATCTGCTTGTAATTAAAATATGTTTTCTTTTTTTGTTAATATTCCGTGTTGAAATTATTGCAAGATGCATGGTACTGTTTCTTCAGAAACTACTGTAGTTCATCTTTTAAACATGAACCATAATGTAATCATTACAAGATAAATTTTGATTAAAATCTGAAATTACTTTGGGGATGGGACTTTATATTTCACTGTGGTTGTGCTCTAAAGCGTGGGTACTATCAGGAATATGCCATCCAATCAAACAAGTAAGTTTTGCAGACAGAATCTCTTCCACAGATTTACAAACATGAACCCCAAGCAAAAGAACACTGCAATGTGCTGAAGCAGATAATTTGATTAATAGAAGGTGGAAAATGTACAATAATTTCTCTTGTGTCTGGTGGGGCTTTTTTTTGTGTGCAAAGAGATCTGTTCCATTTTGAGCTTAGTGATATGAAGATAATTTAATCATTAACAGGCAGAAAAAGAATCGTTTAAATGTTGTAAATCTGCTTACTTCATATTTGCTGTATGCTATAATTTTTTTCTTTAAAAAGAGACTGTGGTTTCATGGGTAAAACAGAGGTAAACTTCCCTATTGTGTTGTGATCAGATAGTGGTTTTTCATTGCAGGGCTTTCCTCTACCTGTAGCTCTTTCTAGACTAAGACACCTGGGTAATGAATGCTGATTCACAGTATCACAGTATAACTTAGGTTGGAAAGGACCTCGAGGATCATCGAGTCCAACCTATCAACACAGACCCCATGACTAGACCATGGCACCAAGTGCCACGTCCAATCTCCTCTTGAACACCTCCAGGGACGGTGACTCAACCACCTCCCTGGGCAACCCGTTCCAATGATGAATGACTCGCTCGGTGAAGCACTTCCTCCTCACCTCGAGTCTAAACCTCCCCTGGCGCAGCTTGAGACTGTGTCCCCTTGTTCTGCTGCTGGTTGCCTGGGAGAAGAGGCCAACCCCTTCCTGGCTACAACCACCTTTCAGGTAGTTGTAGATTGCTTGAAAGAAAATACTAGAAACAGTACAAATTTCACCAAATAGCTTTTTAATAGGTCACAAAAGTTGAACTCTGTAGAAACTGGCATTTTTCTTGTTTGTTTTCTCTTAGTGCTAGTTCAGATCCTGAAGTATGGTACTTGTGAAAGCATTCCTGAAAAGCCAGCAGTTAATTTGAATGCTAAATATTATTTGAAGGAAATCTAGCTTCCATTTAAAATAAAAACGGAATACAGAAATCTTTCTGGCTTTCATACAAGGCATTTTAAAGTATTTGTGGATGCTTGGGATGCATTTATTTTGGCTAAAGAAGTTTTCAGATCTTTTCCCATGTTTATCTTTTCCATGTAAATTAAAGATTACATTGGCCTGCTCCAAACACAACATTCTGCTTAATCTGGACACATTAAGATTTCTTTTCTATAGGAAGATAGTTTTTGAGTTGTGTAGCACTCTAGATTGCATTCTACTTCAACTATGAATCTCATTCCTGATATTTGGGCTGAGAAATATGAAATATCTTTTTTTTCTGTACCAAATTCCAGAGCTGCTAGAATTGTTTGCATTGCTTGCACTTGTGCATTGTGACTGAAGAGATACTTTGACAGTATGTCCATTCTGTAATTTCTCTTCAAATGTTTTCATTTTATTACTCCCTAATCTCTCCTCATTTTAATACAGTACTTATCACGGTAGTAACCTAAGCTATAGTTTCTGAGAATTTAAAATTTCTGTTTATATTGGACAAATGTGAAAATATTTGTAGATTAAATTTAAGGAGTGAGAGTATTCTTTGTCTCTCCAGCTTCTTTCCCACGTGGCTTCAGCTGCTTCTTGTTCCACAGGCTCCCCAGCCAGAATGTGGATACTGCCCTGCTCCAAACATAGCAGTCTGCTTAAGCTGGAAACATTAAAATTTCCTCTCTATAGGAAGATAGCTCTTGAGTTGTGTTGCACTCTAGATGACATTCTACTTCAACTATGAAGTATCATTCCTGATATTTGGGCTGAGAAATTTGAAATATCTTCTTTCTGTACCAAATTCCAGAGCTGCAAGAATTGTTTACATTGAGAGGGAAGAGGGAGGAGAAATTACATGTTGGAGGTGTTTGCATCTGAGAAATTGCACTTTAGGAATGGGTATGCTTATTGCTGGTATGATGCAGTTTACATGCTGTTCCTTCCTAAGGCTTTAAATAATCTGGCCTATGGTTAGCCAGCACAAGGCATGTTAACGTTGTAGTGAAAAATACATAACAATAATAAAAAATATCTAGAGGGTCATGAGTTATCATTTCAGAAATTCACAAGTTGCCTGTGAAAGGGAATCAGTAATTTGATATAATTACTCGTGAAGATCAGATCCTAAATGCTCAAAGATCTCTGAAAACAGCAATTATTTGGACAGGCTGGGAATATAGTTAGAGATTCTGCATGTCCTTAGTTGGATAATTATATACAATGCAACGCTGAGCAAGACAGGGATATTTGTGGTTATAACTTAAACATTAAGTACAGTTCTTAACAGTAGAAGAAAGTAATTATAATAATAATTATAGGCTCTATTGCATGCAAGTGTGAATGTGCATCTCTGTGTGTATGCTGTCTTGGAGATAATTATTAAAGCTCTGTGAAAAATTACAGTAAAGAGTTGAACTAATGCATGATCTGGTGAGGCTGTAAAAATGTAGCCTAAAAGGGATATTTGCTACTTTTTCTTTAAAGCAATTTGCTTTGAAACATTTATTTTAGTTTTTTTATTACACACTAGCTTTTTTTTTTGTTGTTTTTTAATAGTATGTGCATTAATTTTTATATCATGTAATTAAATATTTAAAATGTATTAATTTTAAGCACAAGTTTGGTTTTTTTTTTGTCATTTCTAAGACCTCGTTTCGTTGTTGTTATTGAAAAGGAAAATGGCAATAATTAAAGCAGTTAACTATAAAGAAGATAACTTATATCAATATAATTTCTAAATATTTTTGCATGTTGTTTCATTGTTTACAGCAAGCAAGTTCTGTGTGCTTATTTCTGTTAACTAAATTTACTGAACAGAAAGACTACAGTGCATTGTTTGTGGCTTGACACAGGCAAAGATGTGGGAGTTAGATGCTCATCTCACTTTATGGTAAATGCAGGTGTGTGAACACCAGATTGAAATCACACTTGAAGCTAATCATCCATGAAGCCATAAAGGCCCAGCCTGAAAAGAGCTGTTGACTCTGAAAATGTTGTAATTTGCTTCTGGTTTGTTTTTTTTCTCTCCAGATTGCCTTCTCACAGCACAACACTATCATGGATCTGGTGCAGTTCTTTGTCACCTTCTTCAGGTAAAGGGCTTTTTCTGTCTTCTGAAAGAAATTGTGACCATTCTTTTCCATCCAACCAATATCTTAACCACTTTCTTAAGAAATGCCTATGAGGAAGTCTTTAAAGTGTATTCTGTAATTTGCACTGGTAGAGGATCCAGGCCATTGGTCTGTAGCTACAGCCAGCTGCTGACATCTTTCATGTGTTCAAGGGTACAGTCTTCATGCTAACTTCATAAAGACTAGCTAGATGTGTTCTCTATATTACAGTGGTTAAGATAAACCAGCTATTCAGCCTTATCTAGTAGGTTTTGTGTGTGATATTTTGTAAACTGTTTCAAATAACCAGTAAAAAGGATGGCTCTGTTCAAAGCTTGTTATTTTTAATTGAAGCACTCTACTCTTAGGAACAAGTCCTGCAGCATGAGGGTGATGAAACACTGCAACTGGGTTCCCCAGGTCCTATCTCTACCTGACACCCTAAAAAGTACCCCCCCAGCTTTCTTGTAGCTTCCTTCAGGTACTGGAAGGCCACAAAAAGGTCTCCTTGGAGCCTTCTGCTCTCCAGACTGAGACACCCTGGCTCTCTCAGCCTATCCTCGTAGTAGAGTGGCTCCATCCCTCTACTTGTCCTCCTGGCCCAGAAGAGTTCATCTTCAGCTAATGGCTTAATTACCATGGTGGTGTTGGGTTAATTGTTGGGCTGCATGATCTTAGAGGTTTTTGCAACGTAAGTAATTCCATACCACTAATGCTTTCCTGACTTTGAGATTAATTGTGAAAGGTGATGCATGAGATCTGATTGAGGAAGCAATGCAGGAATTGGCTTCAGCTGCCAATGGACAACTATTCTAGGTTCTAAACAAAACTCCAGCGAAAGACTTCTTAAAAGTTCATCTGTCTTATAAAGCATTACAAAGTTGCGTATATATATGGATTAGTTACAGAGCTGTGGTGGGTGGAAGGGTAAGGCCAAGAAGCCTCCTCCCTTCCCCCTTTGTAAAGTAAAAGGAAAAAAAAAATTGAAGGGAAAGGAAAAAAAAACTCGCAAGCTGAATTAGCAAAGCAGTGGAGCTATATTTACAAAGCGATGTAGGGTTTGCAGGGGATTATTTACAAATTTACAATATCTACAATATATACAAAGATATACAACAGAGTAACACAGAAATGAGAGTAATCCCTCTCGGCAGAGAGGGGTCCCCCACCTCCGCTCTCCCCTCTCTCCCCCCCCTTTCCCCAGAATGGGATAGAAAGAGAAAGAGAGGAAAAAAAAGGGTTAGAAGCAGTTTTGTGTTAATTGGAAGGGAGTTAGTATACAGGCCTGTTATCTGGTTTTCAAGGCCGGGGCCTTGGCAGAAAGCCCAGGACAGAAAGCTGTTGCCTGAAGAAGAGGCGGAAGCAAGACAGACTGAGAAGGGCTGGAAATGTCCAGTATAGTCCCAGCTCAGAAGTGCTTCCTCCCACTCGTCCAATGAAATTAGTTTAGACTATTCCTTCCGTTTACCAACTTCCGTCCACCATATTCCCTTTCTTAAGGGGGCAACGTCAACCGGCCACAAGAGCTTTGATAACTTGTGGTGAAGATATTCCCCAATAACCATGTAGTATATGCAGAATGTGAACAGTGATGGACAAGCATGATCATCAGACTTCCTGTATTCCTAGAAGTGCCATGCATTTCTTCTACAAGTTCACAACACCACTTCTCCTCCTACTTTAATCACTGTGCTCTGAGGAGCTGTACTTGAAGAAATAGGCTCTTGAAAGCCCTGAACAAACCAACTTCTGTTAATTTCTGCCACCTAAAAGGGGGTAGAAGTGAGCATGTTCTGAAATGTTTGGCACTCAATGCATTGGCTAATGGTGAATGGTTTAGTAGCTGTAAAGCATCCCATTTCTCCTCATACACCACAAAGCAATGAGATGTTGGTTTCTTAAAGCTCAGTATAGTAGTGTTTTGCATTTTTGGTGTTTGGCCTTTGTTTTCTTTTGTTGTGTTTTGGGGTGGTTTTGTGTTTTGTTTGTTTGTTGTTGGTTGGTTGGATTTTTTTTTTGTTTGCTGTGTTTTATTTTCTGGGAAGGCACCAGCATTTCAAAAATGATGCTGCTCAGACAAAGCTTAAGAGAACAAACTCCTACAGGAGAAAGCCAAATCTGTCCAAATAGATGGAACAGAGAGACCCTGTGACAAATAACAGAGTTAGTTTAAAAGCAATTTGTTTCTGCTCTGTGCTCTAATACAAGCTTAGACAAGGTAAAATATAGCCTCTTTGGTGATGAAGCCGTCTCTAGAGATACAAAGTGTTAGCTCTCATGGTAAGATGGTCTATCTGATATGGTTTCTTTTGGGTAAATGCAAACTCACTGTGATTCTGATGAATGTAGAGATCTGTCTGCCTGAACACTAAGCTGTTTGGAAGCCAAGGCCGATGTAATCCCCCTTACAGAGAGAAAAGCTGGCAGCTATCCTACCACTGCCTTTGATGCAGCCCTAGCCTAATTGTATAACCAAGGCTTTCAGCTGGCACTGAGATCGAGAGGCTTGCAGCTATCTGCAGCATAATGTTAATGATCAATCTTAGGAATCCAGTTGCAGAGAAACATAAAGAAATAATAACAAAACAACTTCAAAAAGGGGACAAAAATTAATGCCAGGGTACCCTCCAAAAGCACATACAATGAGGCTTAAGTTTTGTGGTTATGATGACAAATAGTGTTTATCAAAATATATTTTGATGGTTTTATGGTACTCTTCTGCAATTGATTTAGTATTAAGGTGTCTGTAGACATAGGCAGGATCAGTGTTCCTTTGTCAGGGCAAAAGTTACTGAGGAAACTGTGCAAGAACAGTTTGTGTTTTCAGTCCATGTCATATGATTGTGTGGGCCATCCAACTCATCTAACCTGCCAATCAGAATAACACCTGTATTAGAAATGTCTTCTGGGACTCCTACTGATAAGCATGTTGTGTAAAGAGGTATTCATCTTTGTTCCTTATCAGAGGTATTCATCTTTGTTCCTTATCTGTCCACTTAAGGTTAAGAGTGTAAGAGAGATGTCTAAGAAAGTGTCTGGAACAGGTTGCCCAGGGAGGTGGTAGAAGCCCCATCCCTGGAGGTTTTTAAGGCCAGGCTGGATATGGCTCTGAGCAACCTGATCTAGTGTGAAGTGTCCCTGCCCATGGCAGCGGGTTGGAGCTAGATGATTCTTGAGGTCCCTTTCCAGTTAATAACAATTCTGTGTCTAGGAGCTGGAGCTCTCACATTGTGTTTCTAAGAAAGAAATACAAACAGAAAAATAACCATTTTTTTAGCAAGCGTTTGGAAGTGCTTTGAAACTGGCCCTTTGTGGGGATGAGTGTTTCAGAATAAAAGATGAAGTGCATGTTTTACTGCTTGGATCAGTAACATCAAAACAAGAAGCATTCTTAGCATTTTCCCAGTATTGTTCTTTAAAACCATACATAATAAAGTGCAAAAGCTGTGATTAGATCTGTAATTAATGCTTGATCTACTGAGATATTGTTACATGTCCTAGAACAGAAAAGACATATAAATGTGAGTTCTTTTGAACAAATAAGAAATTGTAGTGCTGCAGAGCATCTGATTCACAGTGGGGAGGAAAAATAATAAAAGAATACCTATTTAATTTTAATCTTTTTATTCTGGAAGGTTTCATTGTGTCTACTGGTGACCTTTATTCTAAGAGTAGAAATGCAATCAGGTATGTAATAGTAACAAATTCCCAAGTCATATAAAAACTGTGGCATCTTTGTTGCTTTAGTCAATGCTTTTTAGCTCATGCCTTGAAGACTTCTGGCAGTCACACAAATTGAGAAGTGCATGACCTTTTTGTTCCCTCCACCTGCTTTGAAGCAGGAGAGATCTCATTAGAAACTTTCACAGGCAGCAAATATGAATGATCTTTCTTCTTTTATTGAAGGACTGCTGTCCCCACAGTTAAAGTCTATTCCTGTATTGCCCTGACCACTAAAACACTCAATAAGCTAAAGCCTGGCTTTCTCCCCTCTCCCCCCCACCCCCAAACTGTAAGTGATAAAGTAGTCTGCTGTGTTATCAGATCTAACATGAATATATTGGTTTAGCTGGGTAGGTAGCCAGGGTAGGCATTTCATAATGAGATATCAAGGACCTTTTGGTTTCTGGAAACACTCTTCACTTTTTCTTTAGATCATATACTACCACGTGTAAAATCTGACAATGTTCAGTATTTGTTAGTTTTTGTCATGTCTCATTTGAGGAAATCCAGAACTGAGAGCCAAGCAGCTCTTCATTTCTAAACCTGCTGTTAAATAAAATCACAGTTAAAAATTTATAGCAGTCCTCATCATTTCTCAGAAAAACTATTTGTATGGTGTAGCTGAAGCAGAAATTCTGGTAAGAAAGGCACTTTTGTTTCATAATCAAACAACAGGCAAACATGAAATCAATACAGATGACAAAGGTTAGCTATTAGTGTTTTTGTGATAGGTGATGATATGCAACTGCTACTGTCAAAACTGTTTCATCAAAGCCTGTTTCAAACACATGATGCCAACTACTAGCTAATCAGGCACTGTCTCTGAGTGTACATCTTTATGTTCTCAGAGTGATTGCTTCCATTCTGGTTGGTTTGGATCTTGGGGTGAAGCTGCCCAATAGTAGAATTTATGTCTGGCTGTAATTGTGCACTTCTATATCATCTCTCCTTGCTATTATGAATTGAGGAATTTCCAATTTATACTAAGTATGGTGATATTGAGAAATAGGAATACTTTAAAGGTTGGAAAATCCTTCTTTGATCTGTGCTTTAAGAAATTCCATGGAAAATGACAGTCATGTAGGGTCAGAGGTACATTGTTTCTGACAAATATTTCTGTGAGCAATACGAGTGAGAGAAAACAGTATCCGGAATACAGCCAGTGCTTGTTGTAGGAGAAAGGGATTGGCTTTTAGGTTAGTAAGAGGACACAGTCTCAAGGTGCACCAGGAGAGGTTTAGGCTTAGGCTGGATATTAGGAAGAAATTGGCTCTGCAGAGGGACCTCGACCAGCTGGACAGATGGGCGGAGTCCAATGGGATGACATTTAACAAGTCCAAGTGCCAGGTGCTGCATATTGGCTACGGCAATCCCATGTAGAGCTACAGGCTGGGGTCGGAGTGGCTGGAGAGCTCCCAAACAGAGAGGGACCTGGGGGTGCTGATCAACAGCTGCCTAAACATGAGCCAGCAGTGTGCCCAGGTGGTCAAGAGGGCCAATGGCATCCTGGCCTGCATTGGGAATAGTGTGGCCAGCAGGCGCAGGGAAGTCATTGTGCCCTGTACTCTGCATTGGTTAGGCCGCACCTTGAGTCCTGTGTCCAGTTCTGGGCCCCTCAGTTTAAGAAGGACATCGAGACACTTGAACGTGTCCAGAGAAGGGCAAAGGGGCTGGGGAGAGGCCTTGAGCACAAGCCCTATGAGAAGAGGCTGAGGGAGCTGGGATTGTTTAGCCTGGAGAGGAGGAGGCTCAGGGGAGACCTCATTGCCCTCTCCAACTACCTGAAGGGTGGTTGTAGCCAGGAAGGGGTTGGTCTCTTCTCCCAGGCAACCAGCACCAGAACAAGAGGAGGTTTAGACTCGAGGTGAGGAGAAAGTTCTTCACCGAGCGAGTCGTTCGTCACTGGAATGTGCTGCCCAGGGAGGTGGTGGAGTCACCATCACTGGAGGAGTTTAGGAGGAGACTTGATGGGGTGCTCGGTGCCAAGGTTTAGTTGATTAGATAGTGTTGGATGATGGGCTGGACATGATGATCTCGAAGGTCTCTTCCAACCTGGTTTATTCTATTCTATTCCAATAGCATGAGCTACAATAGGGATTGCAGCAGATACTGAAGAACCAGATTTATCACCCCTGTATGTATGTCTGTGTGCCAGAATTTCAGAAGAGTTAATTTAGTTGTGTTTCAACAGTGGGAGTGGATGGCAGCAATTTAGCAGGTTGTATCAGAGCTCTTGAGAGCTTCAGTACCTGAACCTGCCCTTCTGGGTATAAATTTGCAATGGGTGAATTCTTCCCCTTTACCAGCAGCCTTTGATACAGTTGCCTGGCTTCATGTTTTGATTTTGTTCAAATAAAGAATGATGAAGTGATGCTAGATTTTTGGCTTTATGAGATGAAAATATTGATCTCTGTAACACTGTGTCAGGATCCAAGCACATCCACCATGTCTAGGTTCTCAGAAAGTGAAGAAGTCTTATAAATCTAAATTAGAATGTATTCTGGCAACACAAGAATCATCTTAGCAAAATAGGCTTTATATTTGGGGCTAGAATAAAATTGATTTTTACTTAGTGAGGCATTAAACAGTTTTCACATCACATAGAAACAAGGAGGGGTCGGACTTCTGCTGGGACGAAAGTGTGCCTATACTGCAGTTGAGCAATCTGAGTTGTCTCGTTAGGTTTGCTTTGTTGAAGATGTTTGTTTTGAATTGTGGGATGCAGTTTTGTCTTCCACTCTGAATCATCCAGAAATTTTGTCATCACTGCAGAGTTGTTTGATATGTTCTTATTTCCTGAGAAGGCAGCTACTTGTTATTGGCCTGAAGGCAAAGTAGATTCCCCAGTACCACTGGATCAGTTGCTCTTCAAAACAGTGGATGAGTCACTTAATCCCTTGGTGGAAAAAAAAAGGTTTTGATGATTTTTTTTTTCTTGTTTTCCTTCTTTCTGTGCTCGTCCTTTGAGTCATTTGGAAGGGTATGGGAGTGCACTGGTGCTTGTAGTACTTGGATTTCAACATGCACTGTTCCTCAAAGTACAAAATAGCTGCTCAGCTTGTTATCTGAAGGTGGCCTAAGTAGTTGTTTTATATACAGTGGATGCATTTAACATTTTGAACTTCTCACTTTCCATATATATCAAATACACTAAATGAGAGCTTTTTGTTCTGCCTGGTGAAGGGTTTAATGCCAAATTCTGCTCAGTTCACAATAAATAGAAATAAGCCTTTGGAGTTCACAGTATCACAGTATCACTTAGGTTGGAAAGGACCTTGAGGATCAAATGCAGGAGAGAGTCATAGGGTTAAGGTTTGGGTGACAGTAAGATGACTTGAACGAATTTTCACATTCTTTTTGAGAGAAAAATAGTCTGAGTTGCACTCTTCATAGTGTATGGTGCTATAGTCTAGCACTCAAAAAAACAACCCCATTTTGTCACTACTTCTGCTTTTATAGAATCTCATTGGAATCTGAGCTGCCACTTCTGTAGCGTTGTTCACCACAGAAGTCTTAGAAGATGGCACCTGAAATACACTTTTCTGAAGACAGTATATATCTTTTTTAAGACAGTACTTTGTAGGCTCCTTTACTCCAAGGCAGTTCTGTAGGGTTCTTCTTGTCAGGGCTGGATCTTTTTCCAGCTGCATTGTATTTTGATTCCTAAGAAGCATCACAGATAATTCATACTGTTTGTGGTTTCAATCTCTACATTTCATATTGTATTTTCTTAAATCAGATTAGTCAGTTGTTCTCTGAGACTAAAATAACGTTGATGCTCACAGCTATTTGTCTTCTAGAGTGCTTAAGCCTGGTTACTTTTTATGAAACTCCAGTCCACTGTAATTTAAACAAAAGACCTAGAACAGGTTTTCATCTGTGATAAATGGACTTGGGAGTTTCACTGTTGTCACTTTAATTCAGAAGAGAAGCAGTTCTGTGTTCTCATGACAAGTTATATGTGCCAGTTGCAAAGTTAACTTCAGAACTTTGTTTCCAGATGTAAGCATAGAGCGAAGTGGGGTAAAAACTGATGAGGAAAAATAATAACAAAAATAAAGGAAGTAAAAAATATTGGTATTTTGCCTTAGGCAACAATGCCATTCTCTGTTATAGCAAGTGACAAGCAGCTTTCTCAAGCACTCTGCCAGTCTGTCTGCAGATGCAGTCAGGATGGCATGTTGTGGAGTGAGTGACGTCGCAGAAATGAGCAATCTGTTTATGGCAGTAGAGAAATATTCATGGTCCTTGTGTTCAGTTGTAATAAATCACAGAAAGAGAATAAAGAGATTGCTAGACTCTGCATTATGCTGTGGATTTCATAGATTCTAAGATGTTGAATCAAATTACTACTTTTGAGAAGAGACAGCAGAATTGAAGGGAGTTCACAGGATCACAAAATAGATCCAGTTGGAAGATACCTCAAAGGCCATCCAGCCCAACCCTCGACCCAGCACTGAAGGGTCAGCACTAAACTATGTTCTTAAGTGGAATATTAATAAAAGTATTCCAGTAAAGTTTCCTGGTACCAAATGAGGAATTCTGTGTGGAAAATTTGGATGGTTTAAATGTATTTGTTAGAGTTCAATCACATTTTGTCAACAAGAAGCAGAATTATGGACACTTTATTATGGGCTCCAAGAGCTGCGCTAAAAAGCACATAATAAGAAGCAGTTATCTGAATTTAATCTGCATATGTGGCCCAGTCATTTTCTGTATCATAATTGGGTTTCTGTGCCTTCAATAATTTTTGCTAATATTTCAGGAAAACTCTTTACAGTTTCAAAATGATATTTTTTCTCCCTACCTGTTTCAGGACTTTTAAGTCAAAATTCTAAATATCAGATTAAAGGTTATTAGGGGATGGGAGAGGTGTGTTTTCCTCTTACAGTACAGTCACAGAACAAAATAATGTATATGAATAATGTATATGAAAATGCTTACTCTATCTTCAGGAAAATCTCATATTAATAGGGCTGGCAATAAGGAGAGTGATGACTTTTTTGCACCTACCACTTCAAATATAATTGCCTCTTTGTGAAAGGTATTGGAAACACTACATAACAAAGGGGAAAATCCCTTAGCAGTGCATTAAATGTCTCAATTATATTTGAGTCTAGTACTCTGAGCAGTGATGGCATGGCTTAGTGACTCTTAAAAATGTTGGATTTTTTTCTGTCTATGATTTATTATCAAAGGATATATACTTTAGAGAAACAATGCAGTGACAGAAAAGAGTGAGAGGAAAGTATATAAAAAAATAAAACTCTTGAACTCTTGGGCCCCATGCTCTTTAACATCTTTATTGATGATCTGGATGAGGGCATTGAGTCCATCATCAGTAAATTTGCTGACGACACCAAGCTGGGGGCAGGAGTTGATCTGCTGGAGGGTAGAGAAGCTTTGCAGAGGGACCTTGACAGGCTGGACAGATGGGCAGAATCCAACAGCATGAGATTGAACACATCCAAGTGCCAGGTTCTGCACATTGGCCGCAGCAACCCCATGCAGAGCTACAGGCTGGGGTCAGAGTGGCTGGAGAGCAGCCAGGCAGAGAGGGACCAGGGGGTACTGGTCGATGGTAGGCTGAACAGGAGCCTGCAGTGTGCCCAGGCAGCCAGGAGGGCCAATGGCATCCTGGCCTGCATCAGGAACAGTGTGGCCAGCAGGAACAGGGAGGTCGTTCTCCCCCTCTATGCTGCACTGGTTAGGCCACACCTTGAGTACTGTGTCCAGTTCTGGACCCCTCAGTTTAGGAAAGTTGTTGACTTCCTGGAATGTACCCAGAGAAGGGCAACAAAGTTGGTGAGGGGCTTGTAACACAAGCCCTATGAGGAGAGACTGAGGGAGCTGGGGTTGCTTGGCCTGGAGAAGAAGAGCCTCAGGGGTGACCTTATTGCTCTCTACAACTACCTTAAAGGAGGTTGTAGACAGGCGGAGATTGGTCTCTTCTCCCAGGCAACCAGCACCAGAACAAGAGGACACAGTCTCAGGCTGTGCCATGGCATGTTTAGACTGGAGGTTAGGAGGAAGTTCTGCACAGAGAGAGTGATTGCCCATTGGAATGGGCTGCTCAGGGAGGTGGTGGAGTCACCATCATTGGAGGTGTTCAGGAGAAGACTTGATAGGGTGCTTGGTTGCATGGTTTAGTTGATTAGGTGGTGTTGGATGATAGGTTGGATGCGATGATCTTGAGGGTCTGGTCTATTCTATTCTATATAGTGTGAATCTTCTGGTTTATAAGGCCGCTGAAATGTAGCTTTGGTTGGCATTTTTTCTTCCCAAATTTCACTAATTCCCTGTGATTAGAATAATGTCTTTTTACCCCTCTTTAACTTTGAAATCTTAAATTACCATAAATCAGAAAAATCATTGCAAAAACCAAGCAAAAGTGAAAGAACAGCTGTTTTAAAATATAAACTATATATTTTATTTGTAATTCTTCTTCAAATGACTACAGAAAATATTAAATCCCATATTTCATCATTTGTCTGCAAATTTAATGGACAGAGCTTTATTTATTTATTTATTTTTTCTGGAGTTTTTATAAACACCACTACTTGTTGAGAGAAATATAGAGTTTTTCACCCATGAAGGGCAAACCCATAAAATTACATGAAATATATGAAAGACTTTTCCATGAGCAAAAGAAACATAATCACACTTTATGGGTCTGATGTTCTATTTATTCCATGGAGATTAATTTCAGTTTGTGTTAGATTAAGACCCTTGGATTGTAAATCTTCTTTATTTGCTGCTTCAAAGAGGTGAAAGGAGGAACTGCTGAGAGTTAAAGTTCACATCTAGAGCTTTATTGTGCAATATATTTCAGAGTCCTTTTAAATGGTTCACTCTTCTTTTGACATTGTATTGGCAGAATGAAATGTGAATGTTGGTCTTCCGGATAGCATCCTGCTATGCAATATATCCATTTCCCCTTTTTAGTTGTGTATAAAGGCTATTCACATAATTGATCATTCATTCATACATTACTTACACTAGCCTCTGGTATGGCTTTTGGTATGGTTAGTATTAAACATACAGCTTTATTTTTGTGTACATAAATTATGTAGGCAGGAAAATAGAAGTATAATATATGCCTTTGTGCGTTTATATATTACAGAGCTACTTTAGAATAATTACTTAATAAAGCTTCATATATTTTAGCATATGTATGTAATGAAAAAAAAAGCAACTTTTATTATTATTTTTTTTAATGGCAATTTTCCTGCAAATAGCAAATTCCCTGCTCAAACATTTTTCAGTCTTCCTTACCTTCAGAAAGTATTTTGATGTTTCATTGCACAGCAAAGACCAATAAACGTCGTCTTTGGAGGGGCAGTTGTGAGAGATGATTTTAAGCTGTTAGAGGAGTTGGAGTTTATGCATGAAAAGAGGAAGGACTGAGTTGGTTTTCTACATTCAGTACGTGTTGGCCATTGGAATGTGCTGCCCAAGGGAGGTGGTGGAGTCACCATCACTGGTGGTGCTTAGGAAGAGACTGGATGGGGTGCTTGGTGCCATGGTTTAGTTGATTAGATAGTGTTGGATGATGGGTTGGACTCAATGATGTCAAAGTTCTTTTCCAACCCGGTCTGGTCTGGTCTATTCTGTTCTGTTCTATTCTATTCTATTCATAAGCAATTTGACACAGGTGTGGTAGCTGCTTTCACTAATACACTAATCTGTTTTATATTGCTATTTTGTTGGTGCTGCATACTTTAACTTCCAGAAAATGCAGTAGATACCATTGATACTTTAATCTTTCAGTTTTGCATTAAGAGCTGAAACTGAAAAGCTTTATTAATGAAATTACTGAAGTTTTGGTTTATTATTTTAATTTTGCTCTTCTTTCTCAAGAGAATTATTTGGTTTCATTTTTAACAGCAATTTTAAATCTGCTCTAGAGACTTCTTACAGTGCACTTTTGGCCGTGTACTGTTTTGTTTAAGGCTCATTTCCCTTTCCTCTATTTCACCAGTGGTCCTGTAGAAACCCATCAGAAAGCTCTATGGCACAGGAATACCACTTCAATTTGCTTATGACCTTTATTTTGGCTCCTCTGCAGTGCTGCAGGTTTCCACTGCCAAAACTAGTCTCCACACAGAAGGGTTCCTACCATCAAAAACATTTGCAACAGCCAATGGCCGCCTAATGGCAACGAGCATCTTCTACTACAATAAATCTCCATTACTTCCAAAACAAGTTGCATTACATGCAAAACAGCTGGAGTATCTCATCAGGTGCATCTAATCCTTTGTTTATAATCTCTTGCATACAGAGATATGCATTGGGCTACCAAGTGTCAGTATTTGAATTCATTTCTCCATGGCAGCTCATACACTTGTCTTTGATTTTTTTTTCCTTGTTGCTATTTGTGTTGTTATTTATCTAAACAGGGGAAAAATATCATATTCTAGAACTTCATTCTTCTCCCATATAACCTACATAATTTCATTTGATTTTCAAAATATATATAAAATATATTTTCACATATATTTCACACAAGTTTTTTCTTTGAGTGGAGTCACAGTGTACATAACTAAGTGGTCCAGGTGGTTATGGTGCAGACTTATTGGATAGTCTTGGATATTTTAGGAAATAGTGGTGTTGAGAGCGTTCAGATTTACCCTGTGGAAGTACTAGTGAGCTTGGATCAAGTGTGTGTTTCCTTACTTCTGAGCTGCTGTTTGGCTGGCCGTATAGGGATAGACTGTGGGTTAGTTAATGAGAATTGCTCAAAGAAGATAAAAGGTATGAACTACTGTCTTAGTTTAGAGGAGCAAGAGAGATGCTCTCCACTCCTTCCCGAAGGAGTAAAGAATCATGGAATTAGCCAGGTTGGAAAAGACCTCAGAGATCATCAAGTCCAACCTATTCTCTAGCACCTAACACCTCATGACAACTAAACCATGGCTTCAAGTGCCACATCAATCCTTTTTTGAACACCTTCAGGAACTGTGACTCTCCCACCTCCCTGGGCAACACATTCCAATGGCCAGTTATTCTTACTGTGAAGAACTTTTTCCTCACCTCGAGCCTAAACTTCCCTTTGCACAACTTGAGACTGTGTCCTCTTGTTCTGTTGCTGGTTGCCTGGGAGAAGAGGCCAACTCCCTCCTGGCTACAACCTCCTTTCAAATAGTTGTAGAGAGCAATAAGATCTTCCCTCAGCCTCCTCTTCTCCAGGCTAAACACCCCCAGCTCCCTCAGTCTCTCATCATAGGGCTTGTGCTCCAGACCTCTCACCACATCTGAGAGTGAACAGTCCACATCAGATTAGAAAGAATTAGAAGTTTAAATGGAAGTGCTATTCATAACTACATGCAACATTACAAAAGCATATAAAATACACAAAATCCATAGAACACCTTAGCCACAGTTCTCAAAAAAATCTCCTTAGGCCAAAGCTTTCAAAAACTATCACCAAAACAGGCCACAAATGCACACCCCCTTCTCCATGCCTCCCTGTCCCCCCAGTACCAGAGTGAAGCAGCTGCAAATTCTGCTTGCCAGCTCCAGGGAGAGCCAGCACACACCAGCCCCAGCTGGTAGCATTGCCAAGGCTGAACCAGGCCTCTCTCCCCTGCACCAAACCCAAGATAAAGCTCTCTGCATCCTCCCAGGAGCATTCAGTGAGGCTTGGACAGGCTGGAGAGCTGAGCAGGGAGAAATTTGAAGTTCAACAAGGGCAAATGTAGAGTCTTGCATCTGGGAGGGTAAGTGCCAAGAGGATGGAGCCAGGCTCTGTTCAATGGTGCCCAGTGACAGCACAAGGAGCAACAGGTGGAAGTTGAGGTTTAAAGTTCATGTAAATATGTGGAACAGGCTGCCCAGGGGGGTTGTGGAGTTTCCCTCTCTGGAGATATTCAAAACTTGCCTGCATTCATTCCTGTGTTATCTGGTGTAGGTGATCCTGCTCTGGCAGGGGGGTTGGACTAGATGACCTTTTGAGGTCCCTTCCAGCCACTGATGTTCTGTGATTCTGTGAAAAGGGGAGAAACTGACTCTGCATCCAGTTTATATAGACATGGCAGAATTATGGGATGTGATAACAAATTTGCAAATTTCTTGGGTCTATCTAGTCCCTCTGGAGAAACTTAAGGAGCGCTGTGGTTCTTAACAGCATCCAGCCTCAAACCCTAGCAGCTGTGCAAGAGAATCCAGCTGCAGCAGATTGTTGGTATTGTCTTGTGATCACAGCCAGGTTAGAATTGTTCAGGAAGAGCCTGACCTGCTGGTGAATGAGAGATTTGTGTGTGATTCTAAGAGGCAGATGTTATAAACATAAGAACTGCAGTATTTTCCTACACCAGGAATAGAAATGTTTTAGATACAGCCTCCTTTTCTCCTCAGTTAAAAGAAATGCTCTGATACTGACTTGAAATCTTCATAAAGGTTTGGTGTTTACTTAGGGTTTTCCTTGAGTCTAGCATCAAAGAACTCTTATGTTGAAGTGCAGGAATCTGAGATCACTTAAACCTATTCTTTTGGATTTTATTTTTTTTTAAATGCATGTTAAATATTCAGGTAGAGAGAAAGGCTTAGAAAACCATTTAACAGTTGAGTTTATTCTGAATTCTGATGCCTATTGTATACACTGTCAGCTTTTCCTCACCTTAGAATAACTATGTGCTAGTGTTTTCTATACCTGCAGAGCTGTTCATGGCAATTGCTTTGTTGTGTGAACTGCTGAAAAGGGTGCAAAGCTTTTCTAGTGCTATCTTTAAGAAGTTTAGCATATATTAAAGAAAAAACACATTTGGTTTGCTCTCCATATTTTGATGCATTTTGAAATCCATTAGCTAAGGTATTTCCATTATTCACTTGTAATGTTTGTAAATCTTCATTGAAAACCTTGGTCTCTGTGCAGATACTGTTCATAGAATCAGACAGGGTTGGAAGGGACCACAAGGGTCACCTAGTTCCAACCCCCCTGCCATGGGCAGGGATACCTCACCCTAGATCAGGCTGGCCAGAGCCTCATCCAGCCTGGTCTTAAACACCTCCAGGCATGGGACCTCAACCACCTCCCTGGATAATCCATTCCAGGGCTTCACCTCTCTCACAGTGAAGAACTTCTTCCTCATGTCCAGCCTGAATCTCCCCAACTCCAGATTAATTCCATTCATGTTAATCAACAATGACAGAGTCACAGTATCACTAAGGTTGGAAGAGACCTCAAAGATCAAGTCCAACCTGTCACCACAGACCTCATGACTAGACCATGGCACCAAGTGCACATCCAATCTCCTCTTGAACACCTCCAGGGATGGAGTCAAACCAATCAAATGTGCATATCATTTACTTTGCATGCATATCAAACCTAGGGTCCTACCTTGGTGGACTAGATAATTAGAAGGGCATAGATGTTTGTTTTTAACTGATACCTTATTTCTTATAAGGTTGGTAGTTGTGGGCATGTAAGAAGGGAATTTTAGGAGCAATTATGTGACTTTCATGGGATGCTTCATGCTATAATTTTACAGGCATTTATAGATTTTTCCGGACTACATCCTGCATGGATACAAAGTTGAACATAGAAGGTTTCACCTCAACTTGAGGAGAAACTTCTTCACAGTGAGGATGAGTGGAACAGGCTATCCAGAGAGGTTGTGGAGTCTCCTTCTCTGGATGCATCCTGTCTGCATGCATTCCTTTGCAGACTGCCCTAGGTGATCCTGCTTCTGGCAGGGATGTTGGACTCGATCTCTGGAGTTCCCTTTGAACCTCTAACATTCAGTGATTCTGTGATCCAAAAATAACAGTTTAATCACTGTCATCTGGATTAGAAAAATTATGCATGTAATTAGTTTCAGATGAACTTGAAAGGTGTTGCTTAGCCTGTGTGAATTCCATTTGAGACACAAATAAATAAAGACAAATTTGCATTTAAATGATTCTTGGTAATACTTGAAGTTTTAAATACCAGCATAGGTAATTTACTTCATATTCAGGCATTTCTTTCACTTCACAGTTTGGAAAGCAAGAACTGGGGGCTTGAACCCTTTGTATTGCTTTTGGATTAGAAGGTTCATACCTGAATTAAATTTCTCTTGGCTTCCTTTCTTTTGTGGACAAACTGTAGCTCGGGAGATACCACTGTATTCAAACAACATGAAAAATCTGACTTGGAATGGGATACAGATTTAGGCAGATTGCAAAAAATCCCTAGGATATTTAGTGATGTACAATACTAAAATATATGTAGCTGAAGAGGGAAAGGTTGCAACTATTACATGATTTGTTCCAGAAAATGGAGTGTGGGGTGCAGCCAGTGCATGGAGCTGCTGCTGCTGGTAGTATTTCTTACAACTAGGAAGAGTAAGAGTAGAGCATTCCTGAAAGTCCTAGAAGCTAATGCTGGCTTAGTAGGCAGTGTCTTTTACTGTCTGTGGCACTCTTAGACCAGGAAACATGCTCTACTGGCCAGGGGAGGTTTAGACTCGAGGTGAGGAGGAAGTTCTTCACCAAGCGAGTCATTTGTCATTGGAATGGGTTTCCTCCTGGGGGGGGGGGGGGGGGGGGGGTTGAGTCACCATCCCTGGAGGCATTCAAGAGGGGATTGGACGTGGCACTTGGTGCCATGGTCTAGTCATGGGGTCTGTGTTGATAGGTTGGACTCGATGATCCTCGAGGTCCTTTCCAACCTAAGTTATACTGTGATACTGTGATATGTCTTGGCTCCAAGGGGTCAGCCAAGATGTATGTACGTGACCCTTTGCCACTGCACTAGCATGGACTGAGTTGCAGAGCCTCCTCCATTGGTAGCTAAGACTGCTATCCTCCAAGTCTTCACACATTTTAATTTGGAATCACTGCACTTCGTTCCAGCAGTCATTAAGAACTGCTAATTATTGAAATATTCACACTTCTAACAGTGTTTGTAAAACTGTGTGAGTCAGAGCAATTTAAATTAATCATTGAAAACACACACAAAAAAATTCTATTGCTCTCAGCCATATCAGACTACTAATATTATGTTTACAGTGCTTTGTGCTGTTTAAATCTTTGGAGCTGCTTGTCATGTCTGTACCGGTACACAAGGAAGGATGGCTGAACCTAGCACATCATAATCATAAACACAATGCTCTTGTCAAGTACAATGAGAGAAATCAATTGCTGTGACAATAATTGCTATTCAAAGTCTTGGTTTAAATAATAATAATAATAATAATAATTGTTCAGTTATTTTTATTTTAGACTTGTGCTTGCTTTACAACATATCAATTAAAAGGTAGTATATTTGCCAATAAAATAGAGTAAGTAACAGACCAGAAAAACAGTACTTAGGAAAACAGTATATGTGATCTCTTAGGAAGCTTCTGCAGTGTTGATTTAAAAACATTAACTTAGATGTGGCATTGAGTGCACCCTCAGCAAGTTTGCTGATGACACCAAGCTGTGTGGTGCAGCAGACATGCTGGAGGGAAGGGGTCCATCCAGAGGGACCTTGACAGGCTGGAGAGGTGGGCACAAGCCAACCTCATGAGGTTCAACAAGACCTAGTGCAGGGTCCTGCATCTGGGTCGAGGCAATCCCGGGCACAAATCCAGGCTGGGCAGTGAGTGGCTGGAAAGCAGCCCTGAGGAGAGAGACTTGGGGGTGCTGGTGGACAAAAAGCTCAACAGGAGCTCTCAGTGTGCACTTGCAGCCCGCAAAGCCAATCAGATCCTGGGCTGCATCAGGAGAAGTGTGGCCAGCAGGTCAAGTGAGGTGATCCTCCCCCTCTACTCAGCTCTGGTGAGACCCCACCTGGAGTACTGCATCCAGTTCTGGAGCCCCTATTACAAGAGGGATCTGGAGGTGCTGGAAGGTATCCAGAGAAGGGCCATGAGGATGATCAGAGGGCTGGCTCTCCTATGAGGACAGACTGAAGGAGTTGGGGCTGTTCAGTCTGGAGAAGAGAAGGCTCCGAGGTGACCTAATTGTGGCCTTCCAGTATCTGAAGGGGGCCTACAGGAAGGCTGGGGAAGGACTTCTCAGGATATCAGGCAGTGACAGGACTAGGGGGAATGGAATGAAGCTGGAGGTGGGGAGATTCAGGCTGGATGTGAGGAGGAAGTTCTTCACCATGAGAGTGGTGAAGCTCTGGAATGGGTTGTCCCATGGAGGTGGTTGAGGCCCCGTCCCTGGAGGTGTTTAAGCCCAGGCTGGATGAGGCTCTGGCCAGCCTGATCTAGTGTGGGGTGTCCCTGCCCATGGCAGGGGGGTTGGAACTGGATGATCCTTGTGGTCCCTTCCAACCCTGACTGATACTATGATATGAGAATTGTTTTCTTTGCATGTATCTACATAGTAAAAATGGTGTCTTCTTTTCTTTTTTTTTTTTCTTAAAAACTGGATACTTTTCTTTTTGCTGGTTTATCTTTTGTTTGGGTTTGTGGGGGCTTGGTTGTTTGGGTTTTTTTTCCCCTATGTTTTTTGTTTGTTTTTTTTTTATGTTTAAAAATAACATAGCATTAGTAAGAAACATTATCACACAGAATCACAGAAGGGTCTGGGCTGGAAGGGACCTCCAAAGGTCACCTGGTCTAACCCCCTCTGCAGTAAGCAGGGACATCCTCAACTAGATCAAATTGGCCAGAGCCCTGTTGATCCTCACCTTGAATATCTCAAGGGATGTGGCCCTAATCACCTCCCTGGCAACCAGTTCCAGTGTTCCACTACCCTCATGTTAAAGAATTTGTTCCTTACATCAAATCTAAATTGAACGCTGAACTTGAGTACTGTGTCCAGTTCTGGGCCACTCAGTTTAGGAAGGATATTGACTTGCTGGAACATGTCTAGAAGAGGGCAACAAAGCTGGGGAGGGGTTTATAAAACAAGCTCTATGAGGAGAGGCTGAGGGAGCTGGGGTTGCTTAGCATGGAGAAGAGGAGGCTCAGGGGAGACCTTATTGCTCTCTACAACTCCCTGAAGGGAGGTTGTAGACAGGTGGGGGTTGGTCTCTTCTCCCAGGCAACCAGCACCAGAACAAGAGGACACAGTCTCAAGCTGTACCAGGGGAGGTTCAGACTGGAGGTTAGCAAGAAATTCTATGCAGAGCCCATTGGAATGTGCTGCCCAGGGAAGTGGTGGAGTCACCATCATTGGAGGTGCTTAGGAGAAGACTTGATAGAGTGCTTGGTTACATGGTTTAGTTGATTAGGTGGTGTTGGATGATAGGTTGGACGCGATGATCTTGAAGGTCTCTTCCGGTCTGGTCTATTCTATTCTATTCCTACTGTTCTCCAGTTTTATGCCATTGCTCCTCATCCTATCACTACAGGCCTTTGTAAACAGTCTCCATGCCTCTTGTAGGCTCCTTTCAGGTACAGCAAAGTTGCTATTAGGTCTCCCTGGAGCCTTCTCCAGTCTGAACAATCCCAGCTTCCTCAGCCTGTCCTCGTAGCAGAGGTGGTCCAACCCTCTGATCATTTTTGTGGCTCTCCTCTGGACCTGCTCCATCAGGTCCATGTCCTTCATGGCCATCTCCTATTTTCAAAAAAGGACTTGGAAAGAGCTTTTTAAGCGTGTGTAAGTATTCACAAGTGGGCAGTCAGTGAGGCTGCTTATGTCTATAAGTAAGCAGTGTGGACAAATTGGAGATCACTATTGCATAAAAAAATGGAGCTGAGGACCCAGTATCTACACTGTATGTATCTTGACATTTTTTCATGTTGGAGCCCTTTTGTGTCTGGAGTGTACACTGCACACTTTCCAGTTCAGCTACTGCATTATGGGCTCCAAGTTTGCTTCATAGCATGAGCTAAAGCAAAACACTGGGGATAGTCAGGAGATTCATTCAAAACCCCACTCCACATCCACAGAAATGCAGGCACACCCCTAGGAATCTCAAGACACATCCACCACATCTATTTGAGCATGGAGACAGCAAGACAATGTCAGTGTGATGCCGCAGTCAAGTTAGGAGCCTATTGGTTTTCTTGAGTTGCTAGAATGCTCTTGAGAAACTGCTGGCACAGATGTGCTGCTCCCAAACTGAGCTTAAGTGGGGGCAGCCTGGGGCTTCTGCATGATACTCAGCTATGAGGAACTGCTGTGCTTGCTGTCATAAGCTCAGTAAATCTGAAGTGTGCTCAAATTAGGATCACACAATTTTTAATGCTAATAGAAGTATACTAGATTTAAGGCAAAGTCTGAAGAAGTGTTTGCTTTCATCCAATATGGAAATTTCTGCTGAATTATTATGCAAATTAGTGGCTTAAGCAAGATCATAGAAACAACAATTATTCATGCATCAATGTTTACCTACATTTTCAGGTGTTTAAATTTCTCTTTGCATGTTAAATAATAAGAGAATGAGAAAAGAAATAGCAAAGGATAGAACATTTTGTTTTGTTCTGTTTACCTTCCATTTACAATATTAGTCCTTAAAATATTTATATTTAATTCATGAAATAGTTGCTTTTGCATCACTGCAAAAATAAATGATTTCATTTTAATGCAAGTACTCTTTCAATACAATAGGTAACTTACTTATAGGCATTAATATATAACGAAGAAAAAGGAATTCGCTAGTCTGTTCATAATACATTCAAAGACCAAGCTAGAGGAGAGTAGGCTTAGATTAGACATTAGGAAGAAATTCTCCACCATAAGGGTAGGGAGATACTGGAATAAGTTGCCCAGGGAGGTGGTGGAAGCCACATCCCTGGAGGTTTTTAAGGCCAGGCTGGATGTGGCTCTGGGCAACTTGATCTAGTGGGAAGTGTCCCTGCCCATGGCAGTGGGGTTGGAACTAGATGATTCTTGAGGTCCCTTCCAACCCTGACAGTTCTATGAGTCTATAATCTTAGAGCACAAATATGGCATTATTTAATCTGGTTTAACCACACTGATCAACTTCACAGATTTTCCCCACATATTTATCCCTGCAATTTGACTTTCATTAAGGACAATCTACAAGTTTTGTTTTACTTTGCCCGTACCAAGCAGCAATATGTGCACTAATTACCGTTGTCAGTCTGCTTCCTAAACACACAGACAGGAAATAATTCCTCAGTTAGGGAAATCACTGTCCTCTCACTCTTCAGCCACCTCTGTGAACTGTACTTAATATGTCTAAATATGGGCTCTGTAAGTTACAAATTTAGTCTGTACATTGCAAAAGTTGTTGTGAAGACTGTAATTACTCCTTAATTTTTTCCTTCTGTTAAATCAGTATGTCTCTTTACATACCACCCAGAATCTAGACCTTACTGCTAGACCCTGTTGTTCTCTTGCAGCCCTTCCTTGGCCACTTTCCTCTGCTGCTTTGGACATAAACTACTTATGTTGAAGACTTTTTCCTCTTTATTTCACCCATTCTCTAATTGTATACTGTCTGCTACTTAATACTAAGATGATAACTTCCATTCAGCTTTTAATACATGCAGCTGGTGCTCAATTGCTCATTTTCAAGCATGCAATTTTAGTGTTTCCTCCTATTTTGTTCCACGCAATTTCAAGCAGCAACTGTGTATAGCTGTGTCCTATCTTCTGGCAGATTATTTGTTCTTGAGACTACAAAATTCTGATAATGCTTGGGCTGCTGTGGTTCTAAGCTTGTCATAGAATCACAGAATTGTTAGGGTTGGAAGGGACCTCAAGGATCATCTAGTTCCTACCCCCCTGCCATGGGCAGGGACACCTCACACTACATCAGGTTGCCCAGAGCCACATCCAGCCTGACCTTAAAAACCTCCAGGGATGAGACTCCCACCACCTCCCTGGGCAACCTGTTCCAGTGTCTCAGCACCTTCATGGGGAAGAACTTCTTCCTAACATCCAATCTGAATATACCTATTTCTAGTTTGTTTCCATTCCTTCTAGTCCTTTCCCTACCTGACACCCTAAAAAGTCCCTCCCCAGCTTTCTTGTAGCTCCCTTCAGATACTGGAAGGCCACAATGAAGTCTCCTCAGAGCCTTTTCTTCTGCAGACTGAAAAGGCCCAACTCTCAGACTGTCTCTATGGGAGAGGAGCTCCAGCCCTCTGATCATCCTTGTGGCCCTTCTCTGGGCATGTTCCAGCACCTTCAGATCCATCTTGTAATAGGGGCTCCAGAACTGAATGCAGTACTCCAGGTGGGGTCTCACCAGAATGGAGTAGAGGGGGAGAATCACCTTCCTCAGCCTGCTGGCTATGCTCCTCTTGGTGCAGCCCAGGATGTGATTGGCTTTCTGGGCTGCAAGTGCACACTGCTGGCTCATGTTGAGCTTCTCATCCACCAGCACCCTCAAGTCCTTTTCTTCAGGGCTACTCTCAAGGCAGTCACTGCCTAGCCTATGTTAGTGCTTGTCCTAGCACTATAGTTTTTGGGCAGGATTTACATTCATAAGTGCATAAAGTAATTCACTCCATACTCTGTGTCAGTGTTTCATAAACCATCTGCATTGCAAAGGCATCTATCTGTGTATTTGGGTGTCATTCAGAGTCTCACAAAAAGAGTGAGAAACAGTGGACCAAATCCATGACCACGTGGATGAGTCTGTGTAAGCACAGTTAATTTTTGTACTCCCTCTTTACCATCCAGCTGTTTTCTGTGTCTTAGATGATCTTAGTCATTGCAGCACATTCAAATCTTTCTTCTTTTTTTTTCAGTGCATGTAACATTATTTTGTGGTACAGAAACTACATCATAATAATGCCTGAATTTAATTGAGATGTGACTGATTCTCAGCCATTGTTTCTTACTACACATTTCTGTGATAGACGAACAAGAGCCCTGTTCTTTTTTCCCCATGGAAACTCGTAGGCAAGTCACCACTTGATCTTTTTGAAAGGTGAAATGATTGAGCTTGTTAAATCACTGTCAGTAAAAGATATTCTCCAACATTTGGATATTTTTTTGGTGATTTTTCTCTCTATTCTCTCCATGTTTCCAGTCTCCTTGGAAAAAAAAACCTGCAAGTACCAGAATTTTGAGAACAAGTCTGATAGCATCAGTTTTCAGCAATACCTTGTAGAGTGATACATTCATCTCCCAAGCCTGCTTACTACTGTGCACCTGAGTATTTAAGGTTGTTTTAACCCTTTTGTTTCATCAAAAGGTTGATCATTTGCACTAATCTCTAAATTATTTGGGGAATTTATTAAATCCAAGGGGAATATATATCCTTTGTTCTGTAGATGAGGCCTGGATTCCTTGTCCTCATAAATACAATTTAGCAATGATGATGTTTAAATAAATAGAATAGAATAGACCAGGTTGGAAGAGACCTTCAAGATCATCGTGTCCAACCTATCATCCAACACCACCTAATCAACTAAACCATGCAACCAAGCACCCTATCAAGTCTCCTCCTGAACACCTCCAGTGATGGTGACTCCACCACCTCCTCGGGCAGTCCATTCCGATGGGCAATCACTCTCTCTGTGTAAAACTTCCTCCTAACCTCCAGCCTAAACCTCCTGTGGAGCAGCCTGAGACTGTGTCCTCTTGTTCTGGTAATGGTTGCCTGGGAGAAGAGACCAACCTCTGCTGTCTACAACCCCCCTACTGTATAATTTCTAAATAAATCTACTGTATAATTTCTTTGTATTCCTTACTATTAACTATTAACTTTGTCCTCCTTACTATTAACTATTTTTCACTCTTGAGTCATGCATAGAGCTCCTAGCTATTATGTATCAAAGTCTCATCAAAATTGGCTGGATCTGATACTCTGGGAACCTTGCAAACATGTGTAGGAATTTCCTTTTTTTGATGTTGATCCTCTTCTGATTCTTTTTAGCTGTCAGTGGCCAGGTTTTAATTCATTTATTTTGCACTGGACTGCATGAATCTCTGTTCCCCATACTATTTATGGCTGTGCTTTCTTTTCTTATATCTCTCACACAAGAAGGAGCTTAGCAGTATAATGGGAGATTGGAGAGCATCCATCTGTACTTGTCCTGCTGTTTTAATGTTTCTCTGTGATGTTAATATATTTGTCATGTCTCAGCTCCCTATTGTTTCAAAACTGAAAAGAATTTATTTCCACTACCATTCCATTCCCGTGTCTGAGTTGACTGTACTCTGTTATATCTTTTAAGTTCAGCTTAGGGTTTGTGAGATGGGGTGATGGGTACTTTGAGATACAGACTTCCTATAGATTTATGCATTGGCTTCCCAATGTTTTCTGGTTGGTGTTTTGTTTTTTTTCTTTATTCCTTTCTAATCTCTCCTAACATCCTATTTTCTGTCTCAAATGCCACTAAACCTTCAGTTGATACATTCAAAGAACTATCTGCAATGACTTTGAGATCATTTTCTTGAGTGGTAATTGCTAATTTAGAACCTATCATTGTGTATTTGTAGTTTGGGTTTTTTTTTCTCCACATTGCCTTCAGTTCATTGACACTGAATTTCATTCCCTTATTTTATTGCCAAGTCACTTGATATTGTGAGATCCTTTGCAGTCAGCTTTAATTTTTATTGCCCTAAACAAACCAAGGCTATTATCTCACCACAGCCTGAAACTAGGTTAGTTTGACAAAAACTATTTTCTCTGTCTTCTCCTCATTAACATGAATGTTGATGGTTTTTCCCCCTTCTGATTGTATCTATTAAAAAAATTAAAATAAAGTAACATATTTCATGTTTACTTACAAAAAATATGAATCATACAAACATATTAAATATTTCACATTTCAATGCTCTAATTTCCAATTGTTTATATTATTGTATTTGTGTGCTCCTGTACTCAGCACGGGTTAGGCCACACCTTGACTCCTGTGTCCAGTTCTGGGCCCCTCAGTTTAAGAAGGACATTGAGGCACTGAAATGTGTCCAGAGAGGGGCAATGAGGCTGGGGAGAGGTCTGGAGCACAGCCCTATGAGGAGAAACTGGAGGAGCTGGGCTTGTTTAGCCTGGTGAAGAGAAGGCTCAGGGGAGACCTGAAAGGAGGTTGTAGGCAGGTGGGGGTTGGTCTGTTTTCCCAGGCAACAAGCACCAGAACAAGAGGACACGGTCTCAAGCTGTGCCAGGGGAAGTTTAAGCTCGAGGTGAGGAGAAAGTTCTTCCCAGAAAGAACATTGGAATGTGCTGCCCAGGGAGGTGGTGGAGTCACTGTCCCTGGAGTTGTTCAAGAGAGGATTGGACGTGGCACTTGAAGCCATAGTTAATTGTCATGAGGTGTTAGGTTGGACTTGATGATCTCTGAGTTTTTTTCCAACCTTATTGATTGTATGATATATAGTAACACATAAACATTACATATATGTTTCAAAGTGTATGTCTGGGTTTGACTTTGCACATAAACTAAACAGTGTTATGACTGGTAACAGGAAAGTTCAGTGGGTGACCCAGCTCCATTGATGTACAGAGCACAAAACCAATTTGTCTGAAGTTTTTTTCAGACAGAACTCTCAAGGTTTTCTTTTCTTCTACTAGCTGTAAAGAATTGTTGAAGATATTAATAAATGTGGAAAAATAATTTTCTAAGGAAAGAGATTCAGTTCCGGTGTTAATGAAGAGTCACAGAGCAGAAGGCTCTCTTAGTTTCTGGTTTCCAGCTCTCTGGAATGTATTAATCTCCTTCAAATGCTGGAAGCTTTGAGTTCATCATTTTAAACAGAGTTGCTGGTGCTTCCCTATTTTATTTCTTTTGGAAGGGCTGTAGAGGAGAAGAGTAAGTGAGATGGCTTACTATTACTTCATGCACAGTATGCTAATTTATAGCAACACATCAGTACTTTGATGTTGTCCCTGGGCATCTCTTGCAGTTACTACCTAGACAGTACAGTATGTGGTAGGGATAATATTTTTAGGAAGTAGTATTTGTAAGCAGCTATTGGTTTAGAAAGCTTAAAAGATGCTTCTGGCAAACGGGATTTAATCTGGTCATCAGTGGGCGAGGTTTTGTTCTGCTCTTCCAAGGTGCCAAATAAAACTCGCTGTCAATGTGTAGTTGCTTTTGGAGGAGTCTGTAGAAAGGGAGGCAGCCAAAGACAAATTTTTAAAGGTGAATTCAGTGCATGAACTGGAGTGATGTGTCACCTAAATGATGAACGTTCTGTGATGAGTTCTGTCATAATGTGCTTTGTGCTACTTAGATACTCAGTCATGAGAAACTCTTAAGAGAAACTCTTCTAGGAAGAAATATAATGATATTATATATTATTCAGCAAAGACTCATGTAGGAAGATGATTTAGACTGAGGTTCATTACAGTGCAAGGTTGATTTTTCTCTTCTGAATTCTCTGAGGTTCTTGAACCAGCACTTGCCCTCTCACATCCTTTTATTACAGATCGTTGACTTTTCTAACAATTTGCTATTGGCAGAGTGGTTCTTAGAGATGCTAAACTCTTCTGATCCATTGATCGGAACCAATCAAAATTCTGAATACCTTTGTTTTTTAAAGGATCTGTGTCGAAACTCAATAAAAGCTGAACCCTGTATTTAAAATGACCTTACAAGGAGAGGCAGAGAATATATCTTCCATTGCATAAAAATCCCTAAGTCCCAAAGATCATTAAAAAAACTGCTAAAAAAATGCTGGTGGTTTATGTTGGCTGTTAAGAGGAAAGTCAAACTTTGCATCCAGAAACAGATCCGTTAACTGCTTTTTTTCCTCTCAGGTTCAGAACACTCAGCCTTATTGGAGCTAAACAGACAGTATTAAGCCTTTGAAATAAAACAAACAAACAAACCACCAACCCAAGCTGTTAATTTTAATTAAGCCTTATGTGTCCAAACTACTTAATATATTTGGTATACCTCATATATTTAGAATACTTTTCTCTTTCAAACTTGTCCTCGCTCTGGTAGGATTTCTCCAGGGTGTTCAAAGAAGAAATTGATAACAATGAACTTTGAAAGCTTGTAGTGAAAAGATGTTTAAGTGAATAAGATGCTGATAGGAAACCATATTGATTTGTGTTACTTTAACCATCAAAGGAAAGGTTGTGTTACAGAGACTGACTTTGGAGTGTAGTCAGAGCAGTGGTACTTTTTGATGTCAAATACTCAGCTAATTTGTTGCTTGCAGACCAATGAATGATTGGGTGCTTTCATTCCATTACCTTAACCATGGCATTAAACTACAGTTGCCATAAACAGCTTTCTAATAGTCTTTATATTATGGATAAATATTGAATGCCATAAGCTGTTACTTCTACAGATGTATCTTCCAGGTTATAACTTCAGATCTGTTTACGGCATGATACAGTGAAACATTGGTGTTACTGCATGGATAATGATTATGTTTTAGAGTTATGCACAGTGCTTCTCTGAACTGTACTACTTCAGGAAACTCTTGGTATTTCCCACATTAGTAAAAAGAATGTGGTTTGAAGCTTTTGGGGAAAACAAAAAGTAAAAGAAATATTATAGTTGGCTAATTTAATTCAGCAGTTACAGGGTTATATTAATTGAGGACAGCAGATGTACTAACGTGACTGAAAATTCTTCATGCAGCTAGAAAATGCAGCTACTTTTATAATAGATACTTTCCAGAGCAATACACAATCTGACCAAAAAGACTTGTTGTCATATGCAAACCCGATTCCTCAAACTCGTTATACTGCCTGTGTAGGTATCATTCCTGCATCCCAGGGAATGACTCAGAATTCACAAAGTCAGTGAAGTATGAATTGGTATAATTTTTCTGCTGGTTTTCCATCTCCTACATGTTGAACATGCAGTGCATATTTGTTGAGACCGTTCTGAGTGTGTGGAGGATTGTAATGGAGTTTATCCCCAGATACTGGAGACAATAGCATTTTATGGAGACAGTCACAGAACTAGAGGTGTGCATTCTCTTTTGTCTTTGAACTGGGATAGTTGAACTTTGTTTGTCATCCTGGTAGAGTTTAGTTTTCCTCCACACTTTATTGTATTTCATTACCTTTGATGCCCTAAAAGCATGAGCTTTTTCAGACCATTATGCTACAATTATGATTTATTTTTTTTATTTTTTTTGTTTGTAATTGCAGTTGTTTCTTATCCTTACTGCTGGTAGCCGCTGTCGTTTGGAAAATCAAACAAACCTGTTGGGCTTCTCGACGGAGAGAGGTATCAATAACTTTAAGATTATTGCAGTACCTTTATCTTTCAGAATAAATGGAGAGCTTTGATAAACAGTCACACCTCCACTTTATCCAGTACACACCATGCAAATATCCACATAAACACTTATATTTTGTTTTGCCAAGGCCTTTTTATGTTGAAGATGAAAACTTCCTCTTGCCAAAACTTGAAGACATTGCATCGTAAGGTTGTGGAAAGCTTAATTTTCTTTATGGTGGAATATTAAGAGTATTTTAGTTCAAAGGGACTTAAAAGAATCATCTAACCTGACCAGTTCAGAGCAGACAAAGTTAAGACATGTTGCTGTCCAAATGCCTCTTAAACACTGATAGGTTTGAGGCACTGACCATTCTGGGAAGCCTGTTACAGTGTTTTACTACTCGGTAAACAAATCCTCCCTAATGTCAAATCTGAACCTTTTAACCATTCCCATATGTCGCATCACTCACTACCAGGGAGAAGAGCTCAGCACCTCACTCTCAACTTCATCTCTTCAGGAAACTGTAGAGACTAATGAGGTGGCCCCTTAGCCTCCTTTTCTCCAAACTGGACATACCCAAAATCCTTAGCTGCTCCTCACAGGACATCCCTTCCTTCACCAGCTTTCATCCTTCTTAAATTGTAGGGCCCAGAACTGCACACAGTACTCAAGGTGACTCTGCACCAATGCTAAATACAGGGGGATAATCACATCTTTTCACTGGTTAGTCATACTCTTCAGTGCAACCCAATGGTCACAACAGTCTCAAAATAGTGGAAAATCATTTGTAAGCTCCTAAGATCATAGTGTAGCATCACAAACTTTGTAGGAAGCAATCTGATGCTGTGATTTAGGCTGTGTTGGCAGTCACTGGAAGAGAGTAGGATGTAACTCTGCAGAGATCTTATATTTTCTTCCTTTTTACTTGCTTTTTGTTGTTGTTTGTAATTTTATTTTAATTATACTTTAAGCAAAATGATATCTCTATCAATATCAGTAGCTCTATCATTAAAACCATGGCACAACTGGAGCTCTTCAATAAATACCATACATAAAGGTCACCTTATTATTTTTTAGACTCATTATGGGTATGCTGGAAAATCAGGCCCAAATATCTGTTCTTACCACTTCAAAAAGTGATTAAATGTGGATGGGATTAAATTTAGTTCATGTATACTGCTACATGTATATAGCATGATTCAGGTCATGCACACTGATAGTTGTCATATTTCATTTTGTTTGTTATTGTTTTTTTCCCCCCTTGAAGCTTCTAATTTTTGATAAATTTTGGAAGCTTAAGCACTTGCTTAAAACCAAATCTGTCTGTAATTAATTATCTTTTCTTAATATGCTGACACTATGAATGCTTAAATATTTTTTGCTTTTCTTGTTTGTTTGTTTTTACTGTAGATCTACAGTAAATTTATGCATGCTTTAAAAGTGCTGGGTAACTTACAGACACAATTTTCCTTCCCTGAAATTACATTATCTGCCCAGTTTCTGCTACAAAGAAAAATGTGTTTTATTGCAGTTATTTCATTTAGAGTGTTTTTAAACTCAGTGAATATTGTTAAGCATATTCTCTCTCTAAGAGCAAGTGCTCACATATTTGTTATTGCAAAATGGAATGAACACTTACTTTAAACTACAGTATTCTCTTCAACTTATTAATTTTTCATTTGAATGTTTCTCAAAACTTATTAATAGTTCTGTGTAAAATTCTGTGCTGGAATGTAGCAATTCTTTGATTTAATATTTTATGCTAATGGGGTTGTTTTATTGACATGTTCAAGAAGAAATATGAGTGTATGTGGTTACAGATTTAGGGGGTCAAGTCTGTTTCCCATGGTTCCTCCTAGGTGTTTGAAATACAGCATTTTTGATGTAGTCATAGGCATCACCCTAGAAAGAACACATTCTTATAGAAAAAGGTTTTGAAGTTTTCCAAGTTTTGTTGTCCTAATGTCATCAAAAGCTTTTCTAAGACTGTATGAATACTCATATAAGCTGACTGGTCAGCCCAGCATAAACACAAACTAGCTTCTTTGGAAGAGCAAAATAGTTTTAATCCTCTTGCCAAGTATTGTTTATTCTTTCAGGGGTCCATGCTTCAGTTATGGTCCTTGGGTTCCCTTCAATAAAGCTAAAGAAACTTAGTTGCCTTTCATTCAGAAATGTTCCCTGTTTAATTTCAAAGCTGGGCAAATATTTATTCCTTCCTGTTGTAAATTAGGTGTGAAACAGTACCTAGCGTGAGGTAGCATTATGAATTGCAATGTTTAAGCAGATCTCCTTTATCTTCAATCTGCTAATTCACATCAGCAGCAGTTCATGTCAAATGCAAGTTTTTGATGATGTGCCCCATAGTATTTTCCTTTAATCTAGCTCAGAGAACTTGTTCTTACAGATAGTGTTATTTTCTAAGGTTTCAGAATGAAGCGTTACAAATAAGTTGTATACCATAGAAGTAGAAAGCAATCTATTGTTGAAAAGAATTCTGAAGTACCTGCCTTTAAAGCTCACTAATTTAGGGGAATGAGCTCTCTGCCTCTTTCATCGTGCTTGAAAGACAGGAATGTTTGACTTTTTAGATATTACCTTCAGTATGGACACAGACTGCAGCCAGAAGTGAAATGTAACAACATAAAGAAATACAAAAAAGCACGAAGGCAATAGCTATGTGTCCATTTAATGTTCACCTCAGTCTGCTTTCACCTAAAGGACGAGAAACTTTCCTGTCCAGTTTTTGACATCTTTTAGTAATTAATTTTATCAGGCTATTGTATTATTATTATTTGTAAAGTTTTCATAGACCTCTGTAGGTGAAAATTCAGAACTGTGTCCTTCTTTCGCCTTCTGACTTTAGTGCTTGGCTAAATTGGGTCACTGTTGATTCCAAATTGAATGTAGCATGGCCTCAATCCAATACAAAGCAAGAGCAAGTTGTTTAGATTGCATAGTGGAAATGTCTCAATTTTCCCATAAGTTTAAACACTTTCTCTTCATGTTTCTTTCCTACTTCATTGCTTATTGGGGAAATATTTGCTTTCCACTGCTCAGAGCACTGACCAAATCTTAATAAGCAAGTTCATTTCACTGCAGTCTCTGTTATTATATACAGTTAAGAGGGACACATATATCAAAATAGGTAAGTAAATTGTGTCTTTCAAAAGGCTTTAAAGAATATTTGCTAAAACTGAATTTAACTTCCCTTTCCCCATGTCTATTAGTCTTTTAATTTACTTATTTGAAATAATTTTCCCCTAAACTGAATCTTTGAATTTTTTACTAATAACAAAATTTAGGGTCTCATCTTCTTCCTACATACATTGCTACCTCTTAATATATTCTTCCTCTAAGGCTTTTTTAATGTCTATATTTATGCTTTAACTCCTGGCTGAGATTTTCCTCTTCTTTCCTGCCTTGTGAAAGAATGAGAAACATCAGATAGACTCTCTCTCACCTTACGCCATCAAAGTTATTCACCTTCTCTGTTGAAAGAAAATGGGAACTGTCAGTCTTTTATGTCATAGTTCCAAAAAGACTAGTGAAACTTAGAGCAGAGGAGCATGAACAACCTCCTGCGTGGCATCTCTTGACACTTTATCCCACCCAACCCTCCCATGGATCCAGCACATCTAAAATAAGATTTTAAGAAAGGCTGAGGTAAGATAGTGAAATATTGCTCATCTGAGAGAGCTTTATCCTTGAGGGGATTAATACAAAGTATGGTGAGATGACCCCCAAAGCATTATTCTTATCTCACTGTCTTCCTTGAAAAACAAATGAGAAGAAATTTGGATCATTTTCAGAGGTACCAAATCTCAAATTCCTACTTACAGAACTAGATAACATTTGCGGGTAAGCATGGAAATTCATGTACAAGTAGAGAAAGAGCAAGATAGATTTGTTAAATAAGTTGCAGGAGCCCACAAGTATTGCAAAGTTTACAAGCAACTAGGCATTTTTTTTTTTTACAATAGTCTTGCACTACATAAATAGAGCAGATATGTACTCTAGCTTTTAATCTCTCATCCTTCTTTTTCCTCCAAAGACTCACAAATCTTTCTACCAGTACCTCTCCTAGTGAGATTTCACCTGTTAGTTCACCGAATGAAAAACTGAGAGCTGTCATTTTCTCCCAAAGATTTGTTGGGCTTCTTGCATTTTATACCCAGAATTCACCCAAGAGCCAATCCATGAAGTTTCAATCTGACTCTGTTTTGCTTCTTTATATATAGATATAAAAAGATATATCACTTAGATTTACTAAATAAAAAATTTGAAGAGAATATGATTTGTTCTCTCTGCGAGTTTCATATCTGAAGTGTTCATTCAATCTTCTGTTGAGAATGGGTACAAGAGAATCTGTTCATAGATCATGTTACTGGAAAGCTTGATGGGTTGCCTGCCAGTTTTGTAGTGGCTCAAAGGTTTTGTCTCATAAACTTCTTCTGACTGAAAGTCACCACATAGCAGATTAAATTTGCATCCAAATGATTTTTTATTAATAGTATGTCGAACTTCTCTCTTTGCTGACAAGATTACACTGAGGTCACTAACAGACTCCTACAGATGGGATTAAAAACAACACAGCTTGTAGCTGAAGTATTTCAGCAAAGTGCTTGTCCTTCATAAGGTAAGGCAGCCACTGCTCAGATACCATTTAGCTTCTCAGATACCCTTCCTACCATTCATTCAGCCAGATGCTTTATAGGATTTTTACCTTTAATTCAAAAGCATGCAATCACTGACACACATATTCTCCCTCCTCTCTCACACACACACAAAATACTTTTGTGTGCCAATGTGTCTTGTGTCATTATATAGAATCACAGATGGTTTGGATTGGAAAGGCCTATAAAGGTCATCTGGTCTGACCACCACTGTAATGAGCATGGACACCTTTAACTAGATCAGGTTGTTCCAAGCCTCCTCCAATGAGGCCTTGAATGTTTCTAGAGATGGGGCTGCTACTACCTCTTTGGGCAACCTGTTCCAGCATTTCACCACCCTCAGCATCAAAAATTTCTTCCTTATATCTAGTCTGAAATATACAGTAGTGTATATTGGATTAATTAGGTCAAATGCAGTTACATAGATTTCTATTTCACATATTTTACTATTTTAAAATTTATTTATATATATTGTGAGAATTTTTTTTTTACATCTTTTTATAATCATACATGAGAAAGAACTTGCATATCTTAAAAAAGATGACTTAGAATCTTCACAGTATAACTAAGGTTGGAAGAGACCTCGAGGATCATAGTCCAACCTGTCTCCACAGACCTCATGGCTAGACCATGGCACCAAGTGCCACGTCCAGTCTCCTCTTGAACACCTCCAGGGATGGTGACTCCACCACCTCCCTGGGCAGCACATCCCAATGACGAATGACTCTCTCAGTGAAGAACTTTCTCCTCACTTCGAGTCTAAACTTCCCCTGGTGCAGCTTGAGACTGCATCCCCTTGTTCTGGTGCTGGTTGCCTGGGAGAAGAGACCAACCCCTTCCTGGCTACAACCACCTTTCAGGTAGTTGTAGAGGGCAATGAGGTCACCCCTGAGTCTCCTCTTCTCCAGGCTAAACAACCCCAGCTCCCTCAGCCTCTCCTCATAGGGCTGTGCTCAAGGCCTCTCCCCAGCCTTGTTGCCCTTCTCTGGACACGTTCAAGTGTTTCGATGTCCTTCTTAAACTGAGGGGCCCAGAACTGGACACAGGACTCAAGGTGCAGCCTAACCAATGCAGAGTCCAGGGGCACAATGACTTCCCTGCTCCTGATGGCCACACTATTCCTAATGCAGGCCAGGATGCCATTGGCCTTCTTGGCCACCTGGGCACACTGCTGGCTCATGTTTAGGCGGCTGTTGATCAGCACCCCCAGGTCCCTCTCTGTTTGGGAGCTCTCCAGCCACTCTGATCCCAGCCTGTAGCTCTGCATGGGGTTGCCGTGGCCAAAGTGCAGCACTCGGCACTTGGATTTGTTAAATGCCATTCCACTGGATTCTGCCCATCTCTCCAGTCAGTCAAGGTCCCTCTGCAGAGCCTTTCTACCCTCTAACTGACCAACATCTGCTCCTCTTATTTCCTCATCTAATACAGTATATGTCTCTTGAGCAATGAGGAAGTAATGCATGATTGCACATCTATGTAGAAGTGTTTGAAAGCATGGTATTTTATGTGTAAAGTGCTTGCATAACTTTAAGGGCTAATATAATTCCTTTATTGGAATCTTCATATTTATATATAGCATTTCATTATGCAGTCAGCTGTGCACCATTTGCCTGTCTGGAAGAATAGCACACAGAAGCATAAAAACATGGAATTATAGAGAAGGTTTGCTTTATACAGTGTGTGGGTGCTACACAATTTATTGCTTCATTTTATTAAATAAGCTTAATGTTTGTTTAAAAAAAAAATAAAGAATGAAAATACCCACACCTTTCTAGCCTTTTAATATCAAGGTAGTTTTAGCCTCTTGAATATTCAAAGATTCTTAAAAACACAGAAATGAAAGCAAGACAGACTACTTCTTGATGACACTAACAATTCGTGTAATAGCTTTAGGCTCATTTCTATGGTTACCCTAATAAGAAGGCTCAGTTGTATTGATAGTACTAATCAAGGTAGACAATATGTGAATTTCAGCTTTATTTTAATATATATATGTTCCAACAATTGCATTTTTAAATATTCCTTTTAGGGAAGGCAATAATAGATTAGGGTGTATGTAATACCCTTTATAGACTGCAGCACATTTAGTTTAGCTGTATTAATACATGGAGTATGTGGTGGTGTGATGAGAATGGAGACAGGGACAACAGCACTCAATATGAGTGATAGTAATCATCCAACTTTATTGTTCCACACTTCATTATTTATAGTCTTATCTTATGCATAGTTAATTCTATTCTAATTTAACACATACTTTTGGTCTCTCTCTAAAAGGTTACATCATTGTTTTCATAACTTCTGCTCAGTCTAATTGCTCTTTTTCCCAGATCTTGCCACCTCCTTATCTTGCTTGCCTCCCTTCTCAGGGGCAGCTGGACTTCAGCATACCAAGCAATCAGCACTTTTCCCACATCTCCTACTCCACCGCTATATTATCAACAGAGAATTCTTCAAGACCTGAATACACAGGTGTTCCTGGGACCCATGTCCCCTCTTGCTCAAAACAAACCCCAACAGTGGTGTCTTGAACAAAGGAATACTTGGACACATCTGTGTTTTAATGTGAGGAAGGAACCACCAGTACTAGATGTAAGGAATCTGAGAAATACTTATACATATAATTAACATAGAATCATAGAATCAACCAGGTTGGAAGAAACCTCCAAGACCATCCAGTCCAACCTATCACCCAGCCCTATCCAATCAACTAGACCACAGCACTAAGTGCCTCATCCAGTGAATTCTTGAAGAATTCCAGGGGTGTCAATCCACGACCTCCCTCTGCAGCATATGCCAAATCAGTCTTTCTGTGAAGAATTTCTTCCTAATATCCAGCCTGAACCTCCTCTGGTGCAGCTTGAGACTGTGACCTCTTGTTCTGGTGCTGGTTGCCTGGGAGAAGAGACCGATCCCCACCTGGCTACAACCTCCCTTCAGGTAGTGGTAGATACCTCAATGCATAGTGTTGTTCATGTGTCTAGATGTCTACAGGAGTCCATGCTTTACGCTTGACACTTGCTAACCTCACAGCTCACTTTGCTTTTTTTGGTATCTCCTCATCCGTTGCATAGCAAACATCTTGCACATCTATATGTATTTACTCATAGGCCATGAGTAATCCCTCTGAAGTCAAAGGAGCTATTCATAGGACCAGAATCTCAACTTGTTACATTGCTCAAGCTCCTCTGAAATCAATAGATCTATAACTGCTTATTCCAACTGTGGATGTGGTTTCATTGTGGAAAGCTGGGGCATTTGTTTCAGGCTGTCGTTTTCTGCATTCTCTCCAACCTAAAATGTAGGTTCTTCTCTGAATGAACCTTTCAAGTGATACAACTAGTTAGCTGACACTAGATTTTATCTCAGGACTCCCTCTGCAATCAATTTAAGAGGCACTAAGTGACAGCTCATCCCACTCATTTTTCAGTGTTTGCTTTTATACTCAGATACTTGTGGGGGGCTGAATTGTTGTCAATGATATAAATAACCCAATGAGTCAAATCTCCTGTACTTAGAGTTAATCTTTGCTTTAATTTTGTAAAATTGAGGCTGCATTTATAATACTGTAACTTCTTAAAATGAAGCATCTGATTGATTTGTATATTTTTAGCACTGCCCACATCACACTTATTCTTTGTAAAGGGAAGTATTCAATGGTACCAGTGACAGACTCAGATTATATTGGAAATTTTATTTTGGGGGATGAGCTAAACAGAATTGGTCTAATGCAGGTATCTCAAAACATCACACAATGTTAACAGGTTTAAATGAACAATTATGAGAGGTACAAGACTAATGAGGCCATCTTAGTTATAGACAGTTTTGTATTTCCTGGAAGTAATCCTAGCTGTCTTACGTCAAATCTGCTTGTGAATTGCCATCTTCAGTAGGAATTCAGCAGGAATTCACCATGACCTGCCTGGGGAGGGTTAACTTCAATTTTTGTTTGGGCCTCTCCTGGTTTTCCTGGGACAGAATCCTACACCTGCAGTGGTCTATAGGCATAGACCCTGGCACTTTGAAGTCCACCAGGGCTGCTGACCTGAGCTGGTTACAGGTGTACCCCAGACCATAAACACCATGCTCAATATAAAGGGGAAGATTGCAGAGGAGAGGGTCTCCTCCTCTTCATTTTATTCCTACTTCTCCCCATCCCTTGAGGGACTTCCTTGGCATTCTGCTTTCAAGGACTGATTTCCTGTTTATTGTGACAGATGGTTATTTACTGGCACGGGTGTATTCTTTGTATTGCCATTAGTTTTGCTGTTTCATTACATTTATTTTCATTTCATCACGTGGGTCTCCTCTCCTTTTCCCAGTTTTCCTTCCCAGCTGGAGACAAGTCATTGAATGATAAAACTGCTATAGTTAAGCCCTGGAAATGTAGACAGAGTCCTAAAGCTCTGTGCCCTTCAGGGAGGTTTCTTGGCATGTGGAGGCAGAGATCTGTTGGAATAGTGTTAAAGTAGTATGTAGACTGAAATAAATTAACCATACCAAGAAAATCAGTGCAGGTGTAGAGAGAGGGGGGAAAGCCACAAACAAACCCACAATATGCATCAAATGAAAACATTTCTTTGAAAACCCTACAGGTAGAGAATGAAAACCTTGAAGCATGGGAAGAATATGTTGTAGAGAATGGAAACCTTGAAGTGGGGCATGAATATGCTGTAACGCAAAATAGTGATCTGGTTTCTTTTGTGGAGCTTGCCTTCCACACATGTATCAGTTCCACATAAAAATCATCCTGTTCAGTGGAGAACTGAAGAATGTTACATCCTACTACATTTTAGCTTATCTCTTGAAGTTGTTCTTCTTTAGAACTCATGTAGGTATGTAATTTTGTTTTATATCCTGCCATGTTCATTGGCAGGATAACGTTCTCCTGAATTTCTTCCTCCCATCCTTCCTTTTGTTAATGCTGAAAAAAAAAGGCCTTTAACATGGCAATAGAGATGGATTTTGGATTTTGACTAAGTTTGGCAGAGAAAACTAGATAAAGCTAAATCAACTATTCAAGGATGTGCATCTGGGCTATGAAAATTCATGCCTACCTCTAGACTTAGTACAAATAGACATGCTTTTTTAAACAAGTACATTGAAAAGATACTGGAAATGTCTGTCTGTGTGCAGCTAAAACAATGATTCTGTCTGTTTCTTCATTCCATAAAAATTCGGAATAGAAGGAAGCTAACAGATAACAATAGATTTTTGCAAGAAAAATGGCCAGCTCCTTCTCTTTAATAAATAAATATATGAATGAGAAAAAACATAAACTAAGTAGGTGGTTTAGGTCTATTTACATGACCAGGAACAGAAAATAGTTCACTTTTATTAATGTAATAAACAAAGTTCCTTCTTGCATTTGCGTAGAGAATCATGAAATGCAACCATCAAAACAAATCCATTTCATTATATGGGAGTCCTGGGTGTGTGTAGAGAAGGAAGCTTGAATGTAGTTACCAGTGCTGATAACAGCACTTCAAAACAAATAGTTGTGGTATTCGGTTTAGCAGAATTTATGATCAGTGTTGAGTTTTCTAAATATTAGTCTAAAATGCTGCTGAAGATAGTACTAGTAATATTAGAATAGACTGCATGCCTGCTATCTGTCACAGACCTTGCAAGTGTACTAGGTTAAGCTTTCAAGCTTGCAGGAAGGTAAAATTAAGGTTATTTAAGAGAAAGAAGGAATTGGCTAAAATGAAGAACACTGCCTGAGGCAACTGGCTACTCGGCAGAGCCTAAGGAGCCTTTGAGCTGTATGAGCTGAGAGGTTTCCATGGGGCTGGTTGTAAACGTAAGAGCATTAGGAGACTTTTCCACAAACTACCTGTCAGCAAAAAGCAGCAGACAGAGAGAAAGGCAATCCATAGTGGGGCCCTGGGAAGAAGCCAGATAACTTCTTTTGAATTTCAGAGAAGAAAAATCGCTTGGATTTGTTTCCATAGTGTTGTAGGCATGAGGATGGGGAATATGCTGCTTTTGTAAATAAAGAGAATTGCACAAAACCAGGTTATTCATTTTTGTGTCTTAACAAAAACAAAAGAGCAGGTGTTGAATGTTGGCCCAAAGAAGTAACTCTTTTTTTACATTTCTATTTCCTCTGTGTTTGCAGTATGGTGTCAATTTTCTGTGTCCTATTATAATCACACAAACCTCCCATTCCTCAAAGCCTTGTAAGAAAGAACTGAGAGTATTTTGATGCAAACAACAACAACCACAAAACTTAGAATACTCTGCTGTAAAGAGAGTGAAAAGACTTGAGGGTTTACAGCAAGAGCTCTTTCAGGGAAATGCAAATATTCCTCTCTAGTTCCTCCTTAGCTTTTCACAGAGTTGGCAGCAATTTTAGTGGCCCAGCTAAATAGATATATATATGTAATTACTCTCATTCTTTTCCTTCATAGTTGAATGTTAATTGTGTCTGTTAGAAATTCAATTAAATGATGGTAGCAATAATTTTGGTTGCTTGCAATGTGTGTAACGTCTGCTGCTGGTCTGTAGACAGCTGATGTCAATATTATTGATGTTCTTTCATGAATTTATCTGCTTCCAGAAGAGTCCAACTTCTTGCAAACATAGGAATTATTTTTTCCTTTCAAAGCTGAGTTTCAGGTATGGTTATGTAGGTGTGCAGTGGAGTAGCAGTAAGGAGGGATTAGCATCAAGCCTGAATCTGTTTTGAAGCGTTTGTGTTTCATTTAGCCCAACATGGGTAGTACATGCCTTCTAAAACCACCACATTGACCTTTTTCTCTCTTAATGTTGGCTATATACACATTTACTCTTTCTTTCTTTGGAAAAAAAACATATTGAAGGCACTGACAACTCCCTGCTAAGGTCAGAGCTTTAATAATTTTTAATGGAAAGGGAATGCAGTAATCAATGCAACGGAAAGTGAACCCCACCGACTTATTTTTCCATTGCCTGCAGTATTAATTGGTTTACACTCTCAGCAGAATCTGTTCACTACCGTGAATGCCAGTACTGTTGCTATTAAAAAGAAATAATCTATGGGGAGCTTCTCCTTCTCTAGGTATTTGCACATGCAAAAATTCCCTAGTGTTATTCTTCTGAGTATCTGGCTGATGGTGACAAGATTTGTGTATATATGCTTATTTCTTGAGGAACCTGCAAATGAACAGAGGAGCCTTGCACTGGAAGCTTCACCCCCTAAAAAGCCTTCAGAAGAAAGCATGGGTGTATGACATAGCCTACTAAAAGACACAGTAGTTACTCCTTCTCAAGGATATAATAATGCAATGTTTATCCTTCCTGGAGCTATAGTTTTCATTGCTCCACCAGTTCACAAATAATAGTTGAGGAGTAGTGTGACCTGGTATAAACTAAGCTCATTACATTATTTTTTAACAGATAATTAATAATTAACATATAACCTTTGGCTTTCCTTTTATCTTTGAGTATTGACAGAAGTCACACAAAAACATACTATGTGTAGAAAAAAAAATGCTTTGAAATGCAAAATTTAATTAAAATTAATGCAATGTTATTTTAGGACAGTTGTATAGTGGCAAAAGTACTTCAGGGAATATGAATATTTGAATAGACCATTATTTTTATCCTTGCTGTTTAATTTATACACAATTGATTTCTGGAGAAGAGACCAGCATTTGATATTTTGCTTGAAATTTATTGGATTGGGTGCACCATGGCAGTTAAATTGTAACATCAGTAAATAACTCCAAACTGCTTTAATGACCAATTGACCCACATGTAATTAACTCAAATGAAACCACAATGAACCTTGGAGCTTAAGTTTGGGGTTTTTTTTTCTGTGCTCCATGCACATTTTGGAAATCTCAGTTAATTAGAGTTATCATATCTAAATAGCTCAAGTTTCTCCATCTTTTGTATTTGTGCAGCTACAGTGTGGTGGGTTGAGAGAAGGCCTAGCTCTCCCTCCCCCACAAAGAAAGAAACCACAGCTAGCCCAGTCGGAGAAGCCAAGGATATGCTATATTTACAAGCAATATGAAATGCAGGTTGTATATACACAATACATACAGTATTTACAATATATATCTATAGAAATATACAGTAAAGAAAAATACAGGAACAAAACTTCCTCCTCCAGACACAGGAGGGCTCCCCCCCTGTACCCCCCTCTCTCCCCCTGCTTCCATTTATTCCCAAAAGGGGTTAGAGAGAGAAAAGGCAGTTATTAAGGGAAAGAATTCTTATTAGGCCTCCAAGCGCGTGCAGGATTAGTGCTTATCTGGTAGTCAAGGTCAAAAACTCCGGCTAGTTGCTCAGAAGCAGACAGGCTGAAAAGGGAGAACAGAGAGGAACTGACAAAAATTCCAACTGCACTAAAACTTAAAGTTGCATTCTACCAATCTACCAATGAAATTCATTTAGACCTATCTTTGTTTTTCAAAGCATTCAGCCAGAGTGTTCCAGCACTGTCCCTTTCTTAAAGGCACAGCCTAAAATGGTCACACACAGTCAGAACACTACTGGTGGAGGCAAGCAGTGAATAGCACATCCCAGTTGGGAGAAGCTTGGGTTTTGAAGACAGTGATTTGCTTACTGGTGTTATAGGTGCCCTTGCTCAAATTGCTTCTCTGCCTGGGCCGCCAGTTTCTCACAACCAATTGTACGGGTCTCTTCTATACGATTTTCATTATACATGCTGCTGCTGTTAATGGGGGAAGCCTCTTCTCGTGATTGTTTTGAACTACTCCTCAATAATCCTTTTGTCCTTAGGTAGTTTATTTAGGCATTTCCCCATTTAGGCAGGAAAAGTGAGTGAAATAGAATAGAATGGAATGTGTGGCCAGCAGGAGCAGGGAAGTCATTGTGCCCCTGGACTCTGCATTGGTTAGGCCACACCTTGAGTACTGTGTCCAGTTCTGGGCCCCTCAGTTTAAGAAGGACATTGAGACACTTGAACATGTCCAGAGAAGGGCAACAAGGCTGGGGAGAGGCCTTGAGTACAAGCCCTATGAGGAGAGGCTGAGGGAGCTGGGATTGTTTAGCCTGGAGAAGAGGAGACTCAGGGGTGACCTCATTGCCCTCTACAAGTACCTGAAAGGTGGTTGTAGCCAGGAAGGGGTTGGTCTCTTCTCCCAGGCAACCAGCACCTGAACAAGGGGACACAGTCTCAAGCTGCACCAGGGGAGGTTTAGGCTGGAGGTGAGGAGAAAGTTCTTCACCGAGAGAGTCATTCATCATTGGAATGGCCTGCCCAGGGGGGTGGTGTAGTCACCATCCCTGGAGGTGTTCAAGAGGAGATTGGACGTGGCACTTGGTGCCATGGTCTACTCATGAGGTCTGTGGTGACAGGTTGGACTCGATGATCCTCGAGGTCTCTTCCAACCTTAGTGATACTGTGATAGAATAGAATAGAATAAACCAGGTTGGAAGAGACCTTCAAGATCATTGTGTCCAACCTATCATCCAGCACCATGTAATCAACTAAACCATGCAAGCAAGCACCCTATCAAGTCTCCTCCTGAACACCCCCAATGACGGTGACTCCTCCACCTCCACATACCAGTGGGCAATCACTCTCTCTGTGTAGCATTTCATAGAATCATAGAATCAGTCATGGTTGGAAGGGACCAAAAGCATCGTCTAGTTCCAACCCCCCTGCCATGGGCAGGGACACTTCACTCTAGATCAGGCTGGCCAGTTCTTCCTAACATCCAGTCTGAAACTCCCCTGGTGCAGCTTGAGACTGTGTCCTCTTGTTCTGGTGCTGGTTGCCTGGGAGAAGAGACCAGCCCCTGCCTGTCTACAACTTCCCTTCAGGTAGTTGCAGAGAGCAATGAGATCTCCCTTGAGCTTCCTCTTCTCTAGGCTAATCAAACTGATAGGGTTGCTCTCCTAACTTTTTGTCTGGGTGCATTGGTTCTAATCAGAGATACAAATGTTGTGACGCATAGTCTATTGTTTTAGTGTGTTACATTTAAGGCATAATCAATATTTGATAAAATACATTATGAGTGTGAAAGTATGAAATATATATATTTCATTTTCAGCTTAATTTAAACCAGTCACCCATTTCCTATGGTTTTATGCTTTGTGAGTATGCTAATGATGTGCAATACTGATTCTGCACTACTTTTACCTGCCATAATAATTTATACCTTCACAAACTTAAGGAATAATGTTTCCAGAACAATGGCAGCATGGTACAAAAATACCATACTCATGTGCATGTGATCCATATCCAAGTATCAAACACACCATATTTCCACTTAACAGTGGTCATTTGTAATATTCCTGCACTTGTCATGTCCCCTGTTTGTGTAGAAAGCAAGTCCACATTGTTAATGTTAATGACTAAATCAGCCATGCATGACATGTGCAAGTTTCATCTCTGGTTAGAGCATCCAGTAAGCTCATAGGAAACAATGAACACAAATAACTTCAGTAGAAAGGGAGGACAAGAGGAGCCAGTGAATTATGGTCAGTAAACTCCCAGAAACATCCTTCAACAAAACTAAGTGATTTGTTAGTACCTATGGGGGAAAAAAAACCAACAAAACAAAACAAAAACCAAACCAAACAAACAAAAGAAGGATTAAAAACATAGATTTTTAGGTTTTTTTGTTTTTTTTTTTTTTTTTAATTAACCAAATCACATTGGGGGAAAAAAAGAAAAAGAAGCTTTTTTCCCAAGGTAAGATAAAAGTCCTTTTAAATGGAGGGTAAGGCATCTGGTGCTTGGCCACTTTGGCATTCTCAAGGCTTTGAAAAGTCTATCACATGATACTTCAACAGGTAAGCAAGACAGCATTGCCATGCTCACACTGCTGTGGAGTAGGTGAAAAACTGGTCAGAAAAACATGCTTAGGTGCTCATTATCAGTAAACTGAGACACACTTTGACTGCAGTTAACTTGCGTTAAGTTTTAGCCTAGCTCTAGAACGCTTCAGTGTTTTTATTAATGACCTAAGCTGGGCAATTAGAGAATATTAAATTTGCAGATACTAGAAGCTGGGTTATGATCATGTCGCAGGCAGACTGGACTTCAAAATCATCTTTACAAACTGGAGATAGTATCTCTACTGGTGAATGCAAGCTTTTTACTTGGTAGATATAATCTACCATCTTCACAGAAACAGCATGAGGAAAAAGCTGCCTGTGCTACAATCCTTCAGAAATGATCAATGCCTTGGGAAGGTTCACAAGATGAATGTAAGTCAGCCGCAACCTTGTTACAAAAAAAAAAGGAATATATTACTGACTTGCATTGGTATAAGTAGTAACTCTAAGGCATCTAATTCTTATGCTGTACTAAGTATGGCTTTAACTGCAGTGTCATGTGCAGTTTTGATTCTCCAGTTCAAAATGTCAATAGAACCTTGGGAAATGCTCAGAAGTGAACAACTAGAATGTAAGGCTGACTGTGGTTGTATAGTGTAAAAGAAGAACATGGAGACATGATAATAACAGTACTGAAGGTAGGGAGGGAAGAATGCATTTGCTCTATCGGTGGTAGAAAGGACCAGAAGTGAGGTGCCCATGTTGCAGCAAAGAACATACAGGTGACACAAAGAAAGACAATGAACTATGATTATTAGTGTTGTGTAGTTCTGAAACAGAGATTCCAGAGAGTCTCTGCCTTTAAGAGTGGGGTAGACAAATGTAGAACAGAAATTGGAAAACAGCTGTACCTTTGCAGGGGAGTGAATGGTCTTGATGACAGTTTCCTGATGTCTCTTTTAGCCACACGATCTTCCAATTAGGAAAACCTACTTCGTGATGAAGTCAGGTAGAGGTATTTTGTACAGAGTAATGGCATTTTAATTTATCATAGGATCACAGAATGGTTTGTATTGGAAGGAACCTTTACAGATCATTTATACTAACCCCTGCTGACATGGGCAGAAGTATCTTTCAGCAGAGGAGGTTGCTTAAAGCCCCATCCAACCTGGCCATGAACAGTTCCAGGCAGGGTGCATCCACCACTTCTCTTAGACTGCCTGCTGCTAGGTGCTATGAAATTGCAGCAGCATGTATCTGTAATGGTGCTCTAATAATACCTGTTCTTCCTCATTAAAGGCCACTTTAAAATCTACATGAACTTGATATTTATACTTTCATTACAAAACTATATCCCAAATGACAATAACGGCAAGTAATTATCTGGAAGATCAGTTGTTTTTTCCATTAAAAAGGCTTTTAAGGAGCAGCTTTCTTCTTTATAAATCTCATATGCATAAATGCAGCCTTTGATGTTATTCATGTCATAGCATGCTTGCAAAATCTCAGATACTAGAAAAGTGGAATCAAAACTAGCTCTTTACATTTTATACCATTTAAGTTCGTATTCATGATGTCTGTCCAGCTGACTGTCACCTGCTGATTTAATATATATATATACACACACTCACATATATATACACACTTATATATATGTAATTTTTTTTCATTTTAGCTCTTATTTATATGAGGACATACTGAGAGAGATGGGACTGTTCAGACTGGAGAAAAGAAGGCTCCAAGGAGACATTATTGTGGCCTTCCAGTTCCCTAAGGGAGTCTAGAAGAAAGCTGGGGAGAGACTTTTTAGGGTGTCAGGGAGGGACTTTTTAGGGTATCAGGGAGTGATAGGACTAGGGGGAACAGAAAAAAAATAGAAATGGGTAGATTCAGCTTGGATGTTAGAAAGAAGTTCTTCCCCATGAGGGTGGTGAGACACTGAAAGAGGCTGCCCAAGGAGGTGGTGGAAGCCTCATCCCTGGAGATTTTTAAGGCCAGGCTGGATGTGGCTCTGAGCAACCTGACCTAGTGTGAGGAGTCCCTGCCTATGGCTGGGGTGTTGGAACTGGATGTTTCTCGCGGTCCCTTATAACCCTAACAATTCAATAATTTCATTATTTGAGCTGGATTGACTGCCCTGGATTTAATATCCCTTTCATTGTATATTCCTAGTGGCTTTTATGTGAGAGTGGCAAGCAAGGCATGATAAGCTTATTTGAGATTGAAATTGAAAACCATACACAAATCAGAAATTGTGCAAGTTTCTTGGTGTTTTCTGTTTTGATGTTACTGAATTTGTTTGGGTTTTGTTTGATTGGTGTTTTGGTTTGTTAGTTTGTTTCTGTAATATGTATTTCTGCAGTTATTCTGGTTTTTCTTGGCTGGGGAACCAGTTTCATCAAGATTTGTAAATGCACATACACTTTTTTTTTTTTTTTTGCAAAACCACTGTTTAGCACTCATGCAGGATGTTTATCAAAGGTAGAGAATCATAGAATCAACAAAGTTGGAGAAGACCTCAAAGATCATCATTCCAATCTGTCACCCAAGACCTTATGGCTGGGGGGCCGGGCCCAGAGAGTGGTCGTGAACGGTGCCGCATCCAGCTGGAGGCCAGTCACCAGTGGTGTCCCCCAGGGATCAGTGCTGGGCCCTGTCCTCTTCAACATATTCGTTGATGATCTGGATGAAGGGGTAGAGTCAGTCATCAGCAAGTTTGCAGATGACACAAAGTTAGGGGCAGATGTTAGTCAATTAGAGGGTAGAAAGGCTCTGCAGAGGGACCTCGACCGACTGGACAGATGGGCAGAGTCCAATGGGATGGCTTTCAACAAGTCCAAGTGCCGAGTGCTGCACTTTGGCTATGGCAATCCCATGCAGAGGTATAGGCTGGGGTCGGAGTGGCTGGAGAGCTCCCAGACAGAGAGGGACCTGGGGGTGCTGATCGACAGCCACCTGAATATGAGGCAGCAGTGTGCTCAGGTGGCCAGGAGGGCCAATAGCATTCTGGCCTGCATTAGGAATAGTGTGGCCAGCAGGAGCAGGGAGGTCATAGTGCCCCTGTGCTCTGCTCTGGTTAGGCCGCACCTTGAGTACTGTGTCCAGTTCTGGGCTCCTCAGTTTAAGAAGGACATTGAAACACTTGAGCGTGTCCAGAGAAGGGCAACAAGGCTGGTGAGAGGCCTTGAACACAAGCCCTATGAGGAGAGGCTGAGGGAGCTGGGATTGTTTAGCCTGGAGAAGAGGAGACTCAGGGGTGACCTTATTGCCCTCTACAACTACCTGAAGGGTGGTTGGAGCCAGGAGGGAGTTGGCCTCTTCTCCCAGGCAACCAGCACCAGAACAAGGGGACACAGTCTCAAGCTGCGCCAGGGGAGGTTCAGACTCGAGGTGAGGAGGAAGTTCTTCACCGAGCGAGTCATTTGGCATTGGAATGGGTTGCCCAGGGAGGTGGTTGAGTCATCGACCCTGGAGGCGTTCAAGGGGAGATTGGACGTGGCACTTGGTGCCATGGTCTAGTCATGGGGTCTGCGGTGTCAGGTTGGACTCGATGATCCTCGAGGTCCTTTCCAACCTAAGTGATACTGTGATACTGTGATGACTACTAAACCATGGCACCAAGTGCCATGTCCAATCCCCTCTTGAACACCTCCAGGGATGGTGACTCCACCACCTCCTTGGGCAGCACATTCCAATGGCTAACAACTCTCTCTGTGAAGAACTTTCTCCTCACGTTGAGCCCAAACTTCCCCTGGCACAGCTTGAGACTGTGTCCTCTTGTTCTGGTGCTGGTTGCCTGGGAGAAGAGACCAACCCCCACCTGGCTACAACCACCCTTCAGGTAGTAAACTCATAGAAATGCAGGAGTACTGCATTTCTGTGAGTTCTTCTTGCTTTCCTGCATCCTGTGACAGGTGATTGATTTATTCTGCAGATGGAAAAGATATTTCCACACATTTCAGAGTAGTTGGTTTGCTGGCATAAAGCTGCCATCATTTAAGCACGCTTTCTTCTGTTATATAATGAAGAATTTCCATATAACCTTTGACTTTCCTTTTATCTTGAATCATTGGTAAAAATTATGTAAAATCATAGAATTTGAGCAAAAGTGCTTTGAAATGCAAATTCTAATTAAAATTAATATAGTGCTAATTCAGGCCATTTGTCTTGTGGAAATACAGTGTTTGGGGCACCATCAGTGTTTGAATACACCATTTAGTTTTTCTATGCTGTTTGTACCTAAAAAGGGGGTTGTGGTGAAACTTTTGGGTCAAGCACAATGTGATACAAGAGCTAGAATATAGATTGCTTTAGTTGCTTCACCAAGTGAAATGCATGCAGACATATATAATTTGCTGCTTAGTTTGGGGTTTGTGTTGACTTACAGGGCTGTAATTACTTGGAAATATTCCTATGGCACAGAAGCTGTTACCAACCAACTTTTTTTGATAAAGACATTTATCCATAGGTTGAAAAATCTCACTTTTAGTGGAAGGTAAGCAGCTTCATTTAGATGGAAATTTTTTGGGGGTTTGGGATTTATTTTTTTTTATTGCTGCAAAGGCAAGTCTATATTTCTAATGTAAAGAAGCAAGGTGATTTAGAATCAATAAGGTTGGAAAAGATCTCAGCAATCATCAAGTCCAACTTTTCACCCAAGACCTCATGACTGCTAAACCATGGCACCAAGTGCCACATCCAGTCCTCTCTTGAACACCTCCAGGGACAGTGACTCCACCACCTCCCTGGGCAGAACTTTCCAATGCCTAACAACTCTCTCTGTGAAGAACTTTCTCCTCACCTCGAGCCTGAATTTCCCCTGGTGTAGATTGAGACTATGTCCTCTTGTTCTGGTGCTGGTTGCCTGGGAGAAGAGACCAACCCCCTCCTGGCTACAACCACCCTTCAGGTAGTTGTAGACAGCAATAAGGTCTCCCTGAGCCTCCTCTTCTCCTGGCTAAATAATTCCAGCTCCTTCAGCCTCTCCTCATAGGGTTTGTGCTGAAGGTCTCTCACCAGCCTTGTTGTCCTTCTCTGGACACGTTCGAGAGTCTCAATGTCTTGAGCTGGATAGCTGGCAAAATACTATAGTCTAGCACCCCAATTTTTCTGTTAGTTTTTCTAGTAGCCTATACAGTCAAAAATTCACTGCCAAGCCCTGTAAAATTCTCATTCCCAGCTAAAACAAAGAAGAGTTAATATCATAGTATCAGTCAGGGTTGGAAGGCACCACAAGGATCATCTAGTTCCAACACCCCTGCCATGGGCAGGGACACCCCACACTAGATCAGGCTGGCCAGAGCCTCAATATCCCTCTGTTTTTTTTAGCATCTCATCCGGGTGAGTCTGATACAATTCTGAAAAGTTTCTACTGTCTTTGAAGCATCTTTCTCTAATTCAAAGATATCACAGAATGTTGTTTCTGCTTCAAGAGTTGGCTTCCCTTTTTGTTGCATCCCAGTTCTTAAGCATCTCTGTTAAGTTCCCATTTACTGCACAGTCCTGGAGCTTTCCTACATCCAACGCAAATATGCATAGTTTATGGGACTTCTCACTCTAAAAGCAAGGGAAGTATTCTCTGTGATTGTGGGGCTTTTTCATTTAAATTCCTTTCTTCTCTTGTTTGATTCTTTGCAACGTGAGCTGCAGGGTATGTCTCTGAAAACACTAGCTTTGCTTTTCTCCCCATCATGGAGGGAGGCCTCAGGCAACCAGCTGTCATGCAGCACTTATGTCCCATTTTGTTCAGTGTCCTCCAGGTGAGAAGGTAGCATATTTGCAAAATATTTCTCTGATCAAAGATTCATCTCCTTGTAGGCTTAGTTTCTCAGTGGGACTATGTTTTCTCTTGGTAGTTTGGGAAGCAATTTATTTCAAAAGCAGCATTTTCTAGACTGCTACCTACCAGGTGAAGCTACTTGAAGCTGCAGTCTGTCAAAACTGTTAGTGGAATTTGCAGGAAATCAACTGCATTTTTTGCATTTTTATATGAAAAGCATTGGCTGGGTTCTCACATTTCTTCCTGTGTGAAAACCCTTCCTTATTTTACTCAGGGCATTACTCTTCCCAAAGTTCACTGCTAGCTGTACCTATTCATCAGCGCCCTCACATCACTACCATAAAGAGATCAGATACAATAAAGATTTTCAAACTATAGTCTTCTGAATGAAGTATTAGTTATTGCTAGTAAGTTCTGCCTTGTGGGATGGGGGTGTGTGCATTCTTGTTAAGAGGATGTGTATGTCTTCTATCTTAATAATGAATAATAAGCAAAAGAGAAATATGCAGGCACAACTCCACCTGTGTTTAATGCTTTTCCTACATATGCTAGGAGGCAAAGTAAAATTTCGAATGAAGTTGCTAACAGGGAAATCCTGTAGAAGCTTTTATCAGATTTCCTAGTGATTTAGCTAAGACTTTGCCCTTTCAAGTACATTGTATATTAAATCTTCTAGCCTTTGAAAAAAAAAAGTGGAGATCCACAAGTGCTGCAATGTGGTAAGATTTGCATAGTGACTTCATGTTGTACCTACTCCTGCTATGCTTTACAGCAGATGGGTATGATTGCTTTGAAGAATCCAGTGCAGTTTGTAGTTCAGACCATTCCCAAACAGTAATTTTATTTTAGCAGGGAAAAACAAAGCAAAACAAATCAAGCCCACCTTTTATTATTATTATTGGAGGGCAAAAAGCTATTTTTTGTCATCTTTTATTTACAACTGCCTTTGATTTTCACACCTCAAAGTGCCACAAAATCAGCTTTTGATCTTCGTACGTTCTTAAAACAATCAAGCCATTAAGTGAACAAAGAGAAAAGGTAAGAAAGTAAAATTGTTTATGAAAGATAGTGAATTGAATAATAAGTAGGTTGGGTTTTGTGTTATTTTTTTTCTTTTATCACATTGAATTAGAATAATGTTTTGGCTTGAAAAAAATCACACTGTGACACTGCCCTTCCACTCGCATAAAAGTTAGTCAAGTGGTGCTTATGTGCTTTTGATAATGATGAACAGAGTTCTGAAGTTCCAGAGAGTTTCTTTCTCATTTTAGCTGTTGAGCATATATAATACATCTCATTAATGTACTTGTAGAGTTTCTTCTTCAAGATAAATGTTTGTTGAAGGTGCCTTTGATGCTGAATGGCTGGCTCCTGTGATAACAATGAGAAGTAACTTGTGCAAATTCAAGTACAGCCATGTTTTGCAGCAGGTCATTGTTGTATGTGTGTGAGGCCAGCATACTTAGTATTAAGTCTCTGGAGAGGTTGTGTGGCTGTATACATTGGGACCCACTGGTTTGATAAGGAAATAATACATCTTCCTGGTGTCTTAGTGAGTTTATAATCTTACTTCTATTCAAAATGGAAGCTCGTCATTGACAGTGATGTTCTGTTTGGAAACAGAAAATAATACTAAAAACCGGGTTTTAAAATATTCCACATTGATTTTCTTTCCATGATAGTGAATGTCATGCTCCCAGAAAGAAAAAGTTGTGCCACTGCCTTAACATTCATGCTTAAATGTGCACCGTTAATTATATTACCTGTGTGTGAATATAGGGATATGCTTCACTGCATAACTGCTGGAAAGTATGGGCCAGCTCTGGGACATGTGAGTTTTCCTGATACAGAAATGGCAACCTTGAAGGTGAAAACAGGCTAAGGATGATTGTTCAGAGTTTTGTGTGGGTAATCAGTTAGACATTCAAGGGAAATGGGCAGAGATACCTGGGGACATTTATTGTGGTGATGGTGTCAGTAATATTTACACCTGTAAATAAATCTGGAACTATCTCTTCAGTGTTTATTGCTTCATGGGAGATGCCTTTGACAGCTAGTTACAGAAATACAGAATCACAGAATTAACCAGGTTGGAAAGGATCTTTGACATCATCAAGTCCAACTTATCACCCAATACCATCTAATCAACTAAACCATGGCACCAAGTGCCTCATCCAGTCTCTTTTTAAACGCTTCCAGTGATGGTGACTCCACCACCTCCCTGGGCAGCACATTCCAATGGCCAGTCACTCTTTCTGTGAAGAATTTATTCCTAACATCCAACCTAAACCTCCCCTGGCACAGCTTAAGATTGTGTCCTCTTGTTCTGTCACAGGTTGCCACAGCTGGGGCTTGTCTGAAGCAAACTGGCATAATCAAACTAAGAACAGTTGACCACTGACTTAATGCCAAGATGCCACAAATACCTTATGGGAAGGGGAGCTGGGGTGATTCCAGAATGGCAAATATCTTCACCCATCTGCTAGTCTGAGCCTTTTAGGGAAGAGCTGGATGGTGGAATGAGATCCATTCACAGCCCTGGTGATGAGCAAAACCCAGGAGCCACCAGAGTGTCCAGACAGGTGAAACACGGTGCAGGGCCAGACACAGGAGCAGAGAGAAGGCTAAAAAAAAATGGGCCAAGCCCCATCAGGATAGTAGGGCCAGGGCAATTGAAACTAGTGCCCTCAGAGGCCTGGCACCATGAAGGTTGTTGCTATGACTTTAGAAGGAGATCAGTGTTAGCTTTCTCTCGAAGTCTTGCTTTAATTGTGTTGTCACGATATAGTAACACTTCTTTCATGTTCAGCTGTAATGCAGTTCTACCTACTGTTTTGTTGTACAAATATGCAAAGGCACACTCTGCCACTTATTCAGAGAGCTTCCAGAAGAAAAAAAAAATATTAAAAAAGTCATCTATAGCAAAGCTTTTTTTGTGAGAAGCCTCTCCAAGTAAGGGACAAACTTAGTCAGTTATATTCTTTTTTTTTTTTTTTTATATAATATTAGTCTCTGCCAGAAAATGTGGGAAGGAGTTGTAATAAGCATATTAATTCATCTTGCATCTTTCTGCCTGACTTTTTTTTTTGCCTCCTGATTTTGATTATACAGCTGTTATCTTTGATTCCCTCCCTCACCTCCCCCCTCCCATTTTCATTCCCTCTCACATCACGTGCGTCAGTTTCTCCTTTCTGTTATTCATCGTTACTTGTCTTTCCTATTTTGTTAGTACTTGAATATGCTCTTATGAAACATATTTCAGCTGTGTTGTGTTTTTGTTAAAACTGGCACTTCTAAAAGGTTAGCCCTCTGCCTTTTGGCTGTTATACTTGAACTCAATTGTCAAAATGATTTCTCTAGATTGACGACCCTTTAGAGAAAGCAGTGCTTTTGCCTGAGTGTATTGCTGGTACATAATAATCACAAAGATTAAACTACCTCTTGACTGTCAAAATCACCATACAAAAGGCTTAAGAGGACAGAAGGGACAGTGCAACTTAGTGCAATGAAGAAGAGAGGATAGAGCAGCATAATATTATTGTCTCGTGCCAGGGTATCACTTGACTTACCATCCGGGACCAGTGCAGGAAGACTTAACCTCTCTAAACCTGGATATGAATATTTAGAATCATTAAATCCTAGAATTGTTAGGGTTGGAAGGGATCTCAAGGATCATCCAGTTCCAACATCCCCTCTCATGGGCAGGGACACTTCACACTACATCAGGTTGCTCACAGCCACATCCAGCCTGGCCTTAAAAACCTCCAGGGATGAGGCTTCCACCACCTCCCTGGGCAACCTGCTCCAGTGTCTCACCACCCTCATGGGGAAGAACTTCTTCCTAACATCCAATCTGAATCTACCCATTTCTAGTTTTGTTCCATTCCCCCTAGTTCTATCATTACCTGACACCCTAAATTTAGGGGTCTCTTCATCTGCAGGGATTAACTTGACAGCTGAGTATGATCACAAGGAATGGTACTTCCAAGTTTCATTTATGCCAAATAGTTGAGCAAGCCACAGTTTAGTATTCACTTAAAGTGAGGGAGTAAAAAGAAATACTACTACTAATAAATAAATAATAATAATTTTGAATAAAGAGAAAAGGAAAATAAATTTGAATAGGAAGAAATTTACATTATGGGGGTATCATAGGACAAGATCAGTCAGGGTTGGAAGGGACCACAAGGATCATCTAGTTCCAACCCCCCTGCCATGGGCAGGGACACCCCACACTAGATCAGGCTGGACAGAGCCTATTCCAGCCTGGTCTTAAACACCTCCAGGGACGGGGCCTCAACCACCTCCCTGGACAACCCATTCCAGTGCTTCACCACTCTCATGGGGAAGAACTTCCTCCTCACATCCAGCCTGAATCTCCCCACCTCCAGCTTCATTCCATTCCCCCTAGTCCTATCACTACCTGAGATCCTGAGAAGTCCCTTCCCAGCCTTCTTGTAGGCCCCCTTCAGATACTGGAAGGCCATAATTAGGTAGTCTCGGAACCTTCTCTTCTCCAGACTGAACAGCCCCAACTCCTTCAGTCTGTCCTCACAGGAGATGTGCTCCTCACAATGTGTGCCTACATTGTTTTACAAAAAGGGCTTTAATTGCTTAAAAGCATACACTATCAAAAAAGGTATCAGATATCAGGATAGCACAAACATCAGAAAGTATCTAAAGTATCTGCCAGTGCATTAGCAGAGGATTATACCTTTAATTCTGCAGAAATAGTTCACTTGCTGGAAGCTTTCTGCACTAAACGAAATAACTATTTAGGTCCCCAGATGGTTATTTACATCTGACATTTTTAATATATATATATATATATATTAATTCAAAAAATATCTACAAGCAGCATTTTATTAATGCTTTTAATTTAAAAAGTTGTCTCCTCATTAGTGGTACATCCACAGCAGAAGGTGAAGCAAGGCAGAAACTGGAAAACAAACCCCAAATGGTAATACATGGCTTAAATGAAAAAACAACCCAACAAGTTGCAATCTATTAACATGAATTTCAGACACAGCTAGCAAATTGAAATTGTTTCTTTCAAGTCATTGCACTTTCTGCAGGAGTACAGGTGAAGGAGAAAATGCAGAAAGCTTGCATCCCATCATTTTGTTTGATGTTAGGGATGGATTTATAGGTCATTTCCTACATATTTCCCCCCCAGTTATTTGCTTCTGCAGCTTAAGCTGCTGAATGTATAAATGTATCTGTGTTTCAGTGACTGTCCTACATATAGAAAGAGTATGTTTGCAAAACTTTGCTAAAGCTGGGGCTGGCAGGAGGCTTACATTGCCCTCTGGAGCAGTGTACCTTTTCACTGAGCTCTGAAACTTGATTTAGATTCCTAAAAGTACAGCATAGGAATTGCCCTGGACTAGAGGAGGTGGCATAAACTGAGTCATATGTGACGCAAGTTTCTGCTCACAGTTGCTTAGCCTTGCATCTCTGTCATTATATGCATTTATGGGTATCCCATATGTTAACACCCCCCACCCTCCAAAACATCAAGTAAAAGGGCTGATGGAGCTGGGTATGTTAAGTGTGGAGGCTCAGGGGAGACATCATTACTGTCTCCAACTACATGAAGGGTGGTTGTAGCCAGGAGGGGGTTTGTTTCTTCTCCCAGGCAACCAGCACCAGAACAAGAGGTTTGGCACAGTCTCAAGCTGTGCCAAAGGAAATTTAGACTTGAGGTGAGGGGAAAGTTCTTCACTGAGAGAGTCATTGGCCTTTGGAATGGGCTGCCGTGGGAGGTGGTAGTGTCACCATCCCTGGAGCTGTTCAAGAGGGGATTGGACGTGGCACTTAGTGCCATGGTTTAGCAGTCATGAGGTCTGTGGTGACAGGTTGGACTTGATCTTTGAGGTCTTTTACAACCTCATTGAGTCTATGATTCTAAGGGCTGCAGAGATACCAATAAATACTCATACAACTTTCAGCTTGTTCCTCTGTGGTAGGAGCTACTGAAAGACTTTGATTCTTGGGGATATTACTTGGCTACGTTAGAGGACAAGGTTAATAGAGAACTGCAACGTTTGGTCTTTTACACTGTTGCCCTTAGAACTTTCTCTGTTCCAGATGCTCATTTGTTTGTCTTTAAAGAGAGTGATAAAATGCAAAACCAGGTTGCACTCTGAATTTAGCATCGAGTTTGATGCCATTTCTCACTGCATATTGTATCCAATAAATGTTCAGTAGCTTGGGAGAGAGTCAGTTCATCCTTCTTATTAGATTTTAAAGTTGCCATTTGCTACTTTATTAATATTTTTTTCATCTTATGTTTGTTTTCTTATCCTTTTTTTTCTTTTTAATGAATTCTGGGAATACAGGTCTGAAATGCAACTATGTCAGGGGAGTAAGTTCTCTAGCAAATTCTGCCAGTACTGAGTAATTTTATTCATCAATATAGGGGAAGAAAAATAAAAGGCTGAAAAATCTTTATAGCTTCACTTTACAACAATTACCATACATACCCTATATAATTTATGTGATCAGCCTGATTCCCAGTCTTTCTATGTTGAATTTTATCGGAGGTTGCACAAGGAAAACAGGCAGCAATGATCACTGAGGTTGCTTTAAGGTGCTGGAATCTTTCTGGTGTCTTTGAGAGCTATTAGGTAAAGCAGAGGTTCAGAATGTTTCTACAACACACCTAGGAGAGCTCTTCCTGGTTTTGTCATAGCACTGTATTTCTAAAAGAGTGCAAGTGAAAGTTAGTAGATAGGCAGGGATTTGAATGCCTGAAGCAATATTTTGTGCAGTTCTGTATTGTTTTGGCATGTGTTTGTTGATTTTAAACCTATCGAATGCAGTTATGCATATTTGTGACATATGCATCTTTGTCACAGCAAGCTGAGGCAGGTGGTTCTCCCCCTCTACTCTGCTCTGGTGAGACCCCACCTGGAGTCCTGTGTCCAGTTCTGGAGCCCCTATTACAGGAAGGATCTGGATATGCTGGCATGTGTCCAGAGAAAGACCATGAGGATGATTAGAGGGCTGGATCTGCTCTGCTATGAGGAGAGACTGAGGGACTTGGGGCTATTCAGTGTGGACAAGAAAAGGTTCTGAGAAGTCCTTATTGTGTCCTTCCAGTATCTGTGGGGGGCTACAAGAAAGCTAGGGAGGAACTTTTTAGGGTGTCAGGGAGTGATAGGACTAGGGGGAATGGAACAAAAATAGAACTGGGTATATTCAAATTGGATGTTAGGAAGATGTTCTTCCCCAGGAGGGTGGTGAGACACTGAAGCAGGTTGCCCAGGGAGGTGGTAGAAGCCTCATCCCTGGAGGTTTTTAATGCCAGGCTGGATGTGGCTCTGGGCAACCCGATGTAGTGTGAGGTGTCCCTGCCCATGGCAGGGGGGTTGGAACTGGCTGATCCTTGAGGTCCCTTCCAACCCTAACAATTCTATGATTTCAATATTTTCAGATATTTTGGGGTAATTAATGTTCTATGTATAATACTAATTTATATTTTTCTTTTACTGTAGAGATACAGACTTAGCCAGTGTCAGATAATATTTTGGGTTGTGTTAATAATTTTGGATACCCAATCTTTATATCTTCACAGCTTGACATCTCTGAAAGATGAACTTGTTTAGCCTTGAAATGGGCAGCAGAGATATTTAGCCACAGTTCCCTGTGAATTTGCTTTGCAACTAGTGTTCGTGTCCCTTTATTCAGTCTCTATTATCAATTGGTCATATCTGAACCAAGTTTGAGGGTTTTATAGCACAGAGTATTACATGCAGTACTTTTGGCCTGAAATAAATTGACATCAATTTATGAGGTCCTGGTGACTTCAGTAAGAGTTAGATTCTGCCCCATTATCTGGACTGATTTCCTCATCACCTTTCACATCCGTAGCAGACATACTTTAGATAACACTGCTATAAAAACAGAGCACTGACATCAGTGAAAATGATCAAATTATTCATTGTCAGGCAGGACAATAACTGTTATACAGTGGTCTTTGTTACCTTTATTATAGCTGAATGAAAGGTCATCCTCCAAGTTTTGTAAATTATGCCTTAATAAGAGGTGTGTGAAGAACAGCAATTCTACCCAACAGATGAGCACTGATACGCAAATAGTTCATAGATTTGGAGTTTGAGAGCAGGGGTAGGGTTGGTTTGGGTTTTGGGTGGGTTTGTTTGTTTGTTTGGGTTGGGTTGGGGATTTTGTGTGGTTGTCTTTTGTTTGTGGTTGGGATTTTTTTGTTTGGTTGGGTTTGTGTTTTTTTTTTCCAGGTGGTTAGGAAGGCAGAACCCTTTTGCACCCTTGATACAGAGTTAACAAAGCATTATATTGCTACCTGGCCATCTGTTAGGAAAGAATCATAATTGTTTTCAGTGATGTTAGTTTGGTATTTTTTCAAATTTGTTTTTCAAAACTCATATTCCACATTCCATGTGTTAGAAAACAGTGTCATGGATTGAGTTGAGCCTGCTGCTGTTATTCATCCTGTGCTGCAGTCATGCCAGCTTCAAAAATTAAAGTGGTAACTGGAGCAAAGTAGAATCATAGAATGGTCTGGGTTGGAAGGGACCTCTGAAGATTACCTAGTCCAACCCCTGCTGCAGTAAACAGGGACATCCTCAACGAAATTGGCTTGCCTAGAGCCCTGTTGAGCCCCACTTTGAATATCTCTAGAGAAGGGCAGTGTGGCTGGTGAGAGGTCTCGAGCACAAGTGTCGTAGTTTGGGCTGGCTGCCCTCTGCTACAGGGGTGTTTCCTGTGTCCAGAAGTCCAGCCCAGTGGGTGGACACAGGAAATTAGGTTATTTCCTACCATGATCCCTTGCACCACTATAAGTTTTGTGGCGGGGTCTGGCACTTCCTCTTTTCTTCCTCCTCTGTCAGCCGGTAACTGGGGGAGAGATCTCCTGGCTTTGGGCCTGGCTAGGCCCAAGGCCACGGGGGGATGGGCAGTCTCAGATCTGGCCAGCTGAGACTAGCCTAGCAATGGGAGGGGGAAGAAGGAGCCCTGGGGGTCTCGGGTGTGTACCCTCAGGTAGGGATGGGTTTCTCTGGGTCTGTTTTGGGTTCTTTCCTCTTGTCACTGTATTTCTAGTTCTCTGCACGCACTCACTGTTCTATTTAAACTTTCCATCACCTTTGCAATCCGTTTGTCTGAGTCGTTATTTCTGCGCGTGGTGGGGAGGGGGTCTGCCCCAACCCATTACAACAAGCCCTATGTCATTTAACAAGTCCAAGTTCTGGGTGCTGCACTTTGGTCAGGAGAGGTTAAGGGATCTGGGGTTTAGCCTGGAGAAGAGGAGGCTCAGGGGAGACCTTATTGCTGTCTACAACTACCTGAAGGGAGGCTGTAGACAGGTGGGGCTTGGTCTCTTCTCCCAGGCAACCAGCACCAGAACAAGAGAACACAGTCTCAAGTTCCACCAGGGGAAGTTTAGGCTGGAGGTGAGGAGAAAGTTCTTCACAGAAAGATGGTTAGCCATTGGAATGTGCTGCCCAGGGAGGTGGTGGAGTCACCCTCCCTGGAGGTGTTCAAAAGAAGATTGGACGTGGCACTTGAAGTCATGGCTTAGTTGTAAGGTGTTGGGTGATAGGTTGGACTTGATCTCTGAGGTCTTTTCCAACCTTATTGATTCTAATGCGCTTGAAGTTCAGATTGCAGTGTGGGAGGATTCCTGTTCTGGTTTCTGCCTCTGGGTTCCAGCTTTATGGGTGTTGGCTCTTTTCTGTAATCATGGCAGTGGAAAGAGTCGGGTAGCTGCTGGTTTTGGTTTTCTGGTTTATGCTGTTTTGGTCTTTTCCTTCCCACCTGTATTTCACTGCACTGCTTCTGCAAGCAGGCTAAGCTAAGGTAATCATGTATTGTATTATTAGCTAAGGTAACTATGCATTGTGCTTATGACATCTTGTGTTACAGTAAACTCTTATCTCCTTATCTCAGCCCTGAGTTGTGTGTGATACTCTTTCCCTCACCTTTGTGTCGGGGGAGCAGGCAGGTTAGCCCTTGCATTAACCATTACAAAAGAGGTATTTGTTCCAATGGATTTCAGTTGAAAACCTGCTGATAAAGTTTGCGTGCTTACAGCTAAAATAGCCACTTTTGCTCTTTGATCACGGAGGGTGACAGTTATATTTTATAAATTGTTTGAACCCTTATAGAGGCAGCTACCATTTTAATTCATTTTTTTCAGTGTTAGGTGAAGCAAATCTGTGCAGTTATATTTTCCAGGCATCAGATTGTGTTTGCTTGCAGCCAAAATGCCTTGTCAGTTCTTTCATGCTCACACAGGTGTACTCTTACCTTTCTTGTGCCCCTCTTCAGCTGGCATATGCTGATGCTGCTGTTCTTTTAGTGGCCACAGCATAGGTATCTTTGATAGCACCAGAAGGATTCTGCAGTTTATTTAGTAATATTAGTAATGTCATAAACATAAATAATTGTGTTTTCAATTATGTGTAGCACATTTCACCTGTTTTGAGGCAGAGCAACTTGTAATGCCTTTTGTCTTTAGAGACAGGTACACAGTGTAGAGATTTAGATACACAGTACGCCAGTTTATCCTTGAAGATAATTCTATTGTCTCAGATTGAGGGAAAACTGAGGGTTAATTTATCACTGTAAATCTACACATCTTGTGCTGGTAATATTGCTTTTGCTGTTTTCTGTAGTTGTGATGATCAAACATATGCTTCAAATCCGTAAAATCATAACCATAATCTCATAATTTTGTGTAAGATTATCAAAATTCTGTAAGCAAAGCCATTGTTTCTTCCTGCTACTCACACAGAGGAAATATTGCAAATGGTCTATATAAGAATTACGTTTGCTTTGTCTGCAGTTCTGAACTCCTTTGTTTTTTGAGGATTATACAAAGTGAACATATGTGGAATTTTGCTACCAGCTTGCATTCTTTGATAAATCCAGACAGGCAGAAGAATGCTGGTGGCAGAAAGTCCAGGATAACGGTGTTTCTTATGGTTAAGACAGAGTCTGGGCATTCTAGTCCTTTTAAGAATCAAATGCTGGTGAGATTAGAACAGAAATTATTGCATAAATGTGTTTCACATGTTAAATATCAAACGTTAATATCAAACATAGTCAGCAATAAATTCAAGGTTTCTGTTCTCTGATTTCTGTCGCTCTTCCATAGTGTATGCATGTAGCAGAGATACAAATGGAGAGATTTGCATTCATAGTGAAAGCCAAAAAGTGATCTTTTTTTGCACCAAACATCTGATCTGTACTGAGAGGGTTTCATATACCAGTAGACCGTTCCAGCTGTCTTGTAGCTTCCAGCAGTACAGCGGTGGCAGGGGTCAGGGTCTGTCAGTTCAGACCTTTGCTGTTCAGCAGACGTGAGCTGGTATCATTGCACAGGCTGTCAGTGCTAGTCTGAAACTTCATGGGGTTCCCTGTCACTCTGAATGACCAGCTCTGGAGTATCACCACTGAACTGAGTGAGGAACTATGAGTACTTCAAGGAATATTATCTAATGTATGACTTCAGAGAACCTTCTCACAAATTTTTGCCTAAGGAAACAGGGATCTTCCTCTGTCCTCTCTGTCCTCCTAAAATTTGTAATCCATTGGTCAATGTCAGACTTAATGTATAAAAGAGGAGAGATTGCAAAGACAATTAACTTCAACAAATGTCAGGAAAATAAGTGGTTGGTTAGCGTACAGAGACCCATCCTATATATCTCTTTGAGGGGGGGACCAGCACACCCACTCATGTATTTGTCAGAAACCAACAAGCAACTTTGTGCATAGATGCAAAAAGCGGTCCCCGAACACAGCAGGACTGACAAAGAGAACCCTGAAGACTCTTTATGAGTGAAGGAAGGTGAAGAGGTAGGGGTCAAAACCCACAAATCAAAAGGAATCAAAGCTTCAGTAGTTCTGCTTTAATGTATTTTAATGTTACACACCGTATTCTGTCCAAGTAGCAGGACCTTAACCATACAGCAGATTGTGGCTTTCAGTAGCATAAATATTCCTGAAACTGGAAAACCAGACATTGTTTTGAGGGTTTTTTTTTAAGTCCATCTCACAATATGCATGGCAATGGCTCCAGAGCATTTGTAGTTTTTCCACTTGCAATAAAATAAGAGGACTTGGAATGGGACAGAATCTTTTGTGTTTAGACTGAGGTACAGTACCACACACAGTATCACAGTATCGCTAAGGTTTGAAGAGACCTCGAGGATCATCGAGTCCAACCTGTGACCACAGACCTCACGACTAGATCATGGCACCAAGTGCCATGTCCAATCTCCTCTTGAACACCTCCAGGGATGGTGACTCCACCACCTCCCTGGGCAGCCCATTCCAATGACTAATGACTCTCTCGGTGAAGAACTTTCTCCTCACCTTGAGCTACTTTCTATTAGTATAAATAAAAATTCTTAATATACTTTTAATGGGAATGCATGCTAAAAGTTTCATCTCCTCATAACAGATATATTATAATCAGGTTTACTTTGGGGCTTCAAATGCTGTGAATTGGTCTCAGCCTTCATTGCCTTGGTGATCTTGATAGTCTTCTCTTGAAAGGCAAGAAAGCCATCACAGGAAGTATAATTTCTGTTGTGATTTCCTTGTGTACATCAAAGTTCTGAGACATCCTCTTGCGTATACATCTGGGACATTCCTTATTTGTCTGAAAGATGAGAAGGAAAATGGAATCAAACTGCTGAGTAAACTAGCATAATATATTTGGAAAAAGAAAAAGTTCTGTCTAAATTCAGCAGGCAATATTACCAAAATATTGTAAGGTGCTTGTATTCATTTCCCCTTTGCTTTTGTAATAGTCATCTGATTGAACAGCTTTCACAGAATCACAGAATTTCAGGGGCTGGAAGGGACCTCAAAAGATCATCCAGTCCAACCCCCCTGCCAGAGCAGGATCACCTACAGCAGATCACACAGGAACACATCCAGGCAAGCTTTGAATATCTCCAGAGAGGGAGACTCCACAATCTCCCTGGCCAGCCTGGTCCAGTGTTTTGCCTTTTCTATGAAACTTTTTTGACTATGTGGCCTGTTAATTTCACTTCCATAAAGTGTGATAATGATTATACTGCAGGTTCATTTTCTTTTCAACCTAAAATATAACCTACACAAGAAAAAAAGATCTCAAAGAGATATGTAAAATGAAAAACAAGCCTTGTAAATAATATATATATATTATTCAAGTATGATGTGGGTAAATATAAAATTATGCCACCTCCAACTGAATTTTGCTTTCAGGAATAAATGATTGTGAGGAAATAGCCAATTTTAACTTAGCAAAGTCTCTGTGTTACTTGCAGAATACAACAGGAGAAACCACAGTATTCAAATTTGTATTAGCAAATAGTGTTTGCTAAAAAGAGAATAGTAACAACCTTCAGCCCAAAGTAGAGCTGAACATCAAAGCGTGAGCATACTCTTGCATTTGTTATCTGACGTCTGAGGCTTAGTGTTGCTGACATCTGGAATATTTCTCAATGTGTTTGTCTAATGTGTTTCTCTCTGTCTCTCTGTTATTGATCATAAATCCATTTGCCACGCAGTCAGATTTTCCTAAACGTTTGGAACTTCAGTTTTATTCTCTCTTCCTCTCTCACTGCAGCAATTTTGCATTTGTTAAAATTTTCCTCAACAAACAGCGGGAAAGAGTCAAAAGTTCAAGAGCAGATTGAAGACAACCACCAAATGGAACTGTTGCACGTGAAAAATGTTGCTGTAGTGCTTCATGTGGATTTAAAGGAGATGAAGTTTGTGTTACTTCTCTCTCACCAGATCTTTAAGATAATAACTGAGCAGTATTGGCACAGGATGACAAAGGTGCTTTGTGTCTGCCTTCACAAGTGAGGTAGAGGATAAGGAAGCATAGTTCAGTACAACGGGGGTAGATGAAGGAAGTGCAGACATTCAATTAGCATTTCATGTCTTTCTGTTGTGTTGGAATATTGACCTCTCTCACTAGTTCACTGAGGAATCCTTTCATTGCTTTCTTTAGATGTAGTTTGTCCTGGCTTTCCTTTGGCGTCAATGGAAAGAGAGATGACTGTCCAGCTCTCTGCTCGTGTTTTAACAAAGAGATTGGATATCAGCTGAGAAAAATGTTTTCCCTTTGAAACAGTGAGAATTCACTTTGTTTTAACCTGCTCCTTTAAATTTGTAGCAACAGTAATCTGCATATCCTAATTATCTGTATCCTGATATCTGCAGTGAGAATGCAAAAGAGCACTTTTACAGCACTTGGAATAACAAAATTTTCTTCTCAGTTTGTTTTATTCCTGTTAGGAGATATTCTCTGTTCTGATGGCAAGTATAATTTCCTTCATATCTTGCAAGCATGCAAAATAACCTAGTTTAATAAAAATTGGCAAGGTTTTAGTTTGTTTCTCTGTGGTTAGTTTGAAGTTTCTCTGAAAGCTTAAGGCAATTTTGCTTACTCAGCTCCTTACCCATCCCAGTGCTGAAATCTCCTGGGCCAGATAATCTGCAAAAGCCCAGCAGCATAGCTGCTGTGATAATGAACACTTAGATTCCCCAGTCAGATTTTATTTCAAGTTACTGTGACACACTCAGCTCTTGAATAAATGTTTATATTTTAAATAATGTAATATGTACTGAGGTCCTTTATAACTAAATCATTGAACAATCATAAGACGAGGCCCTGAACTAGCAACAGAAAGGTCAAGAGAACATGGTCAATAATTATGTGATCATGTTGCAACTTCAGGCAGGAGGCTTTCTGTGTTGCCACAGTTTATCAGGCTTTGTTATGCAATGGACAGAATTGTAGCTGACACAATGTGTGTGTAAGATTTAATAGAGAAATGTATTCCCATAACATGAAACATGGGACAGAGGGAGTCAAAACGAATGAGTTCAGTTTGACCATTGTTGGATTTGAAGTGTGGGCTGCAGGAGCCTTAAGAACAGATCTGAATGGCAAAGGGTCTGATTGTTAAATGATTACAATCGTTTACTGCCATCGGCTCTAAAAATTAAAAAGGTCTAAGTGCTTCTTTCAGACCGAGATGCAGAGACTAATTTTACATGAATGCATGCCCTAACAAGATTAGCTGGCTTATTCAGGCATATGAATTGCACTTCTGTTCCTCGTGTTAAACAAGCTTGTATCATCAGAGCCACTCTGAGCTTATCATGGTCTCAATCGGGCCTGCACTTTCACTCCACATTTTCCCTTGGCCTCACTATTGTAGTACTACATCTCTGAGGTTTTGACTATTTTCACGCTGACCTTTGCTATTTGTCCTCAGTTTGAGTTCTTTGCTTTCTGTGTTTATGTTTATTTTTAACATATTGTTCTCCTAACAATTCTGTGTATAACATAGAATGATGCCATAGTTTAGTAACACTGTGCTGTTGGAAGAGTGGGAATGATCCATTTTAAACAGCATTCTCTTTGTTGCAGTGTATGCTCTATTCCTACAGCCTTGGTGGTGCTATGTGGGTAGCTGCTCTTTCTCCAGCAATTATGCAAGATACAAAGAATTCTTTTCCTGTCATGGAATTATAGATTGATTTTATATTTCGTCTGATCTATTGATGGCAAAGCATGAAAAATTACCAGATTACTGGAAATAAAAACCAATTCTTCTGAAATTTCTTCAGCTTCTAGGATCAAATACAGTGTCCTTTGTTTTATGGAGCAGCCTGGCTGAAAAACCCCCAAAACATTCAAAGCATTAATACATTTGTCAGTTTAAATGCATTTAAAATCTCCTTAATCCATTATGCATCAATAGATTTTTGAAGGGAGCCAAGGAGAATTTTGTTTCAGACAAATTTAGTTTTCTTTTTACTTTTTGCAGTTTATACTTCGCCTTGACATTCAGGGCTAGTATACTACATGCATCCCCTCACAGGAATTGGAAAGTTGATCTCTTTAATATATTTTGAAAACACCCATTCATTTCATAGAATCATAGAATCAATAAGGTTGGAAAAGACCTCAGAGATCATCAAGTTCAACCTGTCACCCAACACCTCATGACTAACTAAACCAGGGCTTCAAGTGCCATGTCCAATCCCCTCTTGAACACCTCCATGGACTGTGGCTCCACCACCTCCCTGGGCAGGACATTCCAATAGCAAACAACTCTTTCTGTGAAGAACTTTCTCCTCAGCTCATAACCTGATTATTGAAATAACCCTAGATGTGTAAGTATATGAGTAAATAGTAGTCTTAACAGTCCTTTTATTCTCACTTTGTGTTCTTACCATCTTACATATAGTTACTTTTAGTAGTAGCAATACAAGTCATAAATGTGAACTTTACAACAACCTAAGCAAGGCTTAGCTGAGGTATCACAGTATAGCTTAGGTTGGAAAGGACCTCGAGGATCATCGAGTCCAACCTATCAACACAGACCCCATGACTAGACCATGGCACCAAGTGCCACGTCCAATCTCCTCTTGAACGCCTCCAGGGTAGATGACTCAACCACCTCCCCGGGCAACCCGTTCCAATGACAAATGACTCGCTCAGTGAAGAATTTCCTCCTCACCTCGAGTCTAAACCTCCCCTGGCGCAGCTTGAGACTGTGTCCCCTTGTTCTGCTGCTGGTTGCCTGGGAGAAGAGGCCAAGGTAATTGATTTACACAGGGCATGCCATTTTCCAAGCCACTTGTGTAAACCTGTGTGCATGGATGGATGTATGTGTGTCCACATATGCATTTCCCTACTGCTAAGAAATTGTCTGAATGCTAAATAGTGCTGATTCTTGCTTCTTTTCTTTTTTCCCTAGAAAAATGACAGATAATTTGCTGATGTTATTTAACATTTCGTGGACTAATCCCAATTTTCATTAAAATGTTCATATGTGAGAAGATTTCTATGTTGCGTGTTCATATTGCAGCAATAACTTGATAACAGTTATTAATACATTTATACTGAATAATATCATATAAATTTTGCCTTAGTTTCATCTTGTTGTATTCATAGTATCATTCAGGGTTGGAAGGGACCACAAGGATCATCTAGTTCCAACCCTCCTGCCATGGGCAGGGACACCCCACACTAGACCAGGCTGGACAGAACCTCATCCAGCCTGGTCTTAAACACCCCCAGGGATGGGGCCTCAACCACCTCCCTGGACAATCCATTCCAGTGCTTCACCACTCTCATGGTGAAGAACTTCCTCCTCACATCCAGCCTGAATCTCCCCACCTCCAGCTTCATTCCATTTCCCCTAGTCCTATCACTACCTGAGATCCTGAGAAGTCCTTTCCCAGCCTTCCTGTAGGCCCCCTTCAGATACTGGAAGGCCACAATTAGGTCACCTTGGAGCCTTCTCTTCTGCAGACTGAACAGCCCCAACTCCTTCAGTCTGTCCTCACAGGAGAGGTGCTCCAGCCCTCTGATCATCCTTGTGGCCCTTCTCTGGATACCTTCCAGCACCTCCACATTCCTCTTGTAATAAGGGCTCCAGAACTGGAGGCAGTACTCCAGGTGGGGTCTCACCAGAGCTGAGTAGAGGGGGAGGATCACCTCCCTCGACCTGCTGGCCACACTTCTCCTGATGCAGCCCAGGATCTGATTGGCTTTGCGAGCTGCAAGTGCACACTGAGAGCTCATGTTGAGCTTCTTGTCTACCAGCACCCCCAAGTCTCTCTCCTCAGGGCTGCTTTCCAGCCAGTCACTGCCCAGCCTGTATTTGTGCCTGGGATTGCCTCGACCCAGATTCCTGTGTATTCCTTTGAATTCCTGAGTGTATTCCTTTGAATACAATTTGAAATCTTAAATACTTTAGGAACCTCCTGGTCTTTTGCCCTGTTTTCATCATTACTGATTTACTTGGTTCCTCCTTTGTCATTTGACCAGACTGTGTGAGTTTAAATCTTGTATCTTGTGCCTTGAAAGAAACATAAAGGAAGAAGCTAGCTGGCAAGATAATGCAAGTGAAAATATAGAGGGAATTGAAGAAGGTAAAAAATAAATTATACATGTCTTGGATGCAACATTAAAAACAGTAACAAAAAAAAAACCCAACCAAACAAAAAGAAAGGAGCACAATAGCTTATATCTGATCTTTGACAGTTGAGAAGGAGGCTGGTTTATTATTGTATGGTGAGGTCTTCTGTGATACCTGCCAGGCTGCACTTTTCATGAAACATGAATAGAAGCAAATTGCAAGTACGGATTTTTAAGGTGGCAGCTGCCTGGTAGCCCATCTGAGAACAGCTTTAGAAATTGGTAAATACAGCATCCCTTTTCATCACAGCTACTCTGGCTAGTCTAAGAAGAGGGCAAATGCCTACACATAGTGGCTATATACCATGGCTATGCATAGTGCATGAGGCTCTGTCCAGCCTGATGTAGTGTGGGGTGTGCCTGCCTATGGCACGGGGGTTGGAACTAGATGATCCTTGTGGTCCCTTCCAACCCTGACTGATACTATGATAGTACAACCAACATTGGCATCATAGAGTAGTATTGCCCTCAGTCTTCTCAAGTGAGCTTTATGTATTAAAGGAAAAAATAACTCCATTCTGCTTTAATATGAGACTTCCAAAGGGCCTTCAGAAGTAATCAAACTGAAAATCCAGGTGAGCCAGATCCTGAGATGTGATTCTGTCTCTGTAACAGACAGCAGACGATATCAAGTTTACACCTTTGTGTGTCTACTGATTTGAGACTGAATTGTTTTCTTTTCAGGTAGTTACACTGTACCATAAGAATGTCTTGCAGAATTAAACATGTCTCTGAAGCTTTTGCCTGGATTTGGCAGATGCCTTATTGCAGTGTTTGAAAGAAAATAAGCATTTCGTTGCCTTATGTTGCCCATTGTGACACATTTAGATAGCCATTTGAGAGCCAGATTTTTCAACCCACAAAATATGTTGCAAGGGGACAGAAATATGTAGACTTTTTTATGAAGAAGAGGGTCTGTTAAGGGGAATGGTATCCCACTATGTGGAAATGATTTTTGTTTAGCGGGACAATGGCGTTTGCTAATTAACCGCTGTGAATTCCCTTTACATCCAGTTGTCTATCTATTTGCTTGGTAACATAAAGACAACCACATTCAAAGTTCTGAAAAGCCAGCTGGCTGCTTTTCAAATGTACAGCCTTTGAAATTGATTTGAAACTCCTTTGTGCAGTAAAACAAATGTAAATTGTTGACGTAGTGATGACACTGCACATGCTGACTTTCTATGAAAAAGCAGAATCAATTCTTTTTCCTTCCACAAAGTGAATCACCCAAGATGTAAACCTAAGCAGGATCTTTTCTGTCTTGAATAGAAACATGAGATTTATCAGTGTTTTTCCAGAGGTGACATTTATGATTCACCTTTTCTGTGAGCTGATTCGTCTTGTTTCTTATATATAAAACTATTTCCACAGTTGGTGATACATTTCTAGGTCATATAATTAATGTAATCCATGGTCATCTGGAAGTGAATTGCTTGCATTGAGATGCTTGGGTAGATGAAGAGCTGTTTTAGTTCCGGAAGCTTGTGTGCATATGTGTGCATTCTCAGGTGGATCAGACTACCAAGTGCAGTGATAGAATAGAATAGACCAGACCAGACCAGACCAGACCAGGTTGGAAGAGACCTTCAAGATCATCACGTCCAACCTATCATCCAACACCACCTAATCAACTAAACCATGGCACCAAGCACCCTATCCAGTCTCCTCCTGAACACCTCCAGTGATGGTGACTCCACCACCTCCTTGGGCAGCCCATTCCAATGAGCAATCACTCTCTCTGTATAGAACTTCCTCCTAACCTCCAGCCTAAACCTCCCCTGGTGCAGCCTGAGACTGTGTTCTCTTGTTCTGGTGCTGGCTGCCTGGGAGAAGAGACCAACCTCTGGCTGTCTACAACCCCCCTTAAGGTAGTTGTAGAGAGCACCCCTGAGTCTCCTCTTCTCCAGGCTAAGCAAACCCAGCTCCCTCAGTCTCTTCTCATAGGGCTTGTGTTCCAAACCCCTCATCAACTTCATTGCTCTTCTCTGGACTCGTTCCAGCAAGTCAACATCCTTCCTAAACTGAGGGGCCCAGAACTGGACACAATACTCAAGGTGTGGCCTAACCAGTGCAGCATACAGGGGGAGAATGACCTCCCTGCTCCTGCTGGCCACACTGTTCCTGATGCAGTCCAGGATGCCTTTGGCCCTCCTGGCTGTCTGGGCACACTGGAGGTTCATGTTCAGCCTACCATCCACTAGCACCCCCAGGTCCCTCTCTGCCTGGCTGCTCTCCAGCCACTCTGACCCCAGCCTGTAGCACTGCATGGGGTTGCTGTGGCCAATGTGCAGAACCCGGCACTTGGATGTGTTCAATCTCATGCCGTTGGATTCTGCCCATCTGTCCAGCCTGTCGAGGTCCCTCAGCAAAGCCTCTCTACCCTCCAGTAGTTTTCCTCTGTGGCCAACTGAGACCACCATTTTCTTACCATTACCTGTTATAAAGAATCTGTCAGAATTAGTTAGTTCATTAAACTGCTGGATTTTAATTTTTTTTTCATGATCATGATTCTTATTATATCCTTATTTCCTTTATATCCTTAGATTATATCCTTAGGTATTATATCGTTATATATTATATCCTTAGATATAACCTACCATTTTTCTACTTCTGACACTCCAAGTTATTAGTAAGGTAGAAAATGGGAGTGAAATCTTCCTTTGTACAGAATATTATTATAAGCCTTATCTGTTAATTTTTCCTTCTCAAGTCCCATGTAAGTTGTTCATGGTTTGCCAATACAAATCTTCATACCCTAGAGCTGCTGTGTTGTGATGTTCATTAAGGATAGCTACCAAAATATGTATCGAAATACTGGTTGGCTATTTCAGCCACCTAAGTTCCATCCTGCTGACTTGCACTGTTGTGAAAATCTTCACTGCCAACTTCAAAGCCAACTGAAGTGTGTCTGTATTGGATGAGCTGTACCCTCCATTTTTCTTTCAAATTATTCTGTAATAGAATACAATACAATAGAATTAACCAGTTTGGAGAAGACCTTTGAAATTATCAAGTCCATCCTATCATCCAACACCATCTAATCAACTAAACCATGGCACCAAGCACCCCATCCAGTCTCTTCCTAAACACCTCCAAGGATGGTGACTCCACCGCCTGCCTGGGCAGCCCATAAATGATTGCCTAGGTCATTTAGCCATCTTCATTTCTAAAGTGAGACTAATGAAAACACATGTGGTCAGATGGATTACTAGGTATATTTCTGTTTGGTTTGGGGTTTTGTCTATATGTATCCTTTTAGGCTTACAGGAAAGGATGAACACTGAGAAAAGCAAAATATCTTCCTTTTAAAGAATCTATTTGGCTAGGACTGTGAGATGTATGGGTTTATAAGACAACTATCTCGCCCAGTGGCAGTAAGTTTGAAGCTTTGAGGACACATCCAGTTCTCCACCCCAGCACAGAGTCTTTCTTTGCCTTTTGTCTGTTTGTTTTGTTGTGTTTGCTTGTTTTAATGGACAGGGTGGTAAGAGGCTAATTTATATTTAGTCCTTCTAACTAGGTTTAGCTGGTTTAGTATAGTTCTTCTTACTGGGCTCAGTAAGCCCTATGAGAAGAGGCTGAGGGAGCTGGGGTTGCTTAGCCTGGGGTGACCTTATTGCTCTCTACAACTACCTGAAGGGGGGTTGTAGACAGGCAGAGGTTGGTCTCTTCTCCCAGGCAACCAGTACCAGAACAAGAGGACACAGTCTCAGGCTGTGCCAAGGTAGGTTTAGGCTGGAGGTTAGGAGGAAGTTTTACACAGAGAGAGTGATTGCCCATGGGAATGGGCTGCCTGGGGAGGTGGTGGAGTCACCATCGCTGGAAGTGTTCAGGAGGAGACTTGATGGGGTGCTTCGTTGCATGGTTTAGTTGGTTGGGTGATGTTGGATGATAGGTTGGACGTGATGATCTTGAAAGTCTCTTCCAAACTGGTCTGGTCTGGTCTATTCTATTCTGTTCTATTCTATTCTGTTCTATTCTATTCTACATTGAGATAATGTAGATTATGCTTAAACCTGTAAAGCTTTTGAACTTGCAGCAATATTGAAGGAGAGGCATCACTTTTAAGGTGCCTCCAGCTGACCTGTATTACTACCACCATACTGCCTAATGTAAATGGTAATAGAGTAAATTCCCTCAAAGGCAGGCAGTCAAATATGTTTCTCAGCTGTCTCTGAATCATTGAACTCTCAGCAATATCACTGCTGAACTTGCTTCAGCACTAATACTTCATGGGGTATGAAGGACAGGAACAATCTTTCCCAGTAACTGTAGTCCACACCTGGGCTTTGCTAGAAATTAAGCTGCAAATAAAGATATGGATGTGTGTTGCTGAACTGGGTGCAGTGAAGAATGACTGTAGAAGAGGAGATGAAGCTTTGTTTTAACTCTTTTTTTGCTGTCCTTCAGCTGATTGAAAAGAGTTAAGACACCCTCCCAGTCCTGTACAGTTTCTTGGCCATTACTAAGGTGGGTAGATAAGAAAAAACCCACTAAGACTAATTTTCTCCCTGACTACTAGCAGTGGTACACAGCAAAGAAAGGACCTTCTGAGGAATCTCATAACCCTGCAATGCTCTATGCTTTCTTCTGACTCTCCTCATTTAATTAAACACATTCCTGGCATCTACATGCTAGGAAAAGATCTATAGAGCTGAGGAGGCTGGAAGTAATTTATGTTAACTATCACTCAGAAAAAGCAGTGGAGATCTTCACCTCACTGGACTGGATGTTATTATGTCCTATACCACATAAGCACAAAGGTGAGAAACAGTTTTTCCTTCCAAGTATGTTGAAGTCAACCTGCAAAGGAGGAAAGAAAGGCTGGAAGAGAGAAAGTCAAAGTTTCTTTAGCACGAGCCTCCTGCTATTTATTTACATACCATATGCTTCCTCATGCACATTTGCACCGGATGATTTTATTTGGATAGACAACTGAAACATCAAAAAAGTAACAACAGTTTTTGCACAGTGTGAGGCTTCTATTACAGCAGCTTGCCATCCACTGCTAAGTTCACTTCTCAGCTGAGCAGTTTTGAATGCAATACAAAGAGAGAAAGCTGGCACTTAGTTTCATTGTTACAATATTGAAAACCATACGATTCATAACCGTGCTCATTTTCCTTCCTTTAAAACAGTTCCACAGCTTCCAATATCACATTTTAACTTAGTGTTCTGAAAAATACACTTGTGCAAATACTCTGTCTGCTGACTGTCAGTAATAATTTCTGAACCCAGTCACCACCTGCAACTGAATTACTTTGCTACAATGTCCAAAAGTCATCAGTTTCCACCATGGCTTTTGAAAACTGACAATGGTTTAAATGAAGGAAGCAAAGCCAAAAGTGCTGAGCATTGGTAGCTGTTCAGTACCCTAACCCACGCCCCCAGAGAGATGTGTGTTGCCCAGACCATCAGTATAACCCTATCACCCCAGTGCAACCATACTCTGGCTGCGTTATGTGCTGCTTGCCCAGACAGAGTCATAAGGAACACAGGATGGAGGAGGAGTTATCTGGGAAAGTATTAGTGGTGTAAAGTTAAGCTCAGGTTTATGTGAGGAATGTTATAGGGTGGACAGGTAGATATTTCAGAAGACCTGTGGATTAGAGGGAGGCTTAAGTGTGATTAAGCCATATAGAGGTTATGGGAGAATGAAACAAAACCAAACCTGTCTGTTAGAATACCATTTCTATCTCCTGCTTCTACTTTTGCTTGTCTGGGAAGACATGTTTTTGTATCTGCACCTAAACATGATGGGATATTATCATACAGGAATGTGCTGCCCAGGGAGGTGGTGGAATCACCATCACTAGAAGTGTTTAAAAAGAGACTGGATGAGGCAGTTGGTGCCATGGTTTAGTTGATTAGATGGTGTTGGGTGATAGGTTGGACTTGATGATCTCTGAGGTCTTTTCCAACCTGGTTAATTCAGTATTTGGGTCTGAAATCTTTGCATCATATCCTAAAGCATTAGATTTATATTGTATCCATAGAAATGGGTAATTTCATAGTTACCAAATAGAATCAACCAGCTTGGAAAAGACCTCCAAGATCATCAAGTCTAACCTATTACCTAATACCCAACACCTCATGACTAACTAAACCATGGCTCCAAGTGCCACGTCCAATCCTTTTTTGATCACCACCAGGGACGGGGATTCCACCACCTCCCTGGGCAGCACATTCCAATGGCCAATAACATTTTCTGGGAAGAACTTTCTCCTCACCTTGAGCTTAAACTTCCTTGGTGCAGCTTGAGACTGTGTCCTCTTGTTCTGACACTGGCTGCCTGGGAGTAGAGACCAACCCCCACCTGTCTACAACCTACTTTCAGGTAGTTGTAGACAGCAATAAGGTCTCCCCTGAGCATCCTCTTCTCCAGGCTAAACAACCCGAGCTCCCTCAGCCTCTCCTCATAAGGCTTGTGCTTCAGACCTCTCATTGCCCTCCTCTGGACAAGTTCAAATATCTCAATGTCCTTCTTAAATTGAGGAGCCCAGAACTGGACACAGTACTCAAGGTGTGTACATTGCTGAATCCAGGGGCAGAATGACTTTCCTGCTCCTGCTGGCTACACTTTTTCTGATGCAGGCCATGATGCCATTGGTCTTCTAGGCCACCTGGGCACACTGCTGGGTCATGTTCAGCGAGCTGCCAGCCAGTACCCCCAGGTCCCCTTCTGCCTGGCTGCTTTCCAATCACTCCACCCCCAGTCAATCATGGGCAATTCCATTTCTTTTGGTAGCTCTGGATAGGTATTTGCTTTCCCATTTTAGGATTGGTGGCTTAATGAGAAAATGTTATTAAAGTCTAAGTAATCTGGATTACATTAATAGTATTCTATGCCAAAATACTTCTCAGCAGTACCAGCACAAGAGGAACAGATTAGGGCTGTTGACTGCCATTAGGCCCAGCCACCACATAGTGAGTGCCAGACAACCCTGCAGTGACAAGGGTCAAACCATGAAGCCAAGTCAGCAAGGCAAGGTTAGGCCTAGCTAAAGACAAAAAGAGGATGATGGGGGATTAGCTAAAAACCCACACTGCTGTGTTTGACCAAAGCTCTAGTTGTACTTTCTTCATATGTTCTCCTCTCTCTCTTTCTTGCCAACTTCTCTGTGCTTAGGTCACATAGAAGGTTCTGCAACACTTCCATCCAATATATTTATTTATAATTGGCCCTTCAGTATAGAAATTTTGATATCTGTGCCTCTGAGTTAAAAATTATTTGGGATGCAATCTGTATTTCTCTTTTGTAGTTTTCACCACTGCTGTAGCATCTAATTAAATAGAAATAAAGATCAAGCCATACTGAGTTCTTTGCAGTGAAAATGTTATGTTTCTTTCTTATTCTGCAGTGACATTTTTGTATAGAAATCATTTCACTGTGGGGGAAAAAAAAGTGTTATGGATAGGTGCCAACAAAAGTCTTTTAAATCTGCTTTTAGCTAGGAGCACAAAAAGAAGTCTCTATTTAAATGCTGTTTTATAAAAGGTTTTGAATGCATGCCTAATAAAATTCTTTCGGGACTGCTATCCTGTATGCTTAGTTTCAGATTGCAAAGAATTTTGTGCTAAAGTTAAAAACCCCCTTAAACATGAGCATAAAAGAGTATCTAACAGACCATTAACTATAGGGGCAGTATCAAGCAAAGCTTTATTGTCACACAGATCTTGCCTTCAGAAAGTGTCAGTACCCAGTGATGTGAATTTCCACTGTGGTAGTCAAATATTTCTAAGACATACATGGTCAGACTTAAGCAATAAAAATGTTGTTGTGCTTTGTTTTTGGTTTGGTTTGGCTTTTATTTCCTCCCCTACTTTGAGTGAAGTATAACCCCAAAATGCAAGAAATACGCCTTGAAAATAGCCTTGCATTCTTACTGGATGAAAAAGCTGAGAACTGAAAGCAAGCAATTGTGAGATAGCTACTGTTAAGTCTAAACAATTGAAATTAAGATGGTAGATTCTAGAGAAGCCTCAGAAGAAAATCTTACTTTTGTCCATGCCACAAAAGAATACTAAATTCAATTAGGACCCAGAATCTTCTCCCTTTATGAAGACCTCTTGTCTTGAAGAAGCCCTTAGAAGTAAAACCCAAGAGCACAAAAGACTAACTACAGTTTCAAATGAATCTCAGATCACCTGTCATCTCTGTCAAACTCCATTTTCCACTGCACTAAGCGAAGGGAAAAAAAAGTGGTCACTGTAAAAAGTCTTTAATATGGCACTTTCAAGTATCATTAAGCTCTGTTCCATCTGCTTAAAGAGAATATGGCCATCTAATTGCTAAGAACGTTGTTACAGGCCAAGCAGCCAAGCAAGCAGATTTGCCATATAGAGTCTGGAAAAAAAAAAAATTCAACTCTGTTGATGTTCTGCTGCTGTTTGTTGAATGATTGTGAATTCACTCAAGTTTGTAGGTTTCTCACATAATGCTTCATCAATATAAGGAGGGTAAATAAGCAATTCAAAATCAAGGTTTATAACTGCATGGTATATAGTTCATTATCTCTTCTTGATTCAGTGGTTAACATTTCTTTAGGAACTTTAAAACCACTGAAAGCACTTTAGAGCAGGAGGTAGGCTTCATTGTTTTACAGATGAGGACAGAGGTGCAATAGTAGTAAGTTGTAGATGAAATGGCACATACAATGAGGAAGTTGAAGTAAAACTATCTACTGAACTTTATTTCCTTGTAAGGTTACTGTACCAAATTTTAACCTTCTCCCATCCTTTACCATTCTGTCACTGTTCTACACTTCTCTTTTATGATCTTGAAGGCTTCTTCCAACCTGGTCTATTCCTATTCCTATTCCTATTCCTATTCCTATTCCTATTCCTATTCCTATTCCTATTCCTATTCCTATTCCTATTCCTATTCCTATTCTATTCTATTCTACTCTACTCTACTCTACTCTACGCTACCTTTATTTGTTCAAGGTGATGGATTATAAACACTTCTGAGAACCCTGTGTCAGGAATTTCAAGTTTAGCATTACTACCTTAAAGAAAATAAAGGGTCTTGGAAAAGATTTGGTACTGACTTTGTCAGATGTCTCTACTGTGCATTTAATTTATTTGTCTCCATGTTACTTTATTATCACTCCCCTCCCCACTTAATTTACCAAGAGGAGATTGGACGTGGCACTTGGTGCCATGGTCTAGTCATGGGGTCTGTGTTGACAGGTTGGACTCGATGATCCTCGAGGTCCTTTCCAACCTAAGTGATACTGTGATACCAAGAATGAGGGAAGGCTTAATGGAAAAACCGAAAGGAGGGAGAACCAGATGACATTAAATGTTCAGGAACCAACCACTTTTTTCTTTTCCTGCATCCAGATGAGCATTTTAAATAAATACAAGTGAAAGCACCACACTACTCTAAGTGATAGGAAATGTAGTGTCAACATTCTGGTGTGCTGGCTGGAAAGTTTCCTAAGTTAATAAAATCAAATGGACTTCCTTCAAAGGTGAGATGTTTTGCCATTCTTGGCAAGGTCAGCAGATTGGAATTTGAATTGTTCAGCTTCAACTTCTCTTGAGTAAGCAGTGTGCCAAAAAAAAAAATAGATTAGAACATTCAGGACATATATCCCATTTGTATATAAAAAAATAATTAAAGGAGCATCTGAAGCAGTCATACCCTGGGTTGGGGTTTTTTGTTTGTTTGTTTATTTTTCCTTCTTTGTCAAAACTTTTCACAGAATATAGGAAAACGTCTCCCTAAAGAAGTTTTTGGAGAAAGTTCTGAGCAAAGTAAACTGGAGAAGAGGAGGCTCAGGGGGAACCTTATGGCTGTCTACAGCTACCTGACAGGAGGTTGTAGCCAGGAGGGGGTTGGTCTCTTCTCCCAGGCAATCAGCACCAGAACAAGAGGATGCAGTCTCGAACTGCACCAGGGGAAGTTTAAGCTCGAGGTGAGGAGAAAGTTCTTCCCAGAAAGAGTAATTGGCCATTGGAATGTGCTGCCCAGGAAGGTGGTGGAGTCACCATCCCTGGTGGTGTTCAAAAAAAGGATTGGATGTGGCACTTGAAGCCATGGTTTAGTTATCCTGAGGTGTTAGGTACTAGGTTGGACTTGATGATCTCTGAGGTCTTTTCCAACTTGGTTGATTCTGTGATTTTATCCAAAAAGTATTTCCTTGGGTATCAAAGCTGACCTGGGCTTGTGTTAAACTACAGAGGAGAAGGTAGCTGTACACCTCACAGCATATATCTTTGTCAGCACTATATGCTTTCAGTTAAATGGAAATTCATCAAAATAGTTAATCAGGAATCACAAAGTTAGTGTTGGTGGGAAGATGCAGTCCTCCATGGTGTACTTGTCATCTGTGTGAGGTGCAGCTCTTGAATGTAATTTGCTGATTTTAAATGGAATATTTGATGAAGTTACTTATAAATACATAAGATGAATGAGGAAACTCCATTTGCAGAGAGTGTACTCTTGAAATACTTCCGTGACATTCCAAGCTTGACTCCTCTTATGCAATTGTTATGCAAATATTATTGCTTTCAAAAATGACCTTTGCCATGAGTTGTCTTCTAAGTGAGGAAGGTTGTTAAATGCCTTGGATTTTTAGGTTTTTTTTTTGTTTTTCTAGCAATAGTTTCTGTCACAATGTTATACATACGGCACAATGACTAATTGCTGACAGTAAAAGCCTCTGCAAGTGTAACTGATGCTTTTTGGTGCGTTAAAGCGTCGGGAAATGAGATACTGAAAAGTATTTAAAACTTACTAGTTCGTGTTTCCTGAAATATGGTTGCTATGGATGGCAGCTCATCTTTTCCAGTAAATGTGAGAACTATGATTGTGTCCAGCTTTTCTTTTCCAGCTGTCACTAGCCGAGTGTCATAATATTTAGAGATACGCTCTGTACCTGTCAGAGTTTGTTACAGTTCAGTGATGCATGATGAAGTGTGAGGGACATAGTCTTCCTACACTAGTAACAGTATAAATGCAGTGATGATACTTCACAATGATTCCTTGTTCAAGGTCAGTACAAAGAGACTCACGTGTAGTGCCCAACAACTCACTTATTAATTGTTGAGCTCTGGAATGCAAGGCAGGTTTCTTTAATGTGTCCACAGTTTTATGGGAATGTTCCCTGGGTATTTCTAAGAAAGGCAACAGACTTTTGTAACAAGTATAATTTTTCACTACAAATTCTCTTTCAAAATGAACTGATCTAATCATCTGAAATAATTTCTTTGTTCAAATCCTTTGAAATTAAATATGATAGCATTAAGCTTTTGCTATTTTACCTGAGGATTAGTCCTGCTGGTATTTGAAGATATAACTGAAGGGGTACCTCTGACTAATACTTATTCTGGCAATTTTTATAACACCTTGGGAAAAAAAAATTAAAACTTGCTAGCTAAGGGATTATTATAAGCATATAAAAATAATATATACCTAACTCATTAGCCTTATTCTTCTCTTTTGCTCAAATATGCAATTTTAGGGCGTTAACACCTCAGGTGCTCTTGGCTTATATTGTGAATGCCATTTAAATACACAATAGTATGATTTATTCCATTAGAATATCTGCATGTGCTACTGTTCTGCTTGCTAATTACCCAATAAAAATAATTGCTAATTGACAGTTATTCTGTAACTGCACTATTGTCCTGAACCCTTTTATTCCTCTTCCACTGTTCCCTTGAAATCAATCATAGGACCATAAATGAGGTATGGCTAATTGCATTATTAATGGCGTTCTGAGGTGTTTAGGTCCTTCAAAAGGCTTCTTTCTCTCTCTCTCTCTCTTTTTTTAATCTAAATAAATACATATAAATCTTTCTTTTTTTTTCTAATAAAGAGCTACAGCTCTGCAAACTTAGCAACTGGGTTTTTTTTTTTTCTTTTAAATTCTGTTTAATTTGCACAATAGAAAAACTTCACACAAAGCAGCCCCACAGAGAAAGACCTTGGAGTCCGAGTGGACAGCAAGTTCTCTATGGGACAGCAATGTGCCCTTGTGGCCAAGAGAGCAAATGGTATCCTGGGGTGCATCAAGTGTGTCCAGGAGGTCTAGGGAGGATCTTCTGCCCCTCTGCTCTGTCCTGGTGAGACCACACCTGGAATACTGTGTCCAGTTTTGGGCTCCCCAGTTCAGGGGAGACAGAGACCTGCTGGAGAGAATCCAACAGAGCCACAAGGATGATTAGGGGATTTGAGCATCTCCCCTATGAAGAGAGACTGAGATCCCTGGAACCCAGAGAAGACTGATAGGGGACCTCATCAATGTACATAAATATCTGAGGGGTGGGTGTCAAGTGCAGGGGGGCAAGTTCATTTTGGTGGTGTGCAATAATAACATAAGAAACAACAGGTATGAGCTTGAACATGGAAGATTTCACCTCAACATGAGGAGAAACTTCTTTACAGTGAGGGTGACAGAGCACTGGAGCAGGCTGCCCAGAGAGGTTGTGGAGTCTCCTTCTCTGGAGACTTTCAAAACCTACCTGGATGCATTCCTGTGTGGACTACCCTAAGTGATCCTGCTTTGGCAGGGTGGTTGGAGTGGATGATCTCTGGAGGTCCCTTCCAAGCTCTAATGTACTGTGATACTGTAAACCAGTTTGAAGTGGAAAGCAGTTTTGAAAATCTGAAAGAAAATTGTTATGAAAACCATCTCTAATTTGTAATCAGGAAGGAAAAGCTTTGTGTTTTTTCTGGAGTATGCATCTTTGACAGAGTCTGATGAAATCATCCCAGTGGGTTGTGACACCTAACAGAGCAGCAGGACTAGCACTTACCTGCATCTCTCCAAACCTGCAAATGAATCAGTACAGCACGGACACCATGGTGCCCTTAGGGCTGAAGTAGATGAGATCCTCTGAGCAGGGTGGCTGCTACTATGCATCCTTTTCACTTCCAAGTATTCAACTCTATAGCTTTTTCTTGGACAGTGGGGGGTTGTGACTCTCCTGATATCTTTGTTCATCATCTTTTACCTTGTATTGCAAGATTTAAGAGGAAGACAGTGTATTTTCTAGCTTTGTTGTGGGGTGAGATGGTTTTGCTTATTTGTTGTGTCTTTTAATCTGCAATGAGTACAAAAGAGGAGGAAAAGTGAAGCATGATGTATAGTCTGGAATGTATACTAGTTTTAAAAAAAAAAGCCTCTCTGAGCCTCATGAACTGACTCAAGTCATCAACTTGTCAGTTTTCTGGGCACTCCTGTGGGACAAGAACATAGGAATGCACTCATACTTGCTACAGGTTTTGCCCCTCTCCTATGCCTTTAATCTCCAGGGCAGTTATGTGAAGGAGATAAGGATTTCAGCTTCCAACAAGTGCTCCTTTCACATGTTTGAAGGAAAGAAATAAATATCTATTTCTTATGTCATAGAAGGAAGCATGAATGCCTATTGACACCTGCAAAGGACTGACAGATTTTGCTCTATTTTTGGCTTTTGGTTGTAGTGTAAGTTAGTTCACCTATATATCATAAATTCCTGAATAACTTAAAAGCATGCTTCAGAGGTTACAAAGATTCATTTCAAGTATAAATTTTGCTGAAGAACCAAACTGCTTTAAGCCCTGGAAACTTTATCCTAAACATTTTTCTTGCTTATTGAAAAGCAACTCAATGCCCATTGTGTAGTTTCATGTTTGACATGAATCCAAAACCCCTAATCTTAGAATCATAGAATCATTAGGGTTGGAAGGGACCTCAAGAATCAGCCAGTTCCAACCCCCCTGTTATGGCCAGGGACACCTCACACCAGAGCAGGTTGCCCAGAGCCACATCCAACCTGGCCTTAATAACCTCCAGGGATGAAGCTTCTACCACCTCCCTGGGCAGCCTGTTCCACTGTCTCATTACCCTCCCCCTAGTCCTATTGCTACCTGACACCCCAAAAAGTCCCTCCTCAGCTTTCTTGTAGGCCCCCTTGAAATACTGGAAGGCCACAATAAGGTCTCCTCGGAGCCTTTTCTTGTCCAGACTGCACATCCCCAACTCCCTCAGTCTGTTCTCACAGGAGAGGTGCTCCAGCCCTCTAATCATCCTCGTGGCCCTTCTCTGGACATGTTCCAGTACCTCCAGATCCTTCCTGTACTTGGGGCTCCAGAACTGGACACAGTACTCCAGGTGGGGTCTCACCAGAGCTGAGTAGAGGGGTAGAATCACCACCCTGGACTTGCTGGCTATGCTTTTCTTGATGCAGCCCAGGATCTGATTGGCTTTCTGGGCTGCAAGTGCACACTGGTGGCTCATGTTAAGCTTCTCATCCATGAACACCCCCAGGTCCTTTTCTTTAGGGCTGCTCTCGAGCAAGTCGCTGCCCAGTCTATATCAGTGCTTGGGTTTGCCCTAACCTAATGCAGGACCTTACATTTGGTCTTGTTGAACCTCATGACCTTGTCATGGGCCCACCTCTCCAGCCTGTCAATGTCCCTTGGGATGGCCTTCTTTCACTCCAGCATGTCTGTTGGACCACACAGCTTGGTGTCATCAGCAAACCTGCTGAGGGTGCACTCAATGCCACTGTCCATGTCCCTGACAAAGATGTTGAACAAGACTGGTCCCAGTGCTGATGCCTGAGGGACTCCACTTGTCACTGGCCTCCCCTTGGACATGGACCCATTGACAGCCAGCCTTTGGGTGCAGCCATCAAGCCAGTTCTTTATCCACTGAATGGTCCACCCGTCAAACCCATTCTGCATCAGCTTGGAGATCAGGATGGATACAGGACAGTGTCGAAGGCTTTTCTCAGGTCCCACTGAATGATGTCAGTTGCTCATCCTTCATCTATTAATGTTGTGACCTTGCATAGAAGGCCACCAGGCCTAATGAGCTATATGGGTATAAACTGAAGGTGTAATATTAGACCTGAAACCTACAGTGATACACCAAAGCTTAGAATAGAATCTTAGAATGGAATCTTAGAATGGATTCTTAGAATAGAATCCTAGAATGGAATAGTAGAATAGAATAATAGAATAAAGTAATAATAGAATAGAATAAAGCTTAGAACAGAATAACTAAAAGAATATATCAATACCATATATGAACTTAAAAAATTAATATTATAATCTATAAATGTATTTACCATGTTTGCTCCTTTCCTTAAAGAGTTATCTGAAATATTTCTGACTTGGTAATTGTAATGGGATCAACAGAGGAGAAACAAAAATTTATGTGTGGTTTGAAAAAATGCTTGCACAGACAGAGACTGAAGATCCCAATGTAGTTAGCACAATGAAGGTTAAGAGGTGATCTGATTAGAGTTTATCTCCTCTTTAGGGAGTAAATTACCAGTTTTAAGGTGAGTTCTTTAATACATCAGGAAATGGTGTAGCAAGATCCTACAAAGAGAAATAGAACTTCTTAAAGGCTTCAGGCATTCTCTATCATTAAATAAATGTTGTACGGTCAGTGCATAAACTACTGGGGGCAATTCTTTAAAGCATGTTACGGATCAAGTCAGACTGGGTCGTCATAAATAGCCCCTTGGTGGGCCATTGGTTTGGTCCTTAGAATGTCACCTTCTCTGAAAGTCTGCATCATTCTTCTTTTATGCACATACTGAGCTATTCTTGCATTTTCTTAAGTCTATAAGATCTGATTTGTCTCATCATGAGTTAGGAGTGGCGGGTGACAGGTCTGGATTACAGTTGTCATATCTTAAAAATAATTACAAGTGCCAAATAACTGCACTTAGTTTGTATCTATTATGTTTATAGTCGATACAGGTAAGCATTTTTCCATTATTTTACCTTGTTTTAACCTATTCTGCTTTAAACATCACAACATTCTGCACCATATAGATAAGAAAAAGATTGAAATATATTAGCAGTGGATTGTCATTAGTACAAGTCAATCTCCTTGAGTGAGTGAACTATGTGTTATGCACGGAACAATTTCATTTCCACTGGTATAGCATGAAAACCTGCCATCCAATGACAATTACTGTGAGACCTATATCCCATAAAATGTACTTTAATTTTTTCTCAGTGTTTAGGAGCAACTTAGACCTCTTGAGCACTTGGAGGTTTACACTGAAATTATTGTCGCCAAGTTGTTTTTCTTTCAGCACGGATTTCTCAGTCTTTTAAGGCATTTATTAGAATCTGTGTCATATGCTGCAATTAACTTGCCATTACTTGCAGCTGCCCTTTCCAGTGAAAAGATTAGAAGATGGGAATTTATAATCAGGAAACCTCAACACAGCTGTCAAAAAAGGCTTGGGATCAGTACAAGCAGTCTCAAGGGACAACTTGAAAGGCAGATTTGAACTGTGAACTTTTATGTCAGAATTTTGATTACCAAGGACCCTTCTAGGTCACACAACAAGGATAATGAGTGCTACAGACTTAAATGCTCTTGGACAAAAGTTTATTATAACCACACAGAGAAATAGCCCAAATATGTCACAGTAGATTCATGGTTATTACTGAAACAATGTATTAATGTTGGCAGTCACTTGAAATATGGTATGTATATAATAGTTTCATTTAGTATCATTTAAAGGTCTCTACTGCAAAGAGGCATGACCTGTCACTGATGTATGCTGCTGTAACAAAATATGAGAGTTATCCCTTTCCTTTGACAAATTCCAGATCACTCATCCACTATCCAAAACAAGAGGATTGTAGGATAAGTTATAAAGAATTTAATTCAACACTTTGCTGGGTCATTCTTAGTCAGGTGATTCTCTCCCAAATAATGAACATCAGAAGATTAGGTATAGTTGTTTGTTTGCTTTGGTTATTTTATTTTAAACATGCAAACCTTTACTCACAATGAAAATACAAACCTGTAGAGCTTCTTTGACCTTATTAATGTTTATATATATGTGAAGGGCAAGTGTGAGGAGGACGGAGCCAGACTCTTCTCAGAGATGCCCAATGATAGAATTAACCAGGTTGGAAAAGACCTTCAACATCATTGAATCCAACCTGTCATCCAATACCATCTAATCAACTAAACCATGGCACCAAGTGTCCCGTCCACCCTCTTCCTAAACACCTCCAGTGATGGTGATGCTACCACCTCCCTGGGCAGCACATTCCAATGGCAAATCACTCTTTCTGGGAAGAACTTCTTCCTAACATCCAGCCTAAACCTCCCCTGGTGCAGCTTGAGACTGTGTCCTCTTGTTCTGTTGGTGGTTGTCTGGGAGAAGAGACCAACCCCCACCTGGCTACAACCTCCTGTCAGGTAGTTGTAGACAGCAATCAGGTCTCCTCTGAGCTTCCTCTTCTCCAGGCTAAACAACCCAAACTCTCTCAGCCTCTCCTCATAGGGCTTGTGGCAGTGGGTGCAAGCTGGAGAAGAGTAGGTTCCACATGAACATAAGGAAAAACTTTTTCGTATGAGGGTGACAAAACATTGGAGTGGGCTGCCCAGGAGGGCTGGGGAGTCACCTTCTCTAGAGACACTCAAAACCCACTGGTATGTGTCCCTGTGTGACCTACTCTATCTAGGTGATCCTGCTCTGGCGGGGGGGGGGGGGGGTTAGACTAGTTGATCTTTTGAGGTCCCTTCCAACCTTTAATGTTCTGTGGTTCTGTGATACTTAGGGATTTTTTATTTATTTATTTTATGATCTCCAAAGCTATTTCGCTCAAAATAACTTTTTTTTTGGATATTTATGTAGTTTATTCTGAGACTTTTAGTTCAGAAAATAAATGTATCCCAGAATAATATATAGGAAAGCATCCATGTCTGCCATAGTACTGACAAAAACTGAAAGAAATTACTGCTTTTCTGAAGGAAAGTGAAAGTTTTCTCCTCTAGTCTCTGCTGTTACCTTTGGAAAGAATCAATGTTTATGTTACTGTCGAGCTATTATGACACAGTATTCAAACTGACTTGCATGTCCTGCCATGGTGGTTGGGAAGATAATGAATGTCACCAGTTTTCAGCAGGAATACAGAAAACAAGATTGGTGCCTCCATAAAGTGCAGTAGATAACTTTGTCATCATAGCTGATGCTGGTCAGACTTCGAGTTTGGATCTTACCATAAACTCTGATAGCATCTGAAATGACAGCAATGGTTTCAGGAGCTATAGTGCTGCAGGGTTTGATTCACTGTAGAAACTGTCTCAAGCTGCACCAGGGGAGGTTTAGGTTGGATGTTAGGATTAAGTTCTTCATAGGAAGAGTGATTTGCCATTGGAATGTGCTGCCCAGGGAGGTGGTGGAATCACCATCATTGGAAGTGTTCAGGAAGAGACCGGATGGGGTGCTTGGTGCCATGGTTTAGTTGATTAGATGGTGTTGGGTGATAGGTGGGACTCGATGATCTCAAAGGTATTTTCCAACCTGATTTATTCTATTCTATTCTAGTATCATAGTATCATTCAGGGTTGGAAAGGATGACAAGGATCATCTAGTTTCAACCCCCCTGCCATAGGCAGGGACACCCCACACTAGATCAGGCTGGCCAGAGCCTCATCCAGCCTGGTCTTAAACACCTCCAGGGACGGGGCCTCAACCACCTCCTTGGACAACCCATTCCAGGGCTTCACCACTCTCATGGTGAAGAACTTCCTCCACGTCCAGCCTCAATCTCCTCACCTCCAGCTTCATTCCATTCTATTCTTCTACTCTAATCTATTGTACTCTATTCTACTCTACTCTATTCTAATCTATTCTACTCTACTCTACTCTTCTCTGGTCTACTCTATTCTATTCTACTCTATTAAGGAAAGGTTGTGGAAGTTCTTGGTGTAAAAGGTACAACTTTTTTTTTTACATTTAAAAGAGCAAGTACAGTTAATCTGGTAATGAAATCTGTCAAGTTTGAAATTTTATTTCCAAACTGTGTTCAGAAGTTTAGCCCTGTTGAGGAGACTGTATTGACTGTGTAATTCAGGATGCAACAAAACAATGAAAGAAGAGTTTAATAAGGTGGAACTGATTGGGTTGGACATTCATATACCTCTGTGAGTATTGTTTAATTGTCCATGAGATTGAGTTGTTGAATAAGCAGACTAATATAAACTGAGTAACACAAGAAAGAGCACTAATAAGAGATCACAGAAATATTTTTTCCCTAATATATAGTTCTTAATTATAGTGTTCTACACTCAGTGCTATATGCTTGAAAGCTTACATTTCATATCTTTGTTGAAGAAAGAAAACTAAATGTTATCTGCCAATACCAGAATTTCTCTCAGGTACATACATTCTGTATTTGGGTTTTAAGACATGCAAGAATTCATGGATTAATTGAAGTGCTAGATACAACTGGAAGGTGGAACAGAGAAAAGTTTAGGATACATTTGGGAAGAAATACACAAAATAAATGGCTGACTAGCAATTGGATGTCCAGATCAGGAATGCACACAGGATTGATTTTTTCATTCAAGTATGATTATCTGTCTTTTCAGATGTAAATATTTTTGTTCATCATCCAGCTGTACCAATGGAAAAGGTTATAATCCTAACTAACCCCAGCTGCTCACTACTGCAGTCTGATGAAGGTTATCATGATCTCAGCTGTGCTGAATGAGTTGCCAGGCTTTACTTAGCCCTTTCCAATCAAAATCATCTGGGCTAGCAGGGATGCACTATTTAAATCATTTAAAATAACCTGGGGCTAATTATCATTGACAAAGAGGGAGATAATTGACTGGGTCAGCTGTCCTGACCTCTGGGAAAAGATATGTGTCTGCAGCCTTTGATTTCTCATTAGCTGGTTGCTCCATTCAACTTAGTAACTCTTCAAGATGATCCTGGACAGCAGTCACCATCCCTGGAAGTGTTCAAGAGGAGATTGGACATGGCACTTGGTGCCGTGGTCTAGTCATGAGGTCTGTGGTGATAGGTTGGACTTGATGATCCCTGAGGTCTCTTCCAACCTTAGTGATACTGTGATACTTGCTTTACTGAGGGGAGACTTTATTTGTGTTTGTACTGATGGCCTCTCATAACCAATTAGAAGTTTGATGACATGGAAGTTTGATGGGGATTCCACCTAATATTTGTGTAACGCTGTAAATGTTTTCTGTGAAGGTGTTGGGGGTGGTTGTGTTCATCTGGAAGTTTGTACAGTAACTGAGAAAAGAGCTATGATGCTTGCTTTGTTTTCATCTGTTTGTGGGTAAATAAGATAAGCTGAGGAGATAGAAATGAAGATACTTGATTTGTTTCTAAGCCAGCTTCTGTGTTTTCTGCAGTCACCAGAGAATTTGAGATAATAAGCAGGTTAAAAATAAAATGACAAGACATTAACAGTTCATGATAGTTCTGGTAGTCCATGAATTGAGTGAGATGCACACTTTAACTGGTCAGAGCCACTGCAGTGCAGTTATGGAAATGTAGAATAATGTGTGTTGCATGGGTTGTGATAGTCCAATTTTTAACTTGAGAGATGTTTCTCGCATTGCATTGTGCCAGCACAAGAAATAATTTCCCTAAAGTACCTTTGAAAGTAGACACAGCAGTTTGGATCTCTGCCATGCTTATAGCAAACTTAGATACTGTAAGGTTTTATTCTTCACTGTCCGTGATCAGGTTTTTATGGAGCACACAGTGATATTCATTTGAGCCTGAGATGAAGCTCAAGTTGTGTACATCCTGAAGAGCAAGGGCCAGATACTAGGGCTCTCCATGTGCCTCATACAAGAATTTTTTTTCTTAAAAGCTGGCTTTCTATTTCCCCTGGCTTCTCTGAAACCAGGGTCTTGGACCATAGTTCTATTTTCTTTCCTAAAAGGCTAGGTAGACTTCAGTGCCTCTTAGTTCTGCTTTCAGAAGTCAGGAGGACGTTACTGACACCACCTGGCCTCACTGGATCATTGTGCCATCTCTGAAAGTTATTAGATACTAAAGGTTTTTCTTGATATACTTAGGATTCTGAGTGCTATATAATAGTGCTATAGATATGCAGTTGATATTATAATTTATAAGTAATTGGACTTGACCTTCCATTTAAACAAACCAAATAAAGGAAGCCTTGGGAGCATCATAACACAAAAAACCCCCAACCCAACCACAACACATTGTTTCTAAAAACATAGGGCATGTATTTATTTGGTTTTGTGCTTCTGTTAGTTTTTTGTTTGTTTGTTTCCAAGTAGCAAAGCAATATAATAAAGCTTGCCTGTGTAAATGGTAATGAAATGGTATATTCCTGAAGACGGTTTCATGCAGGGAATGTATGTAACTTTGAGTCTCTGTTTTTGTAATTTAGGATGAATTAGGAGCAAGCTGTTAGATGGTTGTGAGAGGAAAAAAAATGGCTGGAAAGTCTTTCATCATTAAGTATTTATGTAGTGGTTAGACCTTCATTGAATAGTGAAGGCAAGCAAGCATAAATGATAATGAGGTTCAGCTGAAGTATCACTTGAGCATTTAAAAAAGTATTCCCCTGGGACCAATGTTGGCTAAATTTTAGAAACACAGATTTCTAAGTAGCTGATTTGATGAAATGTTCTCTGCTGCATTGTTTCATGATGAAGTGGGTAAGATGCTTTGAGAATATACACAGTACTTTGGATTTACAGTAACAGACATGGGATGTGAACTGAAGCAAACTTCATCACAAGTGTTCCTCTGTATACCAACATATACTATATGCCATTTGATTTCTGTCAATCAGGAAAAGATGTGCTTCATTACATCATCATATTTTGTAATCTGCTAGCATTAGTAAGCATGCAGTAAAGAAAATTCTGCATGTAGAAAATCAGCAGGATTCTGGTTCACAGAAAGGCATCTGTGGTTTACACCAGTACACTGTAAATCAGTTCTTAGTGCTCACAGTGGACACGATTATTTAATGTGTTGACACAGATGTTCATTAGAATGAAGTTTAAGACAAGATGGCATGGGTTTAAATATGTATGGTGCAGTAAGCAGACCAATCATATGAGTTTATTTTGACACAATATGAGATATTGGGGAAGCATCCTACTGCGAGGAGTAAGTTCTGTCTGCCCTCTCCAGAGCTATTGGTTATGACAGCTTGTACTGTAACTCACCCTGAAGCCTCAGGATATCTTTGAGTTCAATTAATGTGTAAAGTTGTAAAATAAAAACAATTGCATTGAAAAATAATTCTTTAAAATACTCTTCCAGAAAAAAGAAGTGCAGGACTGCAAAGACCAAGTTTTAGTGTTCATTTTGATGTGCTTTCATAGCAGCCAAACATAAATGAGGAAAAGTCAGAAGTAGTTCCAGGATTCAAGTAGTGCCTTCAGGATTCAGTAAAGGCAAATGTAATGACAGGAGATCTTCAGCTATTATAATGAGTTCATTAACTTATCAAGGTCAAACATATATATTTTGCATTAATCAGTTAAAATTGTGACTTTAGAAACATTTGTATGAATGTCTCTGACAGAAAGATATCATAGAGTCTGAATAACCACATTCATAATAAAATGTGGTTTGCAGGAAAGCCTTTTAAGGGAGTTCACATTTTTCAACGTGAGAGGTTATCACATGTTCGCTATGTTGCCCTACCTATTTGTTTGTGTTGATTTTGACTCGCCTGAGGGAGAGCAAAACATTGTGTACACCAGGGGAGGGAGTTTTGTAAGCTGCACTGAATTTACTCTGCACGAGAATGCTCTCTTTGTATTTTTCTTGGCAGCCATTAATAGACACACTTTAAAACACTGCCAGGGCTCCAGAGGATCCTTGCTATTGATTTTATCTGAAGGGAATGTCTGCTGCCCTCGTCTTGATTTTCTACAACTCTTGTGCACTCCAGAAATACAAATTCCACTGTTTAGTGATGTGTAGTGTTAATGGAAGTAAAAAAATAGAACAAAAATCTCTTAAAAATAGAACTTTGCAGCAATAGAATAGCAAAGCATGCTAGGGGTATGTATTAAGATTTCTCTAAGATTAAGTATTATCCCCACCTTACAGATCTGAAAGTCTTCTTGGCACATCTATCTGCAAAGAAAGTTGGGTGAAAGAGGAGAGAAAGTACTTCTTGCAAAAGGGGAAGGTTAGGCTCGAGGTGAGAAGAAAGTCCTTCACAGAGAGAGTTGTTAGCCATTGGAATGTGCTGCTCAGGGAGGTGGTGGAGCTGCTGTCCCTGGAGGTGTTCAAGAGGGGACTGGACGTGGCACTTGATGCCATGGTCTAATAGGGATGAGGTCTTGGGTGACAGGTTGGACTTGATGATCTTTGAGGTCTTTTCCAACCTTACTGATTCCATGGTTCTATGAAAAGACAAATGAAGCTGTCACTATTTTATATAGAATTATATCAAGTTGGAGTAATCATCACAACCTGGAGGATTCATGGCGCTCTCCCACTGGTTTATTGCTGAGTACCAGTGTTTAAAAGCAAGATCTGTGTGCTGGAAGACCTCAGAAGTTTCAAATAGCATTATTCCAAAGTTAAGGAGTCCTGAATGTAGGCTGCTTAAGCGCCTGCATAATTCATGCCCTTTATATTTGTGTTAAACTTTTTTATTATCTGGTCACAGATTTTGATGTTTTTCTTATGAAAAAGGCATAAGTTATTGTATTAATATGCTGCTGGTCAAATTTCTAGTTTGTCTTCAAAGTACTAGAGTATAAAATCCTCTTTGACTATAAAAAATAGTCAGATTGTTCCTCTGGCCATGAGGATGATCAGAGGGCTGGAACACCTCTCCTATGAGGACAGGCTGAGAGATCTGGGATTGTTCAGTTTGGGGAAGGGAAGGCTCCAAGGAGACCTTATTGTGGCCTTCCAGTATCTGAAGGGGGGCCTAGAAGAAAGCTGGTGAAGGACTTTTTAGGTTGTTGGGTTGTGATAGGACTAGGGGGAACAGATCCAAGATAGAAGAAGGTAAATTTAGATTAGATGTCAGGAGGAAGTTCTTCACCATGAGGGTGGTGAGACACTGGCACAGGTTGCCCAGGGACATGGTGAAAGCCTCATCCCTGGGTGTTTTTAAGGCCAGGCTGGATGTGGCTATGGGCAACCTGATCAAGTGTCCCTGCCCATGGAATAATGAAAGTGGTGGGATGCCGAGGAGAATAACTCCTTTGTGCAAAACTGGAGACCCTGCTCCAGGTATCACAAGGCTTCTGCTATTGTTTTTGCAGTCGGAGTATTTTGCATGACTTAATGCTTTACTTCTGGTAGATTCTTCCTCAGTGCTCACCCTTTGTTGAAAATGTAAAAAGACATAATAAAATTATACAACATTTAGGAGTTGTACCCCAGCCAAACTGGCTTACATTCATTTAAAACATGGTCTGTCTCAGTAATTAGGATGCTTACAGTTAACAGGGACCTGACCCGAGCTATTTGTTTTTGGACTAGATTCTCTTGAAGCATCTGCCCTTGAGTAATATTTTTTGAATTTCTCAGTATGTTTTAGCTGTGACCTGCATATTTCAGTCCTCCTCAATAGTTTTCTGCCATTGGTGGGTGTATGAACCTTTGAAACTAAAAAATCTCGCCATTTAGTGTGTGGATTTGATATAGGACTATATTATTTCCCACAATGAGCAATTGTTTTATTTCTTGGTTCAGTCTACAAAATTGGCTTTTAAACATAAATGTTAAGACTCATGGGATGTGAATGAAAGAATCCCAATTTTCATCTCCCTGCCTTCCCAGGGTAAAGAATAAAAAAGAACAAGTAAAGACTGGAAATTATGTGACACCATCATCAATAAATTGTGCTAGGGGAGAATAAGATAGAATTAACCATAGAATTAAAAGACCTTTGAGATCATCGAGGCCAACCTATCATCATGTTATTATAGAGTATCATAATAGATTATTTTTGGTTATTGTAGACTATTATATAATTTTTGTTACTAAAAAGTGCAATTAGTTCAGTTACAGTGTTTTTAAAATATGTATTTGGAATAGTTTGATGTATTTACATGCTGGTATCCTGTGAGTTGCTTCAGTGATACCTCTGCTTGGCTTGTTTCTGAAGAAGAGGTGTAGAGGAAAAATAGAGTGTTGATTGAATAAAACAGAATATTAAAATGTTTTAAAACATTGGAATATTTGACATTGAAAAGATTTGTCAGGACACCAGTCTCTCAAAATCAAACCAACATTAAAATATTTACACATTTTATTTTTTTTTATTTAATTCCAGAAGTTAAAAAAAAAAAAATAAATAAACATTTTGAACATTAATTAGTAAACAGAAGAAAAATATTCAATACTTTTGGGCTTGGTTTGGATTTCCTTTCCTGCTGAAAGGAAAGGAGGGAAGGGCAATGTGGCCTGCATCAAGAAAAGTGTGGTCAGCAGGAGCAGGGAAGTAATTGTGCCCCTGTACTCAGCACTGGTTAGGCCACACCTTGAGTACTGTATCCAACTCTGGGCCCCTCAATTTAAGAAGGACATTGAGAAGGGCAACGAGGCTGGGGAGAAGCCTCAAGCACAAGCTCTATGAGGAGAGGTTGAGTGAGCTAGGGTTGCTTAGCCTGGAGAAGAGGAGGGTCAGAGGAGACCTGATTGCTGTCTACAACTACCTGAAGGAGGTTGTAGCCTGGTGGGGGTTGGTCTCTTCTCCCAGGCAACCAGCACCAGAACAAGAGGACACAGTCTCAAGCTGCACCAGGGGAGGTTTAGGCTGGATGGTAGAAAGAAGTTCTTCACAGAAAGAGAGATTTGCCATTGGAATGTGCTGCCAAGGGAGGTGGTAGAGTCACCATAATTGGAGGTGTTTAGGAAGAGACTGGATGGGACACTTGGTGCCATGGTTTAGTTGATTAGATGGTATTGGATGACAGGTTGGATTCAATGACGTTGAAGGTCTTTTCCAACCTGGTTAATTCTGTTCTATTCTATCATTGGGCATCTCTGAGGAGAGTCTGGCTCCGTCCTCCTCACACTTGCCCTTCACATATATATAAACATTAATAAGGTCAAAGAAGCTCTACAGTTTTGTATTTTCATTGTGAGTAAAGGTTTGCATGTTTAAAATAAAATAACCAAAGCAAACAAACAACTATACCTAATCTTCTGATGTTCATTATTTGGGAGAGAATCACCTGACTAAGAATCACCCAGCAAAGTGTTGAATTAAATTCTTTATAACTTATCCTACAATCCTCTTGTTTTGGATAGTGGATGAGTGATCTGGAATTTGTCAAAGGAAAGGGATAATCATCACCCGAATAAGAGGACACAGTTTCAAGCTGTGCCAGGGGAAGTTTAGGCTTGAAGTGAGGAGAAAATTCTTCACATAGAGAGTTGTTAGCCATTTGGAATGTGCTGTCCAGGGAGGTGGTGGAGTCCCCGTCCCTGGAGGTGTTCAAGAGGGGACTGGACGTGGCACTTGGAGCCATGGTTTAGTAGTCATGAAGTGTTGGGTGACAGGTTGAACTTGATGATCTTTGAGGTCTCTTCCAACCTTATTGATTCTATGATTCAAAAAGTAGAACATTACTGATACCACTCTGGCAGAAGCAGTAAAGGCAAAAATTGGATCAAAAAATGACAAACACTTCATCTTGTACCATATATAATTTATAGTGACAGTATAGTGTGTGCTTATATCTGCATCGGTGCGTAATATATTTATCACATAAAAGATATTCTTTTTCCACCAAAGAAGTTTTATTGTCATGTAGAAATTAAGTAAAACAAGACTGTTGTATGCCTTTTCATTCAAATATCTCAAAGTACCACAGAAAAATGAGGACAACTGGAGAAAATAAGGCCTGGGCTGTTGAATAGAGTAGAGTAGAATAGAATAGACCAGGTTGGAAGGGACCTTCAAGATCATCGTGTCCAGTCTATCATCCAACACCACCCAACCAACTAAGCCATGCAACCAAGCACCCTATCAAGTCTCCTCCTGATCACCTCCAGTGATGGTGACTCCTCCACCGCCTTGGGCAGCCCATTCCAATGGGCAATCATGGCACACTACAGTTCACAGTTTAATCTGGTTGGAGATCGAAGAACACTGCTTGTCTTCTTTCCAATCTTCTGTCAGCTATAAATGCCAATTTTAGTGTATTCCTGTCACTAGATCATTACTAATGACATTTGAAAAGTAGATGTTAAATGAAAGTGTGAAAAATGCTTAATAGTTGTTTTGTCAGGGAAAAGTTGTACGTAAAACCACTGTGTAGTTTTTACTGAAACAATTCAGCCATTAAAACAGATTTTTTGATGCCTGGTATGCCATAATTATCATCAAATTTTATTATCTTTGTCAAATGATCATTGCTGCTCTCTGAATGACTTCACCTAGACAGATTTTTCCATTTCGTGCCACAGAAAAAGCAGTTCATTAGTTCCTATAGCAGTCCTTCCATTCAATCAACCATATTGTGCAGTGACCTAGTAACAGGATGGTTCAAAGGCTTAGAGATACATGGTTGGGTGTAGATTGACTTCCACTGCCCTAGAAGTTAAACTCAGTCTTTTATAGCTCCTGGAAATCATCTTGGAACAGTGACTTTGACTACTGGTTAGAAAGCAGATAGAGGATGCATGTAACGGAATAATCTTAAACCCCAAGAGCTGCTGTTCCTGTGCTAAGGAATCCTTAGCTGTATGATATTATAGGTCCAGTCATCAAGATTTGGTTTACTAGTTCATATTCTTCTAATAAAACTGAGTGCTGTGAAATGCTTACGTTAGCATTTATGTTTGGCAGAAGAAAAAAAAGCATTGATGTGTGTGTCTTAATTTCTGTCCACTCTGAAAACTATATTTTTACCCCCCAAAAGGAATTAAAATAAAAACTCTCTCACAAAGGATTGGAAAGAATTGGAGGTTGAAGTGGAAGTACTATTCACACCTATATACAGAAATTACAAAATACCCAAGTTCACATTCAGTCTCAGCCCAGTCCTTCCACCTGGGCTCACAACAACCTCTTTAAGCCAAAAAAAAAAACCTTTTCAAAATCTCTCCCAATGTGGCCAAAACCCCACCTCTGGGCCCAAATGGCACAGAAGAAATCAGCTTTTCCCCAGCAAACCAGGCAGTTCAAGGCCAAAACCCTTCCCTGAAATACCAAAAATATAAGGTTGGGCTGGGAGATAACAGAGGGAGGAAAAGGGCTGAAAAGGCAGTAATGTCCTTTTATATAGAGGAGTAGATGCAGGCATGATGGGATGAAATAACAAAAGATTACAATTTTCTGTGTCCCCTCTGGAACTCCTGGAGGACCTCTCTGTGGTAGGACAGCTAGAGCCCATAACAGTGTGTTCTTAATTTTGTGGGTGTTAAGTTGAACTATTCCATTCTCTTTGCCTTACTTAAATATTTCTTTGCAGTTATCTCTGTATTTTAAAGTAAATGGACATATTTCCCTGATGCTTAAGGACATTAGAGCTCAGCTTTGTGATCAAACCGGAGATAAAAATTGGCTTTGTATTTATATTTGATTTTAATTTTTCAGGGACTAAAGACAGAATGGGTTTTCTGTTTGTGTTCTGTTGTTTACATTGCTTATTCACTACAATTATATTGACAATACGCTTTAAATTGTATATGTAGTGTTTCCTCCTGTGTGGCTGTTTCATAAGCCTGTTGTTTCTCATTGGGTTTACTTAATTTCAATAGGTGCAACATTGTCTGTCTTATAGGTAGAGGATTTATTTTGTCATTCACTGAAAAGCTACATATACAATTTTTCCCCAGTGAGGAACACGCTCCTTCTCCCAGGAATAGTGTAGAATCATGAGGGATCAGTGAGCGAAAGTTTTCCTCTAGCACCTTACCTGTACAGAGAGAGTGGTTGGCCATTGGAATGTGCTGCCCAGGAAGATGGTGGAGTCACCATTCCTGGAGGTGTTCAAAAAAGGATTGGATGTGGCACTTGAAGCCATGGTTTAGTTAGTCATGAGGTGTTAGGCATTAGGTAATAGGTTGGACTCGATGATGAAAGTGTTCAAGTCCATGGGACCCGACGGGTTACACCCACGGGTGCTGAGAGAACTGGCAGATGAGGTTGCTAAACCCCTCTCTATTATATTTCAAAAGTCCTGGCAGTCTGGTGAAGTCCCCACAGACTGGAAAAGGGGAAACATTGCCCCCATCTTCAAAAAGGGCAAGAAGGAGGAACCAGGGAACTACAGGCCAGTCAGTCTCACCTCTGTGCCTGGAAAGATCATGGAACAGATCCTCCTGGAGTCACTACTCGCTCAAAAGAATAGTGAAGAGGTGATTGGGAACAGTCAGCATGGCTTTGCCAAGGGCAAATCCTGCCTGACCAACCTGGTGGCCTTCTATGAGCAGGTGACAAAATTAATAGATGAGGGGCGAGCAACTGATGTCGTTTACCTGGACCTGAGCAAAGCCTTCGACACTGTCCCGCACCACATCCTGGTCTCCAAACTGGTGACACATGGGTTTGATTGGTGGACCACTAGATGGATAAGGAACTGGCTTGATGGCCGCACCCAAAGAGTGGCTGTCAATGGCTCCATGTCCCAGTGGAGGCCAGTGACAAGTGGAGTCCCTCAGGGATCAGTCCTGGGACCTATCTTATTCAACATCTTTGTGGGGGACATGGACAGTGGCATTGAGTGCACCCTCAGCAAGTTTGCTGATGACACCAAGCTGTGTGGTGCAGCAGACACGCTGGAGGGAAGGGAGGCCATCCAGAGGGACCTTGACAGGCTGGAGAGGTGGGCACAGGCCAACCTCATGAAGTTCAATAAGAGCAAGTGCAGGGTCCTGCATCTGGGTCGAGGCAATCCCAGGCACAAATACAGGCTGGGCTGTGACTGGCTGGAGGGTAGCCCTGAGGAGAGAGACTTGGGGGTGCTGGTGGACAAAAAGCTCAACATGAGCTCTCAGTGTGCACTTGCAGCCCGCAAAGCCAATCAGATCCTGGGCTGCATCAGGAGAAGTGTGGCCAGCAGGTCGAGGAAGGTGATCCTCCCCCTCTACTCAGCCCTGGTGAGACCCCACCTGGAGTACTGTGTCCAGTTCTGGAGCCCCTATTACAAGAGGGATGTGGAGGTGCTGGAACGTGTCCAGAGAAGGGCCACGAGGATGATCAGAGGGCTGGAGCACCTCTCCTATGAGGGCAGACTGAAGGAGTTGGGGCTGTTCAGTCTGCAGAAGAGAAGGCTCCGAGGTGACCTAATTGTCGCCTTCCAGTATCTGAAGGGGGCCTACAGGAAGGCAGGGGAAGGACTTCTCAGGATATCAGGTAGTGATAGGACTAGGGGGAATGGAATGAAGCTGGAGGTGGGGAGATTCAGGCTGGATGTGAGGAGGAGGTTCTTCACCATGAGAGTGGTGAAACCCTGGAATGGGTTGTCCAGGGAGGTGGTCGAGGCCCCGTCCCTGGGGGTGTTTAAGAGCAGGCTGGATGAGGCTCTGTCCAGCCTGATCTAGTGTGGGGTGTCCCTGCCCATGGCAGGGGGGTTGGAACTAGATGATCCTTGTGGTCCCTTCCAACCCTGAATGAAACTATGAAACTATGAAACTATGATCTCTGAGGTCATTTCCAACCTGGTTAATTCGATGATCTGTGCTGATGTAATTCCTGTTTGCTGTGAACCGAGGTAAGAATTCTACCCACAGTGATTACCATGGAATAATTTGAACTGGTTTTGCTGGCAGAGTATTGTGGCTTTGTATGTGTTTTGCTTGGCTTTTCCAGACATAGCTAAACAGAAAAATGTTTGTTCCAAATATTTCATATGGCTCAGAATTTAATAACTTTGGATTGTCTTATAAACAACAACAAAACACCCATGTAACCCTGGAGTTATTAGTCATTTTTTTCTATATCAGTAGGACTATTTTTAAGTTTCTGGTTTTGTAATTGTGTGTTTTAAAGATACGAAGATAAATGTGCAACAGAATTGTCAGTAATTTACATTGTGTGACGGGGGGGGGGGGCAAAAAGCAGTTTGATGTTGTCATTTTCCCTGTAGTTTCATAGTTTCATAGTTTCATAGTTTCATTCAGGGTTGGAAGGGACCACAAGGATCATCTAGTTCCAACCCCCCACAATCGTAATCACAAAATCCAGAAGCTGTTGACCTTGAGCAGCAAAATGCTATGAACTGAACTGGAAAACAGTGGCTCCAGAGACTAGAGAATAGAAAAAGAAATCTAAAGAGTTCTCTTTCACTGAAATCTTACAGTTGTCTTTATGCTGTCTTGGTATGTGTGGCCAAAGGTGTCATTCTGACGATAACCTTTCTCCCATAAATCAACCAATATAAATTACTATTAGTGAAAGTTGGTTTTAACAGTTTTTCATACAAAAGTGCCCTAAGGTTGTTTTTTTTTGTGTCTCTCTCTTTTATTTTCCTGCATTTCCTGAGCTTTAATTGGAGAACAGAGCTCTCCATGTCTTAAGCTGTATCTCCTGCAGAGCTATTATACCTGCTAATGATGGATACTCAGGATGTTTACTTTGTTTAGGCTACAGAGATTTTAAAAGCATCCTTTCATTGTACAAGTGCTTATTTCACATGGGAAAAAAAACCCAACAAACAAAAACAACAACAACAAAACCCAAACCAGACTTGTTAAGCTATCATTTCTACAAAAATCATATATGCTCTTTTTCTGCCTTTGGCAAATCTTTCTGAAAAGTCCAGGTGGAGCCTTCATTGCCATTTACAGATTTCTTCCAAGAAAGGGATCTCTCTGCTTCTTTCACTAGAAAGGCCACAAAAGTACCAAAACATCTTCACAGTATCACAGTATCACTTAGGTTGGAAAGGACCTCGAGGATCATCAAGTCCAACCTATTAACACAGACCTCATGACTAGACCATGGCACCAAGTACCACGTCCAATCTCCTCTTGAACGCCTCCAGGGATGGTGACTCAACCACCTCCCTGGGCAACCAGTTCCAATGACGAATGACTTGCTCGGTGAAGAATTTCCTCCTCACCTCGAGTCTAAACCTCCCCTGGCACAGCTTGAGACTGTGCGTGAGTGAGTCTTCCAGAAAGACTCACTGGAAATCAGAAAAGGCTCTTTCCATCTCTTCACAAATACATTTTGTACAAATGCTGCTATATATATTTCAGAAAACCTTGTAAGATTGACAGAGGAAGTAAGCCCATTGCCATTTCACCAGAAGCATGCCTTGTGCCTATATACCCCTGTACAGTTTAATTTGGGGTTTTCTGCTTTCCTGCACTGTGGTACATATCAGCTAGGGCCATGCAGAAGGTCTGATGGATTTCCAGCCTGGCCATGCTCTTGCTTCAGGTAGGTAAAAAGTTAGATTATGAAGGAACTCCTATTGCACTCCTGTTTTCTGAGGCTATCATCTGCATTGAGAGGACTATTTCAATGTGGATTTCTTTTGCAAATGCTTTGAGAATCTTCTGCCTCCACAAGATTGCAGCAGAATCGTTTATCACTTTATGTAACATCTTTCAGTGGGTCAGACTTCTTCATTCAGAGCAGACTTTATCAGGTCAGAAATGCAAGGACTAAAGACAATGAGAATAGTGAGAAAACATTTATGGCTATGCTGGCCCATTTCATGTGGGGCTTTTAATGTAGCTTCAGCCTCTTGTTGCCAAAATAAGTGTTTTTCTCTAGTAAGCCTGAGTATCATACACCTAACTCCTCTTCTGCCCTTCCATGGGAAAAAAGCAATGCATCCATCCATCTAAGTAGGAACAACAGAGTCTCTCTCCTGTTCACTATCCTTTGCTTGATCTTGAAACTTGGACTCATTCAGATCATTGCACAGACTGTCAGACCATCTGCCTTGCTCTACTCATGTTCAGAATCACAGCAGCTAAAGCATCCAATATAAAGATGTGCTAATGCAACCAGCATAGGAAGGTGGTCAGAGAACTTTGGAGTCCTTTGTTATCAAGGTAAATTCTCTTAGAGAGAAATAGCTCCACTTTCTGGATCTGTGTTCTCTGCCTCATGCTGAGTTTGTTCCCATCTTACTAGATTGCAGTTTATGCTGGCATTGAATCCAGACCTCCTTCTTTTAATCTTTGAGTTACTGCACTCTACTCCATGGCCTTTCACCTTTCTTTTGTTCCCTGAAAAATTCTGCCCTCTGTCCCTTAGGTAAGCAGTGCCTGCCTATGGCTTTCACATTTTTAGATCCTCCTTTCTCATATTTTCCTAAATAGCTGAACTTTCTTCCTTTCTTCCAACACTTTTCCCTAGAGGTGGATATTGTACAGGTTCTGCTTTCTCTCAACAGTTACTCTTCAGCAGCTCATTGCAGCTTTGATGTCCCACTGCTGTAGTTCTGTATTTTTTTCCCATCCCTACTATGCCTGAGTTTTTCAATAATTTGATGTTTTTTCTTAGAAAGAATAACGCCAAGTTCAAGTAGTAATTTGCCTCCTAAATGATCAGTGCAGTAGTGAACTCACGTGTGAGCTTATCCTGTGGCAATTTCTCAGACTATAAAAACACCTTCATAGAATTGTTAGGGTTGGAAGGGACCTCAAGGATAAGCTAGTTCCAACCCCCCTGCCATGGGCAGGGACCCCTCACGCTAGATCAAGTTGCCCAGAGCCACATCCAGCCTGGCCTTAAAATACTCCAGGGATGAGGCTTCTTACCTCCTCCCTGGGCAACCTGCTCCAGTGTCTCACCACCCTCATAGTGAGGAATTTCTTCCTAACTTCCAATCTGAAGTTACCCCTTTCTATTTTTGTTCCAGTCCTCCTAGTCCTCTCATTACCTGACACCCAAAAAGTCCCTCCCCAGCTTTCTTATAGGCCCCCTTAGGATACTGGAAGGCAACAATAAGGTCTTCTCATACCAGTAACGTTTCTATGACTCTAATAAGGTTTGTGGGGTTAAGCCACTGACTTTAAGAAAGCGATCAAACCTGAAGTTCCTTCCTTCAATATCGCCATGAGAACTGCATTTTCACTGTTTGTACCATTTGATGTTGTGAACAGCATGCTGGGTCAGCCACAAGTCAATAATGGAAACAATAACATATCAGCAAAAACTCATACAGCTTCCTTCTGCCTTGGGTGGCACTGGGGACTCCTGTGGTTCTTTTGTTAGTAATGGCTCTTCATAAGTGGATCTGGTCTTCAAATTCCCTAAGGAAGATTTTGTCCCCTGTGCCTGCTTATCCAGATGATGTCTGAGAGTTTCAGGAGCTTTGTCATTGTCTGGCTTGTAACTAAAGGACATGCTATTGGCTGTGGTCCAAGGTAATGCATTCAGTTGCTCAATGTCCTGTAACCTGGGGATAAGGAGAAGGTGACTCCACCAAATAATGAAGCCTCTAGTCTTATTGGCTGGGTAGCAATTCTACAGAATAATAAAATAAAGTAATTAGTGGATTTTAATTGCAGTCCTCTTTAAAATCCTTTGCTTTAGCATATTTTTCCAATAATGCTCAAGTGAAGGAACAAACCCAGAAATATACAGATGTAACTTTGTTAATTATTCATGCATACATTTTAAATGCAGTTTGGAAAGATACAGGGACACAGGAATAACTGAGTAGTTGTGTGGTGGCTTTTATTTTTTCCCCCCTTCTGAACAACCTAGTTGTATTTTTAAAGCAATCTTTTTCCCATTGTATTGCTTTGAGGATAATGAAAGCATTTGAGACATGCAGATGATGTTGAAATATGTTGATTTCTTTTAATTGCAGCTGACTGAAGATCATTAGTACACGTAGCAAAGATTTTGAAAGATATGTGAAGATATCTTCCCTGAGTTTGTGGTAGCAATATATATTACTGTACAGTAGAGATCTTAAGCAACCTTAGTATTGGGCTTCTACCTGATTCCATAAATCAGAAAGAAAGTCACTCTAGACTTCAATTCTTTTCCTTCCAAAATTGAGAAAACAAATGTAAATGATTTAAAAGCAATTAGTTGCATGGATATTGTCCTGGCAAACCATTCCATTCCTTTCTAATGTGTAAATTGTGAGGCAAGCTTGATTCATGTGACTCATTGATGTGAAACAGGGGAAAGCCAAGGCTGCCTTTCTAAACTGCTATAGGTTGTTTTCCCTTCTAATTTTATTGTTATAGGAAAAATAAGACAATTTCAAAATCAGTTTGAGTCAGTAACAGTGTAATCACATCCTAAAATGATATTATTATTTATTCATACTTAGTTAAATATAACTGCAACACGAAGTAAATGATTATCTGTTTTGGATGTAATTTCGTAATAAGGCCTTTGAAGGTCGTTTGAACTACTGCACTAATTAATGTTTTATTTCCAGCCTTCCTTAATTATTCTTGCCAGATGGTCCTTTATTTATGTTATTGCTCGGAGTTTCCAGCTGAGGTTGTTTGATTGTTGAAGAAAAATATGTGATGGCACCATAAGATAACTGTAATTGAATTGTTAGGTATGTTAGAGCATTCTAGCCTTCTGTCCCTGCGTTAGCCACATCTGGGAAATAAGTTTGCTAACAAAGTGCTTTGGCACCTCGTCGAATGCTTGATGTGATGTATGAAATTGTTTAGAGCAAACTCAATTAACATAAAAGCCTTTAGAAAAGAAAACTCTGATAGCTTCTCATTCATTTATGAATTACAAAATCTTCTGGGCAAACCGCACAAGTGGGTAAATTACCAGGTGGTTGGTTTTGGTCTGGCTTTTGTTTGCTGGTTTTCCTCAGCCAACTTTTCTCATCTCTAGACAATATTGGGGTTTTGTTTATAATAGGCTATCTTTAGTCAAAATAATGTGATGAAAGCATATAAACACTCATTTGGATGTTATGTGGCTAGCTTTGGTAAACTATGGCTCAGAAGTGTTTGTTTCTGAAAGGGTCAAGTTCAGCACTGGGAGAGAGTACATTTGGGAATGGGAATGGAAGACAGCATTTACACAAAACTAACTGTTTTTTAATCAATTATCAATATTGTTTGTATTATGCTGGTAAATAAGTATTCCTCTTATTCTATGAAAATTTTGAGGTCTCAGGTTCTATACAGCAGTACCTAAACATGTATGTTCTGAAAAATAGGAGGAAATAAAGGGAAAATTAATATATGACAGTACACAACTGCATAATTTTGTTCCAACAGTGTAAGTAAAATACCCATTTTATCTCTTATTTCAAACTATTGTTTACAGCATCTTTCATTGCAAGAAGCAGTTTTGGGAAATAGAGATGAGTTTACAGCCCTAAAAACAGCATGGAAAAAGGTCTTGTATATGTTTTATGGGGTCAGAGTGGCTGGAGAGGGGCCAGGCAGAGAGGGACCTGGGGGTACTGGTCAATGGTAGGCTTAACATGAGCCCACAGTGTGCCCAGGCAGCCAAGAAGGCCAGTGGCATCCTGGCCTGCATTAAGAACAGTGTGGCCAGCAGGAGCAGGGAGGTCACTCTGCCCCTGTACACTGCACTGGTTAGGTCACACCTCGAGTCCTGTGTCCAGTTCTGGGACCCTCAGTTTAGGAAGGAGGTTGACTTGCTGGAAAGTGTCCAGAGAAGGGCAACGAAGTTGGTGAGGGGTTTGGAACACAAGACCTATGAGACGAACCTGAGGGAGCTGGGGTTGCTTAGCCTGGAGAAGAGGAGAATCAGGGGAGACCTTATTGCTCTCTACAACTACCAGAAGAGGGGTTGTAGACAGGTGGAGGTTGGTCTCTTCTCCCAGGCAACCAGCACCAGAACAAGAGGACACAGTCTCAAGCTGTACCAGGGGAGGTTTAGGCTGGATGTTAGGAAGAAGTTCTATACAGAGAGAGTGATTGCCCATTGGACTGTGCTGCCCAGGGAAGTGGTGGAGTCACCATCATTGGAGGTGTTTAGGAGGCGACTTGGTGGGGTGCTTGGTGCCATGGTTTAGTTGATTAGGTGGGTTGGATTATAGGTTGGGCTCAGTGTTCCTGAAGGTCTCTTCCAACCTGGTTTATTCTAGTCTATGTGTGTTAAGGGTAGCTGGGGAGAAAACCTGAGATGTTTGTGTATGAAATTGCTGATGGACAAACAAGTTAAAGTATTGACACAAAGTTCCAAAATCAAACAAGCAGTAACTGTCTTGTCTATAAAATGAAAGTGAGATATACTTTTGTTTCACTAATAGCTGTGTACTGCAAGAGACAGCGATAAAATGTACTATAAGAAAAGGTAAATCAGCTACAAATTAGAGATCATAAGAAAAGCTTACCATAGCAATGGATAATAAGAGCTTGTTGAGTAAGAGTAATCTTAGAGATGATGACTTTTCTTTGTGTTTCTTGTGCTTGGATTTTATTAGAACAACTGAAAATGCTCTGGAAGAAAGCTGTCATTCCAGTAGTGGAAATTGGCTGGCAGTGTTAAAAGTGTGGATGTGCTATATAAAGTTTCACAAATCCATTACAGTGTTTAGAAACTGATAAAATTTTGTGTTGCCTTTTTCTATGGGAGTGTTAATTTAACAGCTCAACATATTCCCTTGGCAAATCCTCCTTTGTTTGCCACATGTACTTTTCCTGAGCAGCAGATACTCAAGAACTCCTCTCTCCCTCAGCCTGTGGAAGAGATGTGTGTTCTTGGCATGTTGTCTAAGTGTAAAATTCTTTTGAGATGCTATGGAAGATAGAAAGCAGCTGCTTGCTTTCAGAGCACAAATGTAGGGCTTTCAATGCACACCCTGTTTGCCATGGAGCAGGATGAACTCCATACAATGGAGCCCATCACACAATACAGATGGATCAAATTAAGGCTCTACCCGATTGGGTTTTGCCACTTCCTGTGTAATTCAAGCACTTTGTGATATGTTAACTCGTTCAGCGTTTAAAACATTATAAATATGCATTATCTGAATTGCTGCTCTGAAAAATGGGACCCTGGAGCTGGTGGTAACATCTCTGCGGCAGCGGTGGAATGAGTGAGCACTTCTGTCAGCTGCAGGAGATCTCTTCATTCATATTTAAATCTAGTCCTCGTGCCAAAACACAAATGCAGACTGTTCACATGCTCATCTTCTACAGCTCTAAGCAGACGTGTCACTGAACTACAGACAAAAGAGAGCCACAAATGTATTTAGTAACTGGTTGTACTGACCAGAATCTGCTTTTAGCAACTGGTTGCCCAAATATGTAAAATAGGTAAAGGAAGCAAGAATATCAGAGTAGCTTCACATCAGCCATTTTTAAACTCTTCTCTTGTATCTTTCTTCTTTTTATCAGTTCATCATTTGTCTTCTTTACACTTGCCTCCCTCGCTACACAAACCAAATTTCCCTAACAACATTGCCTGATATTTTCAAATACAGAAACTGAGGGTAGTATATGAACTTCACTTGCCTCCTTTCCCTTCTTTTCTGTCTACTGCTGGAAAATGATAAATGAAGGCCAATGCCTCTGTGTTCCATAGCTGCCTTAATTTTGTTCTGCTGCTGTGTAGACAGCATCTTATCCAAAGCATCACAAGAGTTTCTGCATTCTGCTGTTTCTACTCGGTGCAGCAGGAAAGAGGGTGGCCAGCTGGGAAGGGAGACAGATTGTTACAGAAGTGAGCTGACCTCTGACTTCAGTAGTTATGTGAGCAGGAGGTTGGTCCTGGACAGTCTCTTACCGCAGCAGGCTATCCCAGCGTGAAATATCAGCATGAAATTACTAATTATCATGTCTTCTTTTTTAACTTCAGGATATGCTGCTAACATAGTTTTGTGAGATCACCATAGTATTGCAGAGGTAGGTGCAGAGAGAGGTATTATCTTGCCATCGTGACATTAAATTGTGTCAAAGTAGTTTAGCACTCTTTTGTCGTGCTCATTTTAATACTCCTGCCTCTGTCAGGCATTTATAAAATCCCTGTGCAGGGGAAAAAAAAAGCCCCCAAGCAAAAGATGAAGTGGGGTTTTCTAACCTTATTGTGTAAACCTCTAAATTCTTTGACATTACATACGGTTTTTCATGGTGTGGAAGATCAATATTAGTGTTTCTTCTTGCCCACAATGCAAGATATATTACCCAAGGTACATGACATACTGCCCAACCAAAGAACCCACGGAGATTTGTAGGTGGTGTTGGGTTACAACTGTTTTTTTCTTGGAGGCTAAAATTGCCTAAATCTTGGCTCTCACTGTGCTGGTTTTTCCCTCATTATATATTTAAGAGGGTCAAATCATTCATCATTCTCAATTACTGGGATATAATTCACTGCATGCAATGTGAGCTACAGACCAGATGCCTGGAAAATTCCTGCACTGACCAATAATCTTAGGTCCCAGTACACATTCTGGTTTTAATACAACAGCAAAATGTTTGCTTCCTATTGAATTACGTGCAGAAGATGCATACCCAATCAAAGCTTCATCAGACAGGTGGTTATCAGAATGGGACACAATCAGGGAGACTCAGAGCAATATAAACATTCTGAGCTCTGTCCCTTTTAACAGCCTATAAAATGGCAATAACATTTAAAAGGAATAACTTGATTTTGTTAAAGGGCAGGGTCTGTCATGGGAACTTGAGGCTGTAAGGTGTTTAAATGAATGTCTCTTAGTGGACTGGAGGTCCTGCCCTCTGGTACAGCTACAGGTACTAGAAAAGAAATGCTCTGATCTTATAGGTATTACAGCTTGCTTATTATCTTCTCTACTATTGTTGCTTAAAATCAGGGTGTCACATGGTAGATTCATAGAGTCAATAAGGTTGGAAAAGACCTCAGAGATCATCAAGTCCAATCTATCACCGAACACCTCATGACTAACTAAACCATAGCTCCAAGTGCCATGTCCAATCCCAACCTCTAGGAATGGTGACTCCACCACCTCTCTGAGCAGCACGTTCCAGTGGCCAATTACTCTTTCTGGGAAGAACTTTCTCCTTACCTTTACCCTAAATTTCCCCTGGCATAGCTTGAGACTGTGTGCTCTTGTTCTGGTGCTGGGTGTCTGGGAGAAGAGACCAACCTCCACCTGGCTGCAACCTCCTTTCAGGTAGTTGTAGAGAGCAAAAACGTCTTCCCTGAGCCTTCTCTTCTTCAGGCTAAACAACCCCAGCTCCCTCAGCCTCTCCTCATAGGGTTTGTGCTCCAGACCTCTCCCCAGCCTCATTGTCGTTCTCTGGACATGTTCAAGTGTTTCAGTGTCCTTCTTAAATTGAGGGGCCCAGAGCTGGACACAGTACTCAAGGTGTGGCCTAACCAGTGCTGAGTACAGGGGCAGAATGACCTCCCTGCTCCTGCTGGCCACACTATTTCTGATGCAGGCCAGGGTGCCATTGGTCTTCTTGGCCACCTGGGCATACTGCTGGCTCATGTTCAGCCAGCTCTCAGCCAGTACCTCCCAAGTCTCATCAGAGACAAGGTACAAACATCACACTAAAATTAAAAGCAAAGCAATTTCTGCTTAAAAATCTAATTAAAAAAATCTAGTTTTGAATTTTTGGGTTTAACTTTCTGCAGCTTGCCAACCTTCATGTGTTTTGTGTCAGTTCTTAAATCGTGCCAATCAATGGAGTCATAGAATGGTTTGGGTTGGAAGAGACCTTAAAGATCATCTAGTTCCAGCCACCCTGCTATGGGCAGGGACACTTTCCTTTAGACCAGGTTGCTCGAGGCCTCAGCCAACTTGGCCTTGAACACCTCTAGAGAGGGGGCATCCATGATGTTCCTGGGCAACCTGTTCTGGTGTCTCACCACCCTTACTGTAAATCCCCATGTTATGCAATATTTGTGGGAAAGTATTTTTTTTATAGTTTGATATGACTGAGATGCTCCTCTGGAACTTCATGTAGAACATGATGCTTGATTGAGGTATTTTGACCTGCACTCTAGAGACGCTTGCTGTTTTCTGTGGAATACAAAGGAAACTCAGCCTTAGAGGTCCAAAGTTACATAATATCCACTGCCTACATTGTTTCCCATTCTTACACTGAATTAACTGTAAATCTGTTTATAGGGGCCTGCAGTGACAGGACAAGGGGCAATGGCTTTAAGCTGGAGAAGAGCAGATTTAGATTAGATGTTAGGAATAAGTTCTTTACTATGAGGGTGGTGGAACACTGGAACACATTGTCCAGGGAGGTGGTTGAGGTGCCTTCCCTGTAAATATTCAAGGTGGGGCTTGGCAAGGCTCTGGGCAGCCTGATCTAGTTGGAGATGTCCCTGCTGACTGCAGGGAGATCAGACCGGATGACCTTTGGAGGTCCCTTCCAGCCCAGCGCATTCTCTGGTAAATGACTCACCAGTTCAGTATTCAGTATTCAGTATCACTAAGCTTGGAAGAGACCTCAAAGATCATCGAGTCCAACCTGTCACCACAGACCTCATGACTAGAGTAGGGAGGACACTACTTTTGTTCCAGGCTACCTGTAGCATATAACCAATACAGATAGCCTCAGCCTCCCTCCTTCTGTGCAGAGACTGTGTGGGAGAAATGAACCCAGAATTTCCCATAGAAAATCCCATGTTAACTCCAGTGTTTCTTCTTTGTTTCTCAGGCATTAATATAACACTGATTTGTTTTTATTGTATTTTTTTTTTCCATGACTAAGGGTGTTCCCTTAACCAGAACAGTCAGTGTGCAACTCAAAACAATATTTCAGGATGTATGTTGATATAGTTACCATAAAAGGGAATAGTTGAAATATTAATATTTTTAAAAATAAGATTCTATGGTAAATTTATAAATGGGAATAAGCCTGCTGTGGTTAGCTACACAGGTGAGGAAAAACTTAATTAAACAGAAATGGCAGGACTTGAGTTACTTTGGTATATGACAATATGTCACGTGACATTTTGGCTCAATATCTAGTTTCCAGTTGCCAGATAAAGATGATCATTTGCAGACAGCCCTTGTTCCCCCTGGCCTGTATCACTTCTGTCATATGAGCATGTGCTTTGACTTCATTTAGTTTAAATAAACTACATATGGAACAGTGTGGCCTTTCCCTTGTCCTCGTGGTGCAGACTCTCCACATATTTTTCTGTCACAGCTACATTAGAACTTAGCCTATTTCCAAACGCCTGTGGGAAATATGATGATGTAAATGCTAGCAGGGCTGAATGGTGATAACTTAGGAAAAATGAAGTCATACTTGATTGAAATTGTCCCTGCTTACTGCAGGGTGTTGGACTAAATGATCTTTAAATGTCCCTTCCAACTCAGTGCATTCTATGATTCTGTGAAATACTGAAGCATGCTGTCAAAAAACCCAAATCCTTGGTTTTTGGTCTCTGTCCACACCTTTCCCAGTTGTAGTTCTACCTTTTGTCCCCTCATAGTGATGGATCATGTGATTTACAAGAAGCATACATTCTTTTGTAGTAGCTACCTGTTTTCATATAGAACTTGAAACCCTGAGATTGCAGTGGGGGGTTTACAAGAGTAAGGGTTAATTCTGTTGAATAAGGACTTCAGGTTTTCCTTGGACATTGCAACGTTCCTTGACTGTAGTTCACCTGTGGGGTACTTTTAGTAGCATATAGTGAAATCAAAACTGGTTTATGTTAATATCTTAAAAGTTCATTTCAGTATTAATGTTACATTTCACCTGAGATCTGAGTGTGGAAATAAAGAAATGTTAAGGCAAATGTAAATGTAATTTCTGAACCTTTCCTACTCTCCAGTGTGGCAGGTTTCTGATTAATCTTAAATACAGATGGAAGTGTCATCACTTGATTAAAATCGTATCATACCATATACAGAATACTTCTGTACTACTATTTCAAATGTTTGGCAGCATTCATTAAGTGCTCACACTTGTAAAAATAATTTCCTCTTAAAAAGAATAGCATCACGTTTCTCATTTAAATAAGACTGAAGAATGGTACAATTACATTTGCTATGACTAAACCCCAAGTTTTACTTCTCAATTTGAAAATGAATTATGTGGATTTTTATGGTTACTTACATTTGTTTTAAGATACAGGAGGAAATTTATGATGATAACTGTGCTGATGAACAATCACTTTATATAAAGTATACACATAATTCCGTCAAGTATTGCCATTAAGCATTTAAAGTCACATGTTTCATTCCATCCTTAACATGTCACCTTATCACTCTCTACAACTACCTGAAGGGAGGTTGTAGACAGGCAGATGATGGTCTCTTCTCCCAGGCAGCCAGTACCAGAACAAGAGGACACAGCCTCAGGCTGCGCCAGGGGAGGTTCAGGTTGGATATTAGGAAGAAGTTCTATACAAAAAGAGTGATTGCGCTATGGAATGGGTTGCCCGGGGAGGTGGTGGAGTCGCCGTCATTGAAGGTGTTCAGAAGGAGACTTGATGGGGTGCTTGGTGCCATGGGTTAGCTGTTTGGGTGGGTTGGATTGGTTGATGGGTTGGACACGATGATCTTGAAGGTCTCTTCCAAGCTGGTTTGGTTTATTCTAATAAAGGTTTATTCTGATACACTAATTCATGAATAGGAAAGTTGAAAATTGGACCACTTGATCCTTATCTGAAGCTTTTACATTGTGCTTTAAAAGTTGTAACCGTGGGTACTGAAAGCACTTCACAAAGAAGTGCGTAAACATACACACACACGTGGAATCATAGCTATATATAATAGATCTATAAATTATCCAGGCTGTTGAGGTTGAGTTTGCTTTCACATTTATTCATGCTGCTTTTGTCTATTAGTAGGCATTCAGTGGATTTAGGGAGTAGTAGAAAAGTACTGTCCCCTGAAAGGGCTGCACAGTTCTTGAGAACATGAAGACAAAGAAGATGGGGACCTGTGCTCTATTTCATGAACCAATTTCACATTTTCTATGAATGTCTGATCTTTAAAAAAAAAAAAATGGAAAGGATTGTGGAATAATAGAAAATAATAATGGCCAATCATAATCTTAATGTCCTGTCATTTCTTTGTGTCAGCTTTGAGTATAGCATTGTTCATGTATTGTTGAGTTGAAGGGTTATTTCTATTATCTTCTGTGTCAGCAGTTTTGTGTATTGTTGTCTGTGTTGGTTGGCCATAAACCTTATGAACTTTAAAATGTATTTCCATTACTATATCATGTGAACACCTGGTAAAATTAAATGGTTGGAAGCTCAAACAAACTTTTGCAAAGTACTGCTATGGGCAGTTTATAGTTGGAAATGTGAGATTTGGAAAGACTGAAACCCTCCCAAGCATTTAGGTACTGACATTTTAGTCGCAACTCCTGCTGGACTCATGATTACATTAAACTGATTGTCTCCTGTAAGAAGTTAAGAGACATTCTGGGTATGGGACAAGCAATAGATATAATTGAGTATATTGTTTTCAGGAAACTGGCAAAGAAAGGTGGAGGAGGCAGCAGCAACATTGCAAAACAGGATTGTAGTCATGGAGAACCTGGAATATTAGATAGAATAAACATTTATTTAGAATAGAATAAACCAAACCAGGTTGGAAGAGACCTTCAAGATCATCGCGTCCAACCCATCAACCAATCCAACCCACCCAAACAGCTAACCCATAGCACCAAGTACCCCATCAAGTCTCCTCCTGAACACCTCCAATGATGGCGACTCCACCACCTCCCTGGGCAGCCCATTCCAATGGGCAATCACTCTTTCTGTATAGAACTTCTTCCTAATATCCAACCTGAACCTCCCCTGGCGCAGCCTGAGGCTGTGTCCTCTTGTTCTGGTACTGGCTGCCTGGGAGAAGAGACCATCATCCGCCTGTCTACAACCTCCCTTCAGGTAGTTGTAGAGAGTGATAAGGTCACCCCTGAGTCTCCTCTTCTCCAGGCTGAGCAACCCCAGCTCCCTCAGTCTTTCCTCATAGGGCTTGTGTTCCAAACCCCTCACCAACTTTGTTGCTCTTCTCTGCACTCATTCCAGCAAGTCAACCTCCTTCCTAAACTGAGGGGCCCAGAACTGGACACAGTACTCGAGGTGTGGCCTAACCAGTGCAGTGTGCAGGGGCAGAATGACCTCCCTGCTCCTGCTGGCCACACTGTTATTGATGTCTGGGTGTAGTGAATATCCAACAGATCAGGATTGAAAAGTTAAGCCGAGTGGGAGGTGGAAAGCAAGTTCTATATTGACAAATACAACCTGTAAAAGGCATGGAGTACTTTTTCCATTCTGCTTGCTTTGGGCAATGTTTCATTAGTGTCCTCTGTTAACTTTTGAGCCCCACAATTCAAGGTGCACTCAGGTTTTGGAGAATCTGGGGAATAGTATTATATGAATTCTCTTCCACAGTGGTGTTTGCTTTGATTTAGTTTGGGGTGTTTTTTGTTTGTTTTGTTTTGTTTTTTATTATCTATGACTGTATATCAAATGTACTTAGAAGAACAGGATCATGATTCCAGTTCTTGGTGTTCTGAAGCAATGACCCGTTTACTAGACATTACCGTAATGTTTTCCCTTCCTATTACCTGGCCATGGTCCAGACTGGCTTACATTGTTTTCTTTAAATAGCTATCCTTAGTTTCTCTTTGAGATTTTAAAGGTAATGTTGGAAGGATTTTTTTTTCCACTCCAAAGACTGATTCTTCACAAGTGGAATCTATCATAGGCAAAATATGATGTCACTAGGAAAGGGAGCACACAGTGTAGGTTTCACTGCCATGAGTATGACCCAGGGCTCTGTGATTTATTATTGCTAAACTTCATTAGTGAAAGATCTCCTTTGTCTCCGCCTTCATGGAGTGTTTGTGTAATTGGATTTGGATGACAATGAGCTGGCTAAAGCCACGAGTAGAAAAAGCAGACACTGCTCATCTGGGAACTTGAGATTCATTCTCCTTTGTAAGAAGTTTGATGAGAGGTTCACGTCATTCACTGAGATCTCATAGGCTTGGTGGACAAGAATGTGTTTTTGATATGTATTTGGGTAGTTATCTGAATGTTTTTACACTAGAATTTGTACTTTGCCACACTAACTTTATGTACTTAGTAGTGATTACTTTAGTGACCTTTGTCCTTTGGTGGCCTTTTCACCACATTTGTTGTTCTTCCTGAAGCCACTGAGAGCACTCAAGTATTTCTACAAAGGTAGACTGCTACCATGTGGCCACTACGTGGGTTGAGAATGTTGTCTGACCTTGAGTCTTTTGGCAGTCCCTTGGCTTTTTAATCATGTTGTATTGAATAATGCAGGGGGCTACTGTGGATCCTTACTGGTCTTACATGATTTAGGTCATATTACCTACACAGATCTTTGTGGACTGCTAATCCAACTGGCTGTGCTTCAAATGTCTTTGTTGTGGCAAGTGAGTGTTCTCCGTAGAGGAACAGTCACTTGTATGTCATAAATCATAAACTGTCTCTCCTCTCATGAAGATAAAGCTAGTTCTTTTCCTGTCTTCTTAAATAAAAACCTGGTCTTTCTTAAATATTTTGTGTGTATCCCCCTCAGAAGAAAGGTTTTTTAGCCGGTCTGGTTGTCGTGGAGGCTTTATGGCTTTGTGTTTGTTGTGGGTGTGATTTGGTTTTGTTTTGGGTTGGGGTTTTTTGTTTTGTTTTGTTTTGGTTTGGTTTTTATCTTCTTTTTTTTTTTTTTCTTAATTTCTTTTGTTTTGTTTTACTTTCTGAAGGGTCTTTATTATTTTTCATAATAATTTCAACATATTTTTTACCACTTTACCCTGGCAGCAAATAGCTGGGAAGCATCCAGACTTACATTCTGTAGTTCTAGCTAATGCCTTATAGATAGTAAAGAGCATCTAAAACTTCATAAGTAATCTGTTCTGTCGGTTTTAGTGGTTATCTCAGGTTACATGGTGTCAGTATTTCCCAGCTGGAACTCATAGTCTTGTTTCTTTGGAGTGTATTCTGTTTGAATAAGCAGAACATCTCTAAATATATGCTTTGTTTACAGTAGCACCAGGCCCAGATCTGTTCACCTAATTATGGCTGAATTACTCATCTCTTTTTACAAAGTCAGCAATGAGAGCAAATTACTGGGTCATACTATGGTTTTACTTCCAAATAGTGTCTTGTGGTTTCCTTTCCATAATCCACCTGGCTGATTGACACTGTTACATATAGGCATTTTGATTATTTATTTATATATCCCTGTTCAAGAGAGGATGAAGGTGACATCATCAAACACACAACGTTATCTTTCAGACTTACAGGGCATAAAACCTATATTGTATGGACTTAAAGGCTCCCATACATCCCATTCTTTACTGCATGGAGTGTATGCTCTGTAGCATGGAAGCCAGTTACTGTGAGGATAATTCCAGTTCCTGCAAATCTGTGTTTAAATCAAAATAACGATGTAACATAATTGCATATATGTGCCAAATAGCAAAGCAGCAAGATACTAACTAATGTGTTTCTTTTTTCATCTATCTACTAATTCTAACCTGCTTTGCATAACAGGTTTTGGTATTAAATTGGTCTAGTTTGTAGATACAGATATTTGAAGAAATATTGGATGTGTCTGCATGTTTGGGAATGGTTTATTACATGATCATAAGGTCTTCAACTAATGGAGTGTGTCAGAAAAAGGGAAGAACTGTTTTTGCTCCAATCCATGCTGTGTTTTGGAAGGAATAGGCACTGTTAAGAATGTATAGAAAGCAGAGATTGAACTGTAGACAAGTAACTGTTCCCTTTCACTGTAGCAAAAGCTACAGCTTTAAGATAGACAAGATGGTAAAAAGATCTGTGAGTCCATTATCGTTATGCAATTTAATTTAGTGTAGTCAAATATAGCTGTTGAATGAAAACTGACACAGCACAGATTTATCAGGTCAGGCAACAGAGAACATCAGAAATTACTTCTTTGGAGGTAATGGAATTTTCTTCACGTACACTTTTGTATTAAAGGCTTTCATTTTAAGTGACCTGCACTTTGCTGTTAAGCCATCTGATTTGGAGTTAGTCAACAATTAGTTTTAGCCAAGGAGAGAATCATAGAATCAATAAGGTTGGAAAAGACCTCAGAGATCATCAAGTCCAACCTGTCACCCAACACCTAATGACTAACTAAATCATGGCTTCAAGCGCCACGTCCCATCCCTTTTTGAACCTCCAGGGACAGTGACTCCACCATCTCCCTGGGCAGCACATTCCAGTGGCCAATAACTCTTTCTGTAAATATTTAATATAAATATATAAATATCAAGTAAATATTTACCAAACATTTACTTCATGAAATTGCTAAACTTTATTTTCAAATGCATATGCATTTTAATGTTTAATTTAATGCCTAATTTTGCAAATTATCTCATAAACATTTAACAATAATACTTGATAAAAGGACTTGGTAGCACCTAATATCACTACATATCATATAATGTGCTTGCTGGTATGGTATACCATTACATAATGTTTTGATTTATATTAATAGCCATTACTATTATTTTTGCTGGTTTATTTTTAGAATCATGCTGATTGCCATTATCTCAGGGTCAGCAATCTAATGCCTTGGCTTCTGCCTAAATCAGGCATCACGGATAATGTACCAGCTTCTGACACCATGATGCTAATATTCTGAAGTTCAGCATTGCCCTTGCATGCAGCTAACTTGAGAGATTAATGCGTGTGCCCCTCTGAGGAGTAGATGAGTAGGCAGTAAGCTTTAGCTGTGATTAGCGATATCCAAAAGGAAGTACTTGGCACGGCTGAATCCTGTTACTGTCACACCTGTTTACCAGCCAATTTTAAAACATTAAGAAATGTTAAAAGGCTTTATTGTTGCTGTTATTTATTTAATATGATACAAAGAGGTTGTATAACAAATACAATTATTTTAAGCTGAAATAATTTCTCCCTTGCCATAGCTATCACTAATTTCAGAAATCTTTGTTGGTTTTATACAAATATCAGAAGTAGTTCAATATTAGCCCTTAAAATATCTGATCTGTAATGGGATTCTTGTCATTAAAATTACTTCCATTTAAATCATGAACTGGAGAAATTTCTCTACAAGGTTTCTAATTTAATGAACTAGCTGAGAAAATCTCTGCCTTTTGGGTTTGGAAGCTAGAAGGTGTATTTTTATTTAATCACTCTCTGACTAGCAAAAGAAATTATGCAGATAGGGCTAGGTTTCTGGAATTCAACCAAATACAGCACCTACTGCTACAGAAAGAAGTTGCTGTCATTTTTCACAGCCTGGTTTTTTACAGAGTTCTACAGATTTTTTTTTTCTGGCCCATCAGTAAGGTGTGTTTTGAGGTTTTTTTTTCAAGGCAGTGAAGCTAACACGGATGGCTGATATTACACATTTGTTCATGAAAATGCAAATTAACACACACATTTGCCCTCTACATAGCACAGCATAAAAAGGCTATTTTAAAGTGGGGAAAACAAAATAGTCACATATTTTTCTTCTCCATGTTGTGCACTAATACATAGGCTAAGTGGTAGGTAGTCTTGATGGCTTAAATCACTCTTCTGGGTGTATATGGGTCTGGGAACTGATCAGTGACACTGTGATTGCAAATAGCAGGAAATTTTGAGTAGAATATATGTGTGTACCCTTATATGCACATTTCTTATGTTTTCGTAACCTCTACAATTATTTTACTGTAAGAAAATGAAGAAGGAATTTCTTTTGAACAAGTCCTCATATCCTTGTCCTACATTATAAATGCTTTTTCCCCTCCACTTTCATGCCTTCTTGGCTCTATTCTGGTAACACTGCCAACCTACTGTCCACTTACCAATCGTGACTGACCTACTTTCAGGCCTGCAATGTTCCCATGTTTCCTTTGATTTGTGTCTATATTGGAAGCTCTTTGAGGCAGGACTTGCTTTATTCTTCTGTGTCTGTAAGACACTTAGTGTTGAGTAAAAGAAGTTGAATCTTGTAAGCAGTACTGGCAGGTGCTGCTGTTAGTTGGGTGCTGTCATTTACAACACTGGGTTTTGCTAAGGATGTTGAAATTTTATATTCACAGTTGCAGTCCAATTAATATGTTTCTATTGTTTTCATTCACAATATAAATCCTAGGAGTTTGGGTTGCTAATTATACAGTCATCAGAGAAGGGCAACAAGGCTGGTGAGAGGCCTTGAGCACAAGCCCTATGAGAAGAGGCTGAGGGAGCTGGGATTGTTTAGCCTGGAGAAGAGGAGGCTCAGGGAACGCTTTATTGCTGTCTCCAACTACCTGAAGGGAGGTTGTAGGCAGGAGGGAGTTGGTCTGTTCTCCCAGGCAACCAGCACCAGAACAAGAGGACACAGTCTCAGGCTGCACCAGGGGAGGTTTAGGCTGGATGTTGAGAAGTTCTTCACAGAAATAATGATTGCCCTTTGGAGTGTGCTGCCCAGGGAGATGGTGGAGTCACCATCCCCGGAGGTGTTCAAGAGGGGATTGGACGTGGCACTTGGTGCCGTGGTTTAGTAGTCATGAGGTCTTGGGTGACAGGTTGGACTTGATGATGTTTGAGGTCTTTTCCAACCATACTGACGCTATGATTCTGTGATCATTTTGGAACAATTGTGCAGGAGCACAATCAAGGAAAGAACTTCTTAATATTGATTGGATCACAAAAGTCAAATTATTTGATTAAATTCACAGTCATTGCTTGTGATTGTGCACCTTGATGCAATTTCATTTCTATATTTTCCTTATGTATTCTAAAGTTTTGTGTTTGGATGTAGATATGGTGCTGGTATGAACACTCATTTGTAAAGATGGACAGTAAGGTTTCTTGAAAGACAAATATATATAATGCAAATTGAGAAATTTGCTATCATGATGATATGAGTGAGGTGATGGATGCCAAGGTTCAATACTGCAAAATGCAGAATATCCATAATGCCCAATGAAGGTTTGAAAATGGGAGAGCAGCAGTACACCTTTGATAATGAGGAATTTTAGCAACTGTATACATAGAATTGATGAATGCTTTTGTTAAGTAAAAGCTTAACTAATTGTCTTATTTCCACATACTATGAAGGGTTTTATTTTCTGTCTCTTTGTTCACATACCCTTCAGTCCTTAAGAAAGGCAAAACGTTGTTTGGAGTAGTTCCAGGAGAAAAGAATTACAAGTCATTGCTATATGCTAATTTAAGTGAGATTGACTAAATAGTATGAGAATGTCCTTAAAGTGAGATCTGGTTGTTGTTGGGTTTATTGTGTCTGAAGATTTTGTTCTTGACTATGAGATGTTAATGCCCTGCTCATTACAAGAAGGTGGCACAAAATACTTCAAAGTCAGTCATTCTTATACTGTCCCTGCCAAAATGTTTGACAGCTGTATATAACCACAATATACATTTGGTTAGTGAATGGAACTGTCAAATATTTTGCTAAACTGCTGAAAGAATGGATTAGTTCAGTCTTAGTACTATTCACATACAACACTGTCATTGGCAGGCAAAACATTTTTCTAATTCCATGAACTTGATCTCTTGAGAGATTATGACTTGGCCTTAGGACACAGTACTCCTTTGTTATCCTTGTCTTAAGTCTACCAAATGATCTTAGCATCTATCTGAAGATCAACCGAGACAGTAGAATATTTGGGATTTTTGTACATTCAGTGTGTGTATTTCAAAGGAAAGCAACAGGCTCACAATCTCCTCCTGCCTCATTCAAGGGAGAAATGCTGCTGCATGCGATTCTTAATAACTGAGGATAATACAGTACTGCCTTGTTCAGGGTAAGAATGCTTAGCTCATGTTAATGGGTAAATTAAACCATAAGCTGATTTTTTTTTAGTAAGACATAAGAATAAAGAAATAATTCTATGACTTCCAAATACATCACAGACATTTGCCTGCATTATATTTTTTCATGTTTTTTCATTATTTTTAAATATGTATCAAACTGGTTCTTGTTCTCAGCAGACTTCTATTTGCCTCTGAAAAAATGAAGTCATAGTCTGCTATCCCATTGGGACATGGAAGTGCTTACTGTTGCATCCTCTGAACTTAAGGATGGATTTCCTTAAAAGTAATTTTGTTATATTAAAGTGTATTAAAACTGTCAGTATTTCTAGTGGCACTGAACTTTGGAGTCTATGTGGTAATGAAGAGCAGTGACATACCTGTACAGGGGGGTGTTTGTTGGTTTGGGTTGGTTGGTTGGTTGGTTGGTTTGTTTAAAGTAAAGTGTACCATCCCTCAGTATCAGAATTTCAATCGCCAGCTAAAGCTAAGTTAATCGTTCTACCACGGAAGTGAAAGATTGAAATGATTTTACCTTTCTTCAGTGAAGTCTGCCGTTTATCTTGTCCTATGCATCACAAAGTAAATCCAGTGCATAGTTATGTTTCATTCTTCTAAGGGCTTTATTTCATGTATTTTTCATTCAGTCATCAAGGCTTTAACATTTTCCTCGAAGCTCATTGCTTTAATACTATTTATGTAGTCCCACAGTGTTATTTTAGCTCACCAAATAACTTTCCCTCAGGCAAGTAGGATCAAAGTGCTTTGTGCCTTTAGTTATTGTCAATAACCAAGACAGTTGCTGTTTGAGTCTTTGCTAAGCAATGATTTACGATGTTTTGCTTGAAGACACACAGGATATCTTCATCTCTTGAGATATCAAGAACTCCCTCATCACTTAAGACAATCTCTAAGTATCATACTTGAAAATTATTAACATCTGCATGCATTCACTCAGTATCAGGATCTGGAGTTAAGTATCATGATGAAAGCTCTAAGTGAGTTTCCTTTTTCCCATAATTGTCTTCTCTAATAAACTAACTTTTGGTGGATAACATGAACAACAAGATTCAGAAGTTAATAAGTCTAAAGCAACATCTGTTGGAAGGGCCTTCATTACCACAAATTTCCAGGGAAAGGAGAACATAAGGCAAGACAGAAGCTGATAAAGAGTCTTGTTTGGCTTAAGCAAATGAGTAATGTGGCCCAGGATAGAAGATGAGCTTTTCAGTCAGATGCTAATAAGTTTTGCATTGTTTTTGGCAGTTAACCCCAGATGTTATACTGGTGTCAACAGCATGGTTCTGTCCTTTTGTATGAAAGTGTAATTTATTCATCCCGGCAGAATCCACTTTTCCCTTTATTTTTCCAAGGTAACAAACCCAATACTTTGTGTTTAGTAGGCTTGGAAAACGCCCATCCTATCATTTAGAATGTAAAATAGCTTCCAGTCTACAACTAAGTTGTTGCTTTTTTCTAAATCCATTCTATGTCATTCTGCAGAACCCAGTGACTGAGCAAGGAAACATTGGTGCCTTTTGTGTTAAGAGAAAGAAATCTTAAGGTCGTTTGCATAATGTGTCTTTTTATTTCCTCCTATTTCCCTTTATGATCAATTGTGGTAGTTAAAAATGCATTTTCTGTAAGTATTTCTACACACACAAAACAAGCTTTCACACCACAGCACTTCAGGAGGAAAAAAAACAATTGCAACAATACTTTTTCACACAGTGAAACTTCAAGCATGTTTATTAATCACTCAGTCCCAAATTTAGTATTTTGAAGCCACCACTTCTAGTCTGACATGGCAAACAACATATAATGACATAAAATTATGTCTCCAGGCAGATCTGGTATTTATAATGAAGAGACAAGAATCACTCTTGAAGTTCTCATTGATGCTAGATCTCCATTATAGAACTGATTGACTTAAACAACTCTTTATTATCCCAGAGATACTAAGCTTCTGAAAATTGGCCAAGTGCTTTTTTATTTTCCACAGACTAGACATTTTAGAAGAAGTTTGATAGAACTAATACGAAGAACTATAAAACCTGAGCAATCTGAAGTGAAGTTGTGGGGTAGGGGAGGTGGGAAATAATGGTATCTGCAAAATTACAGCTGAAAAAAAAGGGAAAAACATCTTTTTTTTTTTTTAAGTGGCTTGTACTAAGGAGATGCATAGCAATGGATCTTGGAGAGTTCACAGGATGTTGTTGAGAGTATAAAATAAAACCCATACCAAATTCTTCAATCTAAATATTCTTTTAGTGCTAAACAAGCCTTTTGTGAGCTGTTTGCTTTGTTGTTATTTGGTGTAGTAAGTTTGTGCCCATTTGCTTTGAAGGTGGTTTAGCATACCCTGGCTCAGTGCTTATAATTTTTTCATGACCATCCTGATCCATTTTGCTTCATTTTCAGCATTGGATATGTTCATTGATATTAGAGGCATCAAACTTGCTTTCCAGGGCTGTGCAAAGCAATTCAAATGAGAGTTTTCAGGCCAATTATTTCTCTGCTCTACTGAGTAATAGGCTCAGATGATACCACTCAATGGTGGCATTACCACAGCACGCTGCATGTTCATTTTCACTTAGAGATAATTATGAAATCTTGAAGTAATTTTCAAGATTAATTTCCAAACTGTTGTATGCACATGCTGAAAGAATGGTTGCTTTATTATTAAAATAATATATATATTTTTTTTTTGTTAGATCCAAGTCTACCTTCCAGACTGTTAAAAATTGCTATAACTTTTGTTATTCTTGAAAATACAATGCTTTCCTCTTTTCCTTGAAAGAAATTACTAAATGGGAATAATGACCATGTGAGCAATTTAATGGCACTTAAAATTAATCTTGAGAGTACATTTTGAGGCAGTTTAAAGAAATGATGCTGTTCACTGTGAGAGAGCAGAGCCAGACCAGCAATGTTTTCATTTAATAGTGGAGTTTTGAAACTTGGATTCTGTTTCAAATGCATTTAATCAAATTTTGACAGCCTTGCTAGTCACAAGATTTCTGTAGGGATTAGCTTCCTGCCATGTTTAATCATTTGGGAATCTGGTTCTTGACCAATAAGAGAGTTTGTATCTAGTATTGGACACAGTCTCAGGCTGTGCCAGGGGAGGTTTAGGTTGGATGCTAGGAAGAAGTTCTATACAGGGAGAGTGATTGCCCATTGGAATGGGCTGCCCAGGGAGGTGATGGAGTCACCATCATTGGAGGTGTTCAGGAGGAGACTTGATGGGGTGCTTGGTGCCATGGGTTAGTTGTTTGGGTGGGTTGAATTGGTTGATGGGTTGGACGTGATGATCTCGAAGGTCTCTTCCAACCTCGTCTATTCTATTCTATTCTATTCTATTCTATTCTATTCTATTCTATTCTATTCTATTCTATTCTATTCTATTCTATTCTATTCTATTCTATTCTATTCTTTCTATCTAAAATTCCATAGTGATGATTACTTATTTAGTTCCATCATTGTGACAAATAAAATTGGGTAATGGCTACTATCAAGTGCTGAGTTTTAATATAAGATAATGTCTACCTTTATGTTTTCAGAGTTTTAAAGAAAGAATATAAATGTAGTGTGTCAGGATATGACACTTGTGACAGTGTATTTTACCCAATTATGTGCTTAGCAACTTAGGAAATTGCTGGAGTGTGGATAGATTACTGTGGTTTGGATTTAGAGATGTCCTTTACAGGCAGCAGAGAAAGATATTGGGAAGGCAAAGGGACAAGACTTAGTATTTCTACTCTTAAATAATGTTCCTATTTGAAGATTAAATAATTTCCTTTTAATCCAAGTCATTATAATAAGCATACATGGGCACATCTTGTATTTGTTTAATTTATAGTAATCAAGTGCCTTTATTTGTGTTTCCTTGCTTTCACAGAGGACATAAGACCAGGCTGGATGGGGCTCTGGCCAGCCTGATCTAGTGTGGGGTGTCCCTGCCCATGGCAGGGGGGTTGGAACTAGATGATCCTTGTGGTCCCTTCCAACCCTGAATGATACTATGATACTATGATACTATGAACTCCTTAGCTCTGAGTAGGTTTTTCTCAGCGTTCCCCAGTGCTTGCTGGAGATGGCAAAACTCGTTAGGCAACATCAGATTTCTTTTTTTTACCGACCCAGAATCTTCAGCAAAGCTCTGGCTTCAGAAAACAGCTGTTGAGCAGAAGTTATCACAACTACTTCTGTTTTGTTTTGAAGCAAAATTAGTTTTGCAGTTATAGGAGAAAACATAATTTTAATGGCTATTGGTAATTTGCAGTCTGTTGTTTATGAGGGGTGGGAGGGGCCTTGGTTGGTTGTTGTTTTGTTTTTTTTTTTCCTGCCACCACCTTCCATATATAGTGGATTGAAATTCTCTTGTAAAAAGGCACAATCTCATTGATGCCAGTAGTACTTTAAGCATTTACACCTGAAGAGAATTATATCCTCTGTACTGTCAGTCCATAGCAATGTTCGGTGTGTCTGGCAATGGTGTTTTCTGAATGCAGACTGAAAATTATAATAGGAACTACATTAGAAAGCTAAATACTTTCTGGTTTGGAATGCCTAAATGCCTCATTCAGATTATCTTTTACTCTTCATCAAAAATTAACAAATTATAATATAAACTCTCTCGACCGTGAACTCTCTCTTTCCTTTGTTTGCACAGCAGCTAATGCAGGAAAGTCCTGGCTCATGGCTTTCCAAGCCATGGACTGTATATAAAAATAATAATATAATTAAATTCAACTTTCAAGCGAATAGATTATATGGAGCCAGCATCCGTGACAAGGGGCTTTGCCTCTATTAACAGGCGTGTTAGGTGAAATGGTAGTTACTCTCATTGCAATCAGAGCATTACATTTCTCTATCTTGAAATTTGCCTCCACACATTGCTTCCCATTCTGCTACTGCTGTTGAGGGAGAGGTAATGGAAAAGAACAAATGATAATACACAGTGGAGATCAACAGATACTTTGAATATTGGGCTTTGGCAAAATAAAAAGTACTGACATATTATTGGAGTCTTAGTCCACTCTTTTGTTTTTCTGCTATTGCATTAGTACCCAAACTGTGATGGGTTGAAATCCCCCAGCCACCCTCCCAACATTAACTTTGCCAGACTAACTCAGGTGGAACTAAAAGCACCACACTAACACTTAAAAAAAAGGAGGCCCTGGTGCTGATTTTTATGCCTTTCCACTCCCCCCCTGCCCCGAGTACTGGAACCCCTATTATAGGAAGGATCTGGACGTGCTAGAATGTGTCCAGAGAAGGGCCACAAGGATGATTAGAGGGCTGGAGCTGCTCCCCTATGAGGACAGACTGAGGGAGTTGGGGCTGTTCAGTCTGGAGACAAAAAGGCTCCTAGGAGACCTAATTGTAGCCTTCCAGTATCTGAAGGGGGCTGCAAGAAAGCTGGGGAGGGACTTTTTAGGGTGTCAGGTAATGAGAGGACTAGGGGGAATGGAACAAAAAATAGAAATGGGTAGATTCAGGTTGGATATTAGGAAGAAGTTCTTCACCATGAGGGTGGTGAGACACTGGCACAGGTTGCCCAGGGACATGGTGAAAGCCTCATCCCTGGGTGTTTTTAAGGCCAGGCTGGATGTGGCTGTGAGCAACCTGCTGTAGTGTGAGCTGTCCCAGCTCATGGCAGGGGATGTTGGAACTAGCAGATCCTTAAGGTCCCTTCCAATCCTAACAGTTCTATGATTCTGTGATTTCATGCTATTTTTACACATATTCACACAAGGGCTTTTTATTTGGAAAGACATGAGTGAGGAATGACTCTGTATATTGTTATTTGTTCTTTATTGGTCTGATTTCTTAGAATTATTACATTTCACACAAATTACTCTAGAGTATGCATGTCTTTCCAAATAAATGTTGGTTGTCCAAAAAATGGAGGCTACAAGGGCACACCATCCATGCTGGTTACTGCTGTGTAACTTCTTTACATAATGCCAGGATCTGAATAAAAATCCAGTATTTCTCCCTTCTTCTCAATTTGCTTCTCCTTAACATGGGGGCCATCCACACCTCCTTTGTGACAGAGTATATTCTCAAAGTGAAGGCAGATGTAAATTAATCTTTTTATCAAAGTTAAGGTTTTAACCAATCCCCTGCTTTAGCATAACATACCAAAATACTCAAGGTACTCAAATTGAGTACATCAGTTTTGTTTAGTAATCATGGAATCGACAAGGTTGTAAAAGACCTCAGAGGTCATAAAATCCAACCTATTACCTTGTACCTAACACCAACTAAACCATGGCTTCAAGTGCAACATCCAATCCTTTTTTGAACACCTCCAGGGTTGGTGACTCCACCACCTCCCTGGGCAGCACATTCCAATGACCAATTACCCTTTCTGTGAAAAACTTTCTCATCACTTCAAGCCTAAACTTCCTCCTGCACAGCTTGAGACTGTATCTTCTTGTTGTGGTGCTGGTTGCCTGGGAGAAAAGACCGACCCCCACCTGTCTACAACCTCCTTTCAGGTAGTTGTAGAGAGCAGTAATGTTTCCCCTGAGCCTCCTCTTCTCCAGGCTAAACAACCCAAACTCCTTCAGCCTCTAATGATAGTGTTCCATGCAACACAGTCCTTCAGTAAATCCATATGCACTGTGCTTAATTCTGTGGCTAAAAGCACTAAAAGAAATCAGAAGATTCTTATTTCTTGCTTGCATATAAAAACAAAGTAATTTTTCCATTGCTGCAAGCAGTGCATTCTGACCTAAGCCTGTATTTGTTGTGTTACTGTAGCAGCCTTGGTTTTGCTAAAAGCATGTAAGATGCTTTAGAAGGTGTGGGATCATCCAGTGAGACCTATCTCCTTTAAGGAATTTGTTGATGGTAAGACACAGGATGGGAAAAAAAAAACACCCTAAGATTCTGAGCCACTGGCTCAGAGATAATCAGCAGGCAGATCAAAACCTTGAAGAATAAATTGGAGAACAGCAGCAGTATGCTCAACTGTTATCAAAAGCCACAGACCCTGAATAAATGTTTCACAGGATAATGTCAGAGGCAAGTATTGTGTCACGTTTTTGAACATGTCCCAGCTGGTTTCTCTGTACTAGATTTTAAATGCTTGTAGGTTGGTTTTTTTTCCCAAGCATTACAGTATAAAAGTCAGTGAGTGGATTTTTTACTCATCCCATGATATTATGTTTGCCTTTTATTGAACATGTCCTGGGAAAACAGGAACTAGCTTGTCTTGCCTATTTGCATAGGAAATGTTCTGTGCTTGTGCTAGTTGTAAGCTCATTTCTGTGGCAGTAAATTAATACCTGAAATCTTTGTTCTTCAGCTGAATTGCCTTTTCAGCCCCCCTTTTATTTTTTGGCTTCTCACTTCATGTGCTACTTTTAATAGGACACATCTACCTGTACATTTATTTACTGCAGTCTTAATTTATCTCAGCATTCTATTAAAACCCTCGTAATTTTTGCCCCACAGCTAAGAAGAAACCAGATTAAACTTACTAAAATACTCTTTTCTTTGGAGAGAGTGTGTGTCTGTATGCATTGAGCAATATTTCCTGCTGTGGTGTGGCTTGTGTATGAGTCCTGGGAAAAGCTTGTCATTCCACAAATCATCTCTGTACTTGCAGTGCATTTTTCCCCTATTTGAGCATTATCCATGAGCAGGAAATATTATTATGATTTTCTTCTTTTTTGTACTTTATTTTTTTCTCACAATAGTTGCAGGAGAGGAATGGTAAATTTTAGCTCTTCTCTTTTGGCTAGTCCAGCTATTGTTATGTTGGTGACTAAATCTACTTTTGTTTTGTTGATTTTTGTTGTTGTTGCTTCTTTGGGGTTTTTTGTTTGTTTATTCTAAGTACACTACTAGCACATTCCAACAGGCATCTTCTGAGTGTGATCAAACACAAGGATGTTCTCCTTGTTGTCTCTGTTCCTAATTGAGGGAATAGTGTGTTCACCAACTCAATGCCCCAATCCTTGTACCACTGTTGACTCTTCATCGTGGCTGTGGGAGGCCATCTGGGAGGAGGAGACATGAAGGAGTGAAGAAAAAGGTGTTCCTCATGTTCATCCTTAGCTGTCAAAAAGCCTCAAAACCTCTGGTCTCTAAGGAAGCAGGAAAAAGCCTGCTCTGGGCAGGTTCTGCTATTGCTGAAGAGAAAAGCAAACCCATCCCAAATCTGCCTTATCTCAGGGAGAAGAGAAAAGGTAGGGGCATTATGGCAGAAAAGTGAGCCACTCTGTTATCTGTAAAAAGGTAGGACAGGAGGAACAAGACAGATTCCAGAGGAGGGTTGGTTCCTGCACCCCCTGAGCTGTCTATAGTCAAGGGTTGCAAAGCTGAGACCTTGCTCAGTGGCAGGAGACTGCTCTCTCCTCAGATCTATAAGGGTGATTAGCCGAGAGCTGCGTTGCTCCTCATGAATTCTGTTAGGTACAATATGAAATACATTTTTACAGTGTTAAAGATGTTTTAAAGCAGCTGCAAGAGAGCTGGGCAGCCGGGAATGAGTATTTGAAGCATTTCCCATTTCTTTTTATTTGTTATGGTTTTATTTTTAGAACAAACATTCTTGTGCTTATAATTTCTTTGTTGGTAACGTTCCCCAATAACCTTATTCATAGTAGTGTATTATAATGAGAAAATGAATAGTCTTGCACAGGTCAGTGTGTGCTAGTTTTGCTGACAACAATGAATTAATCATTCTTTTAGTTCCCTGGCTGCCTAGATTTTAAGTTGTTGGGTTTTTTTTTTTTATTACTGTTTTAAGTATATAAACAATTCTTTTGGATAGATTTTGATGATGATGATGATGATTTTTTAAGTATGGCATGAAGACTTCCAGAACAGACATTACAGACATTTGCTAGTTCAATATGACAATGAAAATAATAATAAGCCACACAGCCCTATACAACAGAATTGAGTTCATTCCCCCAAAGTCAGCATGATCAGAAAGAAGGGTGAGATGTTAGACCTGGAGTAACCTACTTCATTATGCCTCATTTTCACAGTGCTCACACAATAGTGGATGATCTTAAACATCATAATTGAATAATTGTGACTCAGGATGTTTTGCCTTAGGGCATAGTTTCAGCTTTTCCTGATGTGGCAAATAATGTTCCATGTCATTCTGCATTAAGAAACGCAGTAGCCAAGCTCCTTATTACGCACGAGTAGTTTTAGACTAACAGCACACAACTGTCTGCAGTATCAAATTAAAGCACAGCCCTCCAAAAACACCTCAGTGGAAAGCAGGCAGATAGTTAAGAGGACTTTCACATACTCTGGTTGATGTCTGCAAGCTTTTGCCTCAAAGCCCTGTATGTTTTTAGAAGAAACAACAATATGCCCAAAATAATGCCCAGGTGTTTGCGGCATTTGTGTCAACCTGGTAGCAGGTTGGTTTAATAGAACAAAGAATTGGACCTTTTATTAGAAATTGCATGAAAGTGCATGAAGTGGTAGTGAACGGTGCCACATCCAGCTGGTGGCCAGTCACTAGTGGTGTCCCCCAGGGATCAGTGCTAGGCCCTGTCCTCTTCAACATATTCATTGATGATCTGGATGAAGGGGTAGAGTCAGTCATCAGCAAGTTTGCAGATGACACAAAGTTAGGGGCAGATGTTAGTCAGTTAGAGGGTAGAAAGGCTCTGCAGAGGGACCTCAACTGACTGGACAGATGGGCAGAGTCCAATGGGATGGCATTCAACAAGTCCAAGTGCCGAGTGCTGCACTTTGGCTACGGCAATCCCATGCAGAGCTACAGGCTGGGGTCAGAATGGCTGGAGAGCTCCCAAACAGAGAGGGACCTGGGTGTGCTGATTGACAGCCACCTGAATATGAGCCAACAGTGTGCCCAGGTGGCCAGGAGGGCCAATGGCATCCTGGCCTGCATTAGGAATAGTGTGGCCAAGCAGGAGCAGGGAAGTCATTGTGCCCCTGGACTCTGCTTTGGTTAGGCCACACCTTGAGTCCTGTGTCCAGTTCTGGACCCCTCAGTTTAAGAAGGACATTGAGACACTTGAACGTGTCCAGAGAAGGGCAACAAGGCTGGGGAGAGGCCTTGAACACAAGGCCTATGAGGAGAGGCTGAGGGAGCTGGGATTGTTTAGCCTGGAGAAGAGGAGGCTCAGGGGTGACCTCATTGCCCTCTACAACTACCTGAAAGGTGGTTGTAGCCAGGAAGGGGTTGGTCTCTTCTCCCAGGCAACCAGCACCAGAACAAGGGGACACAGTCTCAAGCTGCGCCAGGGGAGGTTTAGACTCAAGGTGAGGAGGAAGTTCTTCACCGAGCGAGTCATTCGTCATTGGAACGGGTTGCCCAGGGAGGTGGTGGAGTCATCGACCCTGGAGGTGTTCAAGGGAAGATTGGACGTGGCACTTGGTGCCATGGTCTAGTCATGGGGTCTGTGTTGATAGGTTGGACTCGATCCTCGAGGTCCTTTCCAACCTAAGCGATACTGTGATACTGTGATACTGTGTTAAAAAGATATTCTGTATTGAGCCATATATTGAGAGGGAACCACTGCTGATGGCATTTCTTCTAAGGAAGTACATTTACTTTGGGAATTGCGGCTGGTACCACAGAAAGCATGGCACAAAGTAAGATTTTTTTTTTGCATAGAGCTTTATTCTTTGAAAAGTAAGTGGAATTTATGTCTGGGTGAAGTGGTGTTAGATGTCCTTTTCACATATAGTTAACTATTAGGTCCAGCCTCTATTTTTGTTTCATCACAACACTAAATGACGTGCTGAGGGAGTGCTAGATCTCATCACATCACAGCTTGATTCTTCTGCACTGCTGGTGAGTTTGCCAGTGGCAGCTGAGGTGACATTAAATCAGTTTGCTTCTGGAGAAGAAGTGCCCCAGGAGAGGAAAATATGAGAGTTGTTTTGTACAGCTGATTCACAGCTGTCAATCTGCAGCTTAGATGGAAAAAAAAGGGCCACAATTTTTTTTCTGGAAATAGAAGATTAGCAAAAAATTCCTAGAGTAAATAAATTCAGGAGATGGGGTGTCACCACTCATCCTAACTATATCTTATCCCATACAGCTCAGTTTTGTTTATTTTGTGCATAGGGGTTTGTGTTGTGCTGTGCATTAGGATCAGAAATATTTCAGAGTTACTCCAACATATGTACAGAATGAGCGAAATCCTGGGAATTATGGCAGTGTTCCCAGTCCTAAATATTTTTCATTATTCTATTCTATGAGTAAATAGAACACTTTCTCTTTTCAAAAGTATTACTGTCAGCTTTGTGTGAGCAGAGAGAAATTTCAGGGAAAATGTCTAATGAGCGGAGGAAAAAGGGAATGATTTTGTTTTGGGTCAGATGAACATCGATCTCTGAAATGTTCAGAAGGCTGCTATACCTTCTGAAAGCTGTAGCTCCAGGTAGCAAAAAGTGCTGTCCTCCATCATTTGTGTCCAGCTGCAAACTTGGGTTACATCTAGGTACAGTCTCTCCCCATGGCTTGGATGCCTGAGCTCTGTGCTGTGTAGAAGAAATGTGATCAATTCCCCTTATCCAGAGGAGTGCAGTTCTATCTATCACACACTAGCTGGCCACAGAGCTTGACTTCACTGCCCACTGCCGTGCACT